>NW_022900938.1:18143550-18207272 GCF_012274545.1 Fukomys damarensis
GTCTTCCCGCAGAGCGGAGTCCTCGTGTGCGGAGATCACCCGCGGTGGAGACCCGCGCCGTGCCACGGAAGCGCGGGCGCCGGGTCCAGCAGAGCAGGGCCGCCTGAGCTTGGGAGGAGCGGCCCGCAGTGACTGGCGCTCAGGCCTCGGAACATAGCCGCTAGGTGCGCCTCCTGAGAGCTGACTTCTGAGGGAATGGACTCCCAGGCCGCCTCCGATTCCCTGTCTCTTGGCGCCCTTCTGAGGCCTTCATTCAGCGAACCTGCACCGCGTGCCTTCTCCCTGTCCCTGTTACTCAGGGCAAGGACTTCCCAGGCCCAGAGAAACACTTGGGCTGTATAGAGGAAGGGCAGACTCTTCCAGTCCCTGGCAAAGCCCAGCTGCTTCGGGCCCACCTCCCTTGAAACCCATCCACACTTGGGCTGTTCCTGGCCTGTGACCAGGAGCAGATTTATCTGGAGACAAATCTACTGAGAAAGACGGGGTAATTTAAATATTTGCACACCTGTTTCCTCTGTAAAGACATTTCTTGTGGAAATGTCAGCGTGTCAGGAAATCTCTGCCATCACTATCCTCAGGGGGGACATCCAGAAACGTTGACTCATTACAGAGCAGCGCTGGGTGTCTTGTGGGCTCTCTAGGGGGTCTGGAGTGGACAAGTGTGAGGGGAGCCTTTAAAAGTTGAAGATCTTGCTCCCTACTGAGGGAACTGTGATGCCGTGTCACTGTTCTCTGTGCTGATAAAAGCCCGATTTGCCATGTAGCATAGCCGTCTGCACTGTTTCCTACGTGACGTGCACTTCCTCCTGAATCTCCTTTCTCATCATTTGGGTTAACTTCTTCCACCTCATCTAACATCTGTTCTCGTGGCCTCCAGTCACAAAAGCACAGATGCTAGACCCTCGACCCAAGAGCAAGGGAGGTGGTCTCACCTTCACTCCTCCCCTGTGAGGGTATGTGGGGGGGCCTGGCCTTCGCTTGATCATGGCTGCCACTCCTTCCTTCTTTCTGGACTCCCCACAGAAACTCCATCGGAACAACTCTCCCACACATGCCGCGAACAGCAACATTCCGAAAGAGTTACAAGAGACGACAGTACACAAGTCTCTAACCCAAAGAAATGGTTCTCGAAACTTTTCGCTGAATCTTATTATACATGAACTGTAAGGGAAAAGAGGAGCCTACCAAAAGCCCAATCTCGTATTTGATCTTAAGAATACTTGTACAGTTTTCACTCTGCTCCATAGCATCCTTGTATGTTTTATTATTAAAAAACAAACCCAGGTTTTGAATGTCAGGGGTAAGGTCTGCTACTTGTCTCAGTGACCAGTGGTCAAGTAGGATGTAATGTGGCTCTACACCCGTCCATCTGCGGAAGTGAGTGGACGAGAGAGCTGGCTGTAGAGAGCTGTATAGCTGGTGACTTTCTCCTGTGTGTTTGTGCATCATGATACTTTGAAAACTCAGGCTGGAGTAGATATGTAAACATGGGTAAGAGGCTTTTCACTGCTTCCTGAGCTATGGCAGGGCTACTGCTCAGGAAAGTGCCAGACAGTAAGATTTTCATTAAGTGTATCATTTTCGCTGAGAGTTTAAATCAGAAGTCATATGTTGCCTGAAAGGATGTCTGTGCCCCTGATCTATCTGAAGAAAGATAATGCTTTTAAATACCTGGTGCTACTATTGCTGTAATTCCATTCCGTTGCCCAGGCTGACCGCTCGTGAATCATAGTACCCACCATCAGTTCAACCAATACCATTGCAGTGAAATGGGTACTGTTTTAGCTGGGTGTATTAGGAGAGCTAAAGTGCTAATGCTTCATTGAAAGATACAATCCCAGTGCATAAGAAGTGAGGAAAATGGAGGGTGAGACAGGAAGGACGGGAAGCAAATACATGGTGATACATTCCCAGCCTACCCCACACTTCTCGGGCCTGAGAAGACACAGCCAGTTTCTTGGCCATACAAAGCGTCTGTGGACAGAGCCGGGCATGGTGGCGCACACTTGTAATCCCAGCACTCAGGAGACTGAGAGAGGAGGATCACTGTGAGTTCGAGACCAGCCTGGGCTGCATAGTGAGTTCCAGGTCAGTCTCAACTACGTAGTGAGACCCTGTCTCAAAACAAACAAACAAACTAACTAAATAAATAAATAAATAAAACAGAGTGTCTGTGGACAGCCTATAAAAAACTGTGCCCGGAAAGAGACCATCAAAGGCAGGGCTTGAAAGAAATTTACCAGAAATTAATCCCATCTCCTACCTCTCCTTGGTCAACATTTACTCCACTGGTACTAGTTCTCCCAGCTTCTGGGCTGAGTCATCTGACTGTATGGAGATAACAGTGAAATAAATCCCACATACTATAGTTGTAGTATGGTACTTGTGCTGGGTTGTTCTTTAGACAGCTGGGTTATGCTGAGAACTATAATTGCCTGTATGATTACAGATTTACATTATCCAAAACAGTTACTTGGGAGGCAACAATAACACAGCAGCCATTATATTCTGAAAGTCATCATTGGTTCCAAGTGTCAAAAGACAAATAACTCTGTGTGTGTGTGTGTGTGTGTGTGTGTGTGTGTGTGTGTGTCTGGTACTGGGGGTAGAACCAAAGGCCTTTAAGCTGAGATACATCCACAACTGCCCCCCCATTGTGTCTTTGAGACAGGGTCTTTCTAAGTCACTAAGTTGCCAGGGCTGGGCTGTATCCTCTTGCCTCAGCCTCCCAGTCCTGGGATTATAGGAATGCACTACCACCGCACCTAGCTTTTGCTACATATTTAAACATAAAGATGAGAATTCCCTTTGTAACTTACCGTTTACAAAGTACATTTACTTGTTTGTTGGTTTTGAAGTACTACAGTTAGAACCCAGAGCTTGCACTGCCACTGAGCAACATCCTCAGCCCTTTTTTAGTTTTTAAGACAGGTTCTAGCTAAATTGCCCAGGCTGACCTCCAACTTCTGTTCCACCTGCCTCAGCCTCCCCAATAGCTGCAATTATACACATGTGTTCTCACACCCAGCAAAAGCACGTTTTAAAACAAACTTACAGTGTTCATGGTATCAAAGGATCACAGTAAGAAAATTAAAAGGCAACCTTTTTGAGACACTGAGTTCTTGCAGGAAAGTTGCAGTGTCCCCTACCGCGTGTAGGTACGGGGGTCTTGACACAGCCTTCCTTACAGGCTGTTCATCAATTTGGTGTCGTCTTTGCATATATACACACCCTCCCAGCTGAAGTAATTCCCCCTAAAAAAATCACATACACTGTTGAACATCTGATGAGCTCAGAGTTCTAACTTCCAAGTTCTGAACTCTGTTTGGTCCTTCATCCTTCATTCCCACATATTCATGACCTACTTGACCAGACAAAAGCTGATCTAGCCCAGACAGTCCTGCTGTATCTATTCCAGAATAAAATTTTCATTCAAGATGCTTTATCAGAGTGCCTACAAGGATATTGGATTGGGCTTTTTTTGTGCTTATGGGAACAGGTTGACCTGTTGAGGGGTGAGGGGTGGTCTACATGGTTTAATTTAATAAACACTTGGAGTGCCTGCTATGAATTAGGTATTATTGTAGGTGCTTGAGTTATGAGTAAGCAAAACGAAGACCCCTGCCCTCATGGAGCTTACATTCTAGCAAAGGGAGACAGATAATGCATGGATCTAATAGATGAGTGACTGTGCAGTATATTAGAAAGTCGTAAGAGATGGAGGAAGGGTGAGTGTGTTAAGAGGGAAGAAACAGGGTTACCAAGTTGCACCATCGAAGTCATCCATCTGGGTTTCATTGAGATGATGACACTTGAACTAAGACTGAAGGAGATGAGGGAGTTGGGCAGATGGACAGCTGGGAATAAGAGGTTCCCACTGCAGTCAGGAGACTCACCACTGCAAAGCCCCTGGAGTGGGCACGAGTGGTGCTGCAGGAAGGGCAAGAAGGCTGGAGTCCCAGGAACGTCGTGAGTGGAGGAGGGACGGGGAGCCACATCCTGTAGGGCTTGTAGGCCATTGCGAGCACTGAATTTCACTCTGAGTCGGGGCTTGAATACAGGATTCCATGCAGAAGAGTGAAGCGATTTGACTCCTGAGTGAGAAGAGCCACCCTGGCTGCTGTGTTGAAAGCAGACTCCAGGGACTAAGCGTGGGAGCAGCAAGGGGGCCGTTCCCTGTGGCCCAGTGAGTGGTGAAGGTGGCTTAGGGACAGGTGGCAGTGGCTATGGTATGATGTGGAAGAATTCAGTGTGCGCTTTAAAGTGGAACCAGTGGGTTTTCTGGTGGATTAGTTCTGAGGGATTGGATGACGCTGATAAATTTTTGCATGAGGTATGAGTGAGGTATTTTCATTATGCTCTTTACTTGGTGAGATTGAGAAGAGGAAGGGAGGCTGCCCTGCCTTCAGCTATCAGGTAATGCTGATCACTGGAAAGACCGTAGTATCTGGGAGTGACCACCACAGTGTTTAATTTTCTAGGCTTATAGCCTGTGCGCGTGCACGCACACACACACGCACACACACACCACGCTTAATCCAGGTACAAAATGGAGCATTTGAACATGTACATGCCAAACCCTTTAAAAAGAAAAAGTTTGAAATGACTCCCCCCAAGATTTTGTTAAATAAAATTAGCAATGCAGAACCTACTGCTTCTTCCCCGGGGTCTAATTTGAAAATGAGACGTTCAGCAAACTCAGGTCTAAAATATGCGCTTCAGAGCCCTAGATCCTTAGGTTCCTTAGTATTATATCAGTCCTCCTTGGGCAGTCCTGCTTCTCTCCAGAGGACCTAAGAGAGCAAGAACCCAAAATTAAGATCCCTTCACTTTCCCTTTCCCTCTCTCTCTCTGCTTCTCTTTCTTTGTATTTATGTATTTGTTTTAATTTTGAAACAGGATCCCCCCAAATTGCTAAATTGCCCAGGCTGGGCACAAACTTTTAACCTGACTGCCTCAGTCTTCCAGAGTGCTGGAATTATTAGTGTGCACCACCACACCTGGCTTTTTTTTTTCTTTACTTCCCCCCCCCGCCTTTTCTCTCTCTTAAATTATTCTTTTTTTCAGTACTGGGAACTGAACTCAGAGCCCAGGGTCTCACAAATACTAAGCAAGTCTTTCACCACTGAGCTACCTCTGCAGCCCCAATCCCCATTTAATTTTATTTTGACACAGGCTCTTCCGCCAAGGGAGTCCAAAGTTCTGTATGTACTCATGAGCCTAACAATAGATGCTTCTATCCCCAGGCAAGTCATCTTTCTTGCAGTTTCCTGGAAGGATTACTTTCCTGTATTTTTCCCAAACCCTCTACTATTACCCAGATGAAAGGGCCATGTAGACAAAGTATACTGAGGTAACTTAGATATTTCCCAGATGTTATATTTCAAAGACGATTGAGTCAGAGTGAAAAACTCTTTTCAACTGACTTTCATTTTGGGGTTGATTCTAGGAGCAAGTCTCAATGTTGGGTTCATTTGACTATAATATCTCTTTAATACTGACATACCTCCCATTTGAACAAACAGGCAGGTCCAAGCTCAGAGCTGTGGATCATAATAGAATTTAATAAAACTTAAATTTGTTGGATTTCACAGCATTTATTTTTAGGGTTATTTCTATTTGCAGCTTGTGATATGGTTGTGATGTAAAGTTTATTTTTATTATTTTTGTTTTTGTTTTTGAGACAGGGTCTCACTATGTAGTTGAGACTGAACTGGAACTTACTATGTAGCCCAGGCTGGTCTCGAACTCACAGCGATCCTCCTGCCTCAGCCTCCCAAGTGCTGGTATTACAGGCATGCACTACCACACCTGGCTCGTAAAGTTTATTTTTAAACTGAGTTCATTTAAGAATTTTTGAAAGAATATCTTTTGAAAACATGTTAGGAAAGTAAGACAGTAATACATAGATATGACCCAAAAAATCATAAAAATCTTCAGAGGACAACTGAATGTTGAGAAAAACTGGTAAATTGGAAAGAGAAAAGCTATAAAGGTTGAAGTTGACTTTGAACATGTTTTTGAGCCTGTCTAAACTCCAGCTTCTTCTTTTATTAAAAAAAAAAGTTGAGAAAACTTTCAAAGCCTTGTCAAGCTATTGTGAGAGGAGTTATAGCAACTTGCAAGTATCTCCTAGAGAGAAGGCTCTGGACACATGATAATTAGGTTATCTGTATCTTCCAAAATCCTATCATTCCTTGAGCTAAGACACAAAATGTCCTGACCTTCATGAGACTTTTTCTGATCCCTCCCAAGAATGTGATTAGGAATCCCACAGAACTGCTTCAAAAAACAAACAAACAAACAAACAAAAAACTGCTTCCTCCACTGTTCCTCCATTCTGCTTTTCTTACTAGCAGTTTTATACACTTTTCTTATTCTTTCTACTTGAATATAAGCCTCGTGAGTGTTCTTTGTACAAATCCTTGTGCATCATAGATAATTAATACATATTTGAGAAACTTAATTCATTCATTTGTTTTTCAGTGATAAACTTGTGCCCACTACAGAAACCTGAAGCTAATCTACCTTCTAAAAACCATGGGGAGGCACTGGACTCATCAGTCCACAGCCTAAGAATCCAAACACATACAATACTGTCCTTTGGCAGAATCACCGTCTCAAACAGAATAGGATTTGTTCTTTTAAAAATGAATATAGGCATGGTTTCATTAACAAAGTACAATTAATTTAAAAGTATGGCTAAGTGGGTAGTAGATTTAGATGATCACATTTTTAATTAATGAATCGTTACTTTTATAAATGGAGCCGCAAGTTTGTTTTTAATATTATGAGTCTTTGCACTGAAAGTGGTTGGGAAACACTGGATTCCACAGCCCACAAAACCATTTACTGCTCCTGGCTATGGTCTCAAAGCTAATGTCTAGGTACATTTAGGTTGACAAGTGCCTGAGCCCACAACATTAATTATGCCCAAAATGTGCTGTAAGCAGCCCAGGCTGCAAAGAGTTAAATCCCTGAGTTGGCTGACTTTAACAAGCGAATCTGGCTGAAGCTGCGTGACTCCCGGAAACCTCTCATGAGCGCTGCTGTAGCGCCCAGGTGAATATGAGCTCCCCATTACTGGCCAGAGCCAAGATCAGAGTGACGACAGCCTATGAAGCTATGGGGCTAATATGAGACAACGTGTGTGCTAAGGTCAAAATAAATCACACTCAAATTCCATTCCCACAATTAGTGCCATCACAGCTGCAAAGACAATGCTCTAATTACAACCACATATTTTGTCTATCTTACTTCTAACTTAAGAATGCTTTGTTCTCTTTAAACCCTTCCCTACATTGGTTCCCACAAAAATTTCATGTATTATACATCTGTACATATACTTCACAATTTACCTTGATTGATGAATAATAAAATTTGGTGAAAGAGAAGGGCCATTGCCTTTTGTCAAAGAAGCATTGGCTGTCACAGTTCAGATGTTCTCCTTAACTCTGTTTTAAGTCTTTTTTCAAGCTTGCATCACATACTAAACAAGTAGAGACTAAAAACTTACTACAAAAGTCTCTGACAGACAAGACTCTTAAGGTTGTACTGCAACATCAAAAGAGTTCATTAGATGTAAGTATGTCTTGTTTAATATGTAGTACATTAAAAAAGAAGTTATATTCTAGAGTTAGGCACATAGATAAACATCAAATGCAGCAACATTATGTAGTACTTCAAAAATTACACGTAGCATTAGTTAAATATAACATTTCACATTTAATTTTTCATTTTATCGTATGACCAACCTGGCATAAGAGAAACCTGAGGTACTGAGAGAGTATGATTTGCCCGTGGTCATATTGATTAATGGAAGTTCTAGAACTCTGCTCTCTCAACCTGAATACTTTGCCATTTCCTGTGCTAGGTTGGGTTGCCCTGCAAAGGGCAGTAGTATGCACAGAAGTCCATATACCACATGAGTAAATATTCAAAGTTATAAATCAAACAAACTGTTCAGTATACATTCTATCCCCAACAACTGTATTTTTGTAAAGAACTGGAGGGAATTCAGAATCTTCAGTCTCTCTGCAGCTCTAACCAGATGACTTGGCAGTCTAAGAGGATATGGTCCTAGATCTTTTTTCTCCTCTACCCGCTTTTAGCTCAAACCATCCTAGCAGAGGAGGGCTTTCATGCTCACACATGTGGACAACCTAGCCCCACATCCAAACACAGCTACCCCTTGTATCCACCAGTCTACAGATCTGATGATATCCTTGTCAGAATCTCAATGGTAATCTTTATAGTAATAGAAAAAAATTCTTAAAATTTATAGGAAGCCACAGAAACCCCGAATAGCTTGAGTAATCTTCAACAAGAAGAAGAAAGCCAGAGAAATCACACTCCCTGATTTCAAAATATGTTGCAAAGCTATAGTAGTGAAAACAGCATGATATTGATATTATGTATAGTACATGTATTAAAATCCACAGCTCAGAAATAAATTCACATATCTATGGTTAACTTGATCAACAGCAAGGATGCAATAAATATACAAGTGCAAAAGGATAATGTCTTTGATAAATGTTATTGGGAAAACAGGATATTTACAAATAGAAGAAATTGCACCTTTGTAGCTTATCATATACAAAAATCAACCCAAAATGTATTAAAGATCAAAATATAAGACTACTGACAGCCCGTTTGCCCATCAGTTGGAGACTGGATAAAGAAGATGTGGTTTTTCTATAAAATGGAATACTACTCAGCCATAAAGAATGAGAAATTAGTCATTCATAGGAAAATGGATACATATTGAGGATATGCTCCTAAGTGAAATAAATAAGTCACACATGTGTAAATACCGAATAGTTTCTCTGGTGTAAAAAACTATAACGATACATAAGATTATAATGATACAATTGACAATGTGAAATAGGAAGAAAAAGGCTAAAGGTGTAGGGGAAATGGGAAGGGTAGGGGAAAGGTAATAAGGGAAAAGAAAAAACACATGAGAAAATGGAAATAAAGTATTTGTAAATAGGAAAGGGAGGAGGGGTGAAGGGAGGGCAGGGACAAGGGGAAAAAATGAGAACCAAGACCTGTCATGTAAAGGTACAAGATTCCAATGATGAATATAACTGTATTGTATCCCTAAAATGTACCAATAAATTCAATGAGAAAAAAAATAAATATAAGACTACTGGAAGAAATATTAAAACTGTTAGAAGAAAATACAGAAAAATGATTCTTTACACTGGTCTGGGTCATGTTATTTTTATATGACACCAAAAGGGAATAAAAACAAAAAAAAGGCAAGTGAGACTGCACAAATTCAAATGCTTTCCCCCAGAAATGAAGTAATTAACTGAGTAAAAATATAAACTATAGAATAGGAGAAGATATTTGTAAACCATATATCTAAGAAGTTAATACCTAAAATATATAAGGATCTCATACAGCTCAGTAGCAAAAGGAAAGCATAAAACAGATAACATGATTGAAAACTAGGCAGGGATCTGAGTGAACCCCTGTCAAAAGAAGATACATATATGGCCAACAGGTGAAAAAATTCTCAGCTTCAGGGAAACGCAAATCAAAGCCACATGAGACCTCACCGCACACCTGCTAGAATAACTATTGTGAAAAAGACCAGCAAAAAAGAGGACAAGCATGAGCAAGGATATGGAGAAAACATACCTTTTACACTTTTGGTGGGAATGAAATTGGTACACCAAGTAAGGAGAAGCCTCAAAAAAATAAAAATAGAACTACATTCTGATCTTCCAAAGGAAATGCAATCAGAACCTTTAAAATTTCAATTGTTAAAAATAAGGAAATCCATGGGCCGGGGATTTAGCTCAGTGGTTCCGCCACCTGCCTCCCAAGTACAAGGACCTGAGTTCGATCCCTGGTATAAAAAAAAAAAATAGTAAGGAAATCTTGATGTTTGAAAACATGGATAAACCTGGAAAACATAATGCAATAGGCCAGATGAGAAAAGACAAAACTTCCATATGGAATATAACAGTCAAACTTGCCAGGTTGGGTGGCCCATGCCTACAGTTCCAGCCACCTACTCTGGAAGCTCGTGCAGCAGGAAGATTACAAGTTTGTGCCCAGCCTGGGCAAGTTAATGACACAGAAAAACCGTGTCTCAAAACTAACTAATTAACTGAATAACTAACTAACTAAAGGTCCAGGGATGTCATTCACTCCCCAGTACCTCAATAAATAAATTCTAAACATAATAAAACACACAGAAGCCAAAAGCAGAATGTTGGTTACCGAAGACCAGAGGAAGTGGAAAATGGAAAGTTGTTGCTCAGAGTACAAAGTACCAGCTATGCAGGATGAATAAGTTTTAAATGTCTAGTTTAAGACAATGTGAACATAATTAACCCTATTACACTCTTGAAATTTGCTAAGAGGGTAGATTTTAAATGTTCTCAACACACACAGAGAGAAAAACAAAAACAAAATGACTTTATGAAATGATGTTAATTAGCTTGACTGTAGAGATTATTCTGCAATGGATAATTTATTCAATTATCAAATTGTACATTGTAATATATATATACATATATATATAATTTTTATTTATCAAATGTACTCCGAAAAGTGTGTAGTAAAATATAAAAATAGAATCATCAGAAAGAGAAATTAATTTATAAGAAAAAATAAAACTAGCTTTATCTCTGTAGCAATATTTAATGATGAAAAGTTCTCCAAGAAAAAGGATACATGGGATCCAACGATATCATCTAATTGTTGCTCAAGTATAACAGCATAAAACCATGTTTTGTGTATGTATATTATTCTCCTGAATCCTGCTTTATCATTCTATCAGATGATAATACATAGACCAAACCAAAGATAACCTATAATCTAAAAAGCTGCTAAAAGAACAGTAAGGAGCAAAGAATATATTTACTCCAGTCAAACACATTGGGTAAGAAAATGAGATGTAAATTTTATATGCCCAAAAAAGTATAAAAAGTTAACAAGAGTTGCACTTTCATTCATAAAGCAAGAATATATTAGCAGGAGATGCAGTAAGAAATAGAAACATTAGTCATAAAAGACCATCTCAGTGTATACTAGATCAAGAAGACAAAAAAATAAGAAAAATTTATAATATACCTAAATATATCATTGCTAGGATAGTCCTTATTCAAAAACAAGCAAAAAGATATTTCTTATTCTTAAAACAGACTATAACTTCATGTGGCCATAGGAAATTATTAAAAATTGACTATGTATTAAGTCAGAATGCAAATATCTATAGATTGTAAATAGGAAAAGGATGGACAACTGCCATCACCATGTAGTAAAAGTAGAAGTTAGCAGTGAAACCAGATTACCCAAAGTCTCCACTATTGCTATTAGAAATCTGAAAAGGAGGAGCTCTCCACTGTTACATAAAGAACATCGAATATCTGGAATATATGTATGATGTAAATTTAAATATTGATATCGCTTATTTATTTGATTTTTAGATCCCAAATGCCTTGCTCATTAACAGGGTCTTCATATATTTCAATTATTCTCATTCTCCTTACATTATTTGAAATAAAACATTTTTGAAAAAAGACTAGCAATAACTTGTCTTATTATCCCAAACAGATGACTTTTAGCATGGCAATCATTATGTTGCATCAATTATGTTTTTATGACTTGCAAATATGACAATTTCACAATTCCCTTTAGAAGAATATTGAAAAAAAGTCATTTTGGGTGTTTGAGAGGCAGCTGAAAATGTCTTCAGAATGGATTGTTCTTCACCAGATTACAGGTTGGTATCTGATTAAGTTAGATTTAAAAATGAACTTTTGTGACCGGGTTACCTTGCCTGAATGGTATTAACACAGCAGTGGGAGGTGACAGGTTTTGTGTGTGGGAGGCTAATGATAATTATATTGTGTTTTGATGGATTTTATTATATTTGTCAAATTGTAAATATTACTGGGTTTGGGAAGAGGATTTTAACCATTCTGGTAAACATTTCTTGTGTTTTTCTGTTTTTTGTTTGTTTGTTTGAGATAGTGTCATGACGTAGCCCAAGCTGGCCTCAAATTTGGTAATCTTCCTGCCTCAACCTCCCAAGTGCCTGGGTCACAAGTGTGCACCACCATGACTAGCTCTCTATTAAACACTTTTAAGATAAAAAGACTAAAAGAAACCTTACATTTTAGTAAGAATGAGGAAAATTAAATAAACACATTAAGAGTCTAGGAAAGCAGGTAATGTAAGTTTTGCTTGAATTTTTACCACTTACCAGTCCTATAAAATACAGGACAACAAAAAATTGCATATTTTTCTAAATTTTTATAAAAGAATATAACAGGAAATTTAAACAATGACAATTTTTATCAAATTTACTCAATATTAAGAGTCGACTGGTTGATTGTAGTCAGTGACCATGAAAAGAGAGGTCTCTTAAAAACAGTATGGGATCATGAGAAATCAATCCAACAACTCCTAGATGATGCAAAGAAGAATAACATAAGACTGATAGGAATCCATGAAGTAGCAGGAGAAAATACAAATGACTTTAAAAAGCTGTTCACAGAATTAATGACAGAAAACTTCCCAAACAGAGGGGAAGAATTTGACATTCAGATAACTGAGGCATATAGGACCCGAACTAGCCACAATCAAAAAAAATTTACACCTAGTCATATAATAATCAAGATCCCAGAAACCCAACAGAAGAACAAAATACTACAAGCAGTAAGACAAAAGAAACAAATCACATGCAAAGGAAAGCCCATCAGAATTACAGCAGACTTTTCAACACAAACCCTTAGGGCAAGGAGAGCCTGGAATGAGATATTTCAAGTACTAAAAGAGAACAACCTCCAACCTAGACTGAGGTATCTTGCAAAACTCTCTTTCAAGATGGATGGGGAAATAAGATACTTCCAAGACAAAGAACACCTAAGAAACTACATGAATACCAAACCAGCACTACAAGCAATTCGAAACAAGATCCTAGAAAAAGACCATGAAGGCAACAACACCATGAGGCCCAATAGAGCAAATCAAATAGGCAAGGCAAGAAACTAAAAGGAGAAGGTGAAAAAGTAAAAAGAGCCAACAAAAGGCCAATAACATGATAATAATAAGTCAGTACATATCAGTTATAACCATCAATGTCAATGGCCTCAACTCACCCATCAAGAGAAATAGACTGGCAAAATGGAATAAGAAGCAAAATCCAACAATACGTTGCATACAAGAAACACACCTAGTGCAAAAAGAAGCCCATAGACTGAAAGTGAAAGGATGGAAAACAATTCTCCAAGTGACAGGAGCCCAGAAAAAAGCAGGGGTAACAATCTTATTTGCAGACAAAGCAAATTTCAAACCAAAACTGATTCTAGTATTATTGATGTAGGACGGTACTGTATCGTACCTCTGTGAATGTAAAATATCTTGTACCTGCTTTATGATACATAGTAGTGACGGTGCTTTATCAGAGCTATTTTTAATGATATTACTCTAGAATGTTCTCTTTCAAGATGATGATTAAGATGCTTAAAAAAAAAAAATGGTGCCAGGTACCACAACAGCAACAGAACTTTGCTGTTTTCTGGATATTATTCTTTTCTTTGTTTTTTGTTTTTGTTTTTTTAATGGAGTGTGCTAAATGTCTATAATTTTGTTCAGATGACTGCAGAACCTGGAAAAGCTGTTGCTGCTATTGATGCATAACATACTGCTATTATTGGTCTTTTTACACACACTTATATATAATTTGAATTTTTGGAAACTTTAACTGTGCTTTCAACTTTGGAAAAAGTTATCCCAATTTACTGTGTTGAGTTGGCATTGTACAGAAATTGACAGCCATATTGGTCGAGAAATGTTAATTTTTTCTAAAATTTAAATTTGAATTTTTATTTTATTTTATTTTTTCCATTTGTACAGGGGTAATGCACTGTATTAAATATGTAAGGTCATATCTATGTGGGTTTGATTACAGAAACTAATAAAGTATTCTCTAAATGAAAAAAAGAGAATAAGATAAGACTACAAGAGCAAGAAGCAATTTAAATATGTTCAGAGACCATCTTCATCTTCAGAATTAAGGATTATTTAAATCGTACATTATTTGCCTTTTCTCTTTTACTTTCCTTTTTAGTTTTATTTTAGGATTCCCTATTTGTAATGTTCATACAGAGATTTCTTTAACTAAAATACCGAATAGTTTCTCTGGTGTGAAAAACTATAATAGTACATAGGATCCTAATGAGATAATTAATAATATGAAATAGGAAGTAAAGGGCTAAAGGTGTAGGGAAAGTGGGAAGGGTGGGGGAAAGGTAATAAGGGAGAGGAAAAAAATATGAGAAATTGAAAAAATGGAAATAAAGTGTTTGTAAATGGGGAGGGGAGGAGGGGGTTAAGGGAGGGCAGGGACAAGGGGAAAAAATGAGAACCAAGACCTGTCATGTAAAGGTACAGGATCCCAATGATGAGTGTAACTGTATTGTATACCTGGATTGTACCAATAAACTCAATAAAAAGAAAAAAAAAAGAAAGAGTTGACTTGTTGAAACGACACCTGCCTGAGATGCCCAGACGGTCGATGGGTAAACAAACATGCTGTCCGAGTGATGCTGGGGTAAACTGTCGAGTGGTCAATGATTCAAATTTTAAATTACAAATGGGAAATTTTAGGGAAATCAGTTATATCATAACTAATGTATATATCAACTTAATAAATAATACTGCTTCAAACATAGAACACAAAATCATTGCAATATATACACACCAATGTCATTTAGATTCAGATTAAGTAAAATGTTTATATCTCAAGCTATTTAAAATACAATTTTATCTCATTCAGCCCTCTCAAAAGCTATGAAGTAGAGAACAGACAACATCAAACATATTTGGCTGAAACTATAATAATATATTTCAAAAGAATGGTTAGTTTTTGAATCTTTGATAACAGTACTTTATGATCTATAAAATATTTTTTCATGAAACATGATTGAATTTTATTGGGAATTATGATTAGATCATGCTGGAAGTATTACATTAAGGAATTCTAAAAGACAACAAATGATCCTTGAGGTGGGAATATAGTTCTGTGGTAGAACATTGTAAGCATGTGTAAGACCCAGGCTTGAGTCTTAACACAAGAAAAAATAATCCTGTAGAATTTATTTCCATTCGTTTACGGACTTCACTATACATAAATTATCTCAGGAGAGTGTCATCTTTGGTACATACAGAATTTTACATTATTTTTAACCTTGTGTTTCATAAACATTTTTTTCATGTCCACTTATCACACTCTTTTCATAATTGCCTAATATTCCATAGTGTTGACATGTCATCATTCAGTCAGCCTCTATCCCTGGTAATAATACTTCCAATATATATTATTTTCTACTCTTGAATTATCTTCTTACAGTATGTTTCCAAAAGTAGGATTATTGTATTGCCTGGCACTTGATATGCATTGTCAAGCTGTTCTCAGAAAGAAATGCTGCCACTTGATGAATCCTAGAATGACTCATGAAGGGCATCTCTATTTTTCTGAAGCTCTCCCAGTACTACAGTGATGAAATTCCACTCCAGCAAAACTCAGATTTATTTGTCATTTTTCTAGCAAATCTTGGAACGATTGGGAAATCTCTCTTTGCTAACCTAAGACTCACAATATCTATTTATAGGTCATAAAAGATTTTTAAAAAGGGACATAGAATGAAAATTCCTTCTCTTTCCCGATGCCATGTTACAAGCTCTCCTGCAAAGGGCAATCCATTACCAGTTTCTTGATTTTCCAGAGATATTCAAGAAGCCAATACATGAGTAGACGTTTCTGTAAATAGTATCTCCATAAATATTCTATACTGAGGACCTTTTTCATTTCTTGGTGCTGGGATTGAATTCAGAGCCTTGCTCCTGCTGAGCCACTGAGCTAAACCCCCAGCCTCTACATTGAGATTTTAAAAATTAAACGCCTCTGGAAAATATTCCATATCAATGTCAAATGTATTATCTTATTCCTTTTTACTATTTACATAGTATTCCATGGAAGGGGTGCACCACCATGTATTCATTAAGTTCTTAGTTCTTATATTAGAGTTTTCCAGGGAAACAGAACAGAAAGAGGAGCAGGGGGGATTGAATTTAAAGAGTTGGCTCATGCTATTAGAAAAGCTGCCAAGTAAAAAAAATCTGGGGAATCGGCTGACGAGCTTGGACAATGAAGGAAGATGAAATGATGCAGCTTTGTGTGTAGGCCACCTGCTGACAGATTCTCCTTCTTGCTCAGAGGTCTTCAAAGGAGTGGATGGAGTCCACTCCTGCTATGCTGGGTAGTAAGCTTTGCACAGCATCCACTGGCTTAAATGTTAGATAGCATCTGAAATGATCCTCATAGAAACTCCTACAATAATATTTAACTAAATATTAGGCACAGTGACCCAACCATGTTGACAGATAAAAGAAGACATCACAGGTCAAAGGCTATTTGGATTATAATTTTTGGTAATATAGTACACATTCTCATAGACATAGCATTTTATAGATGTGTGAATATATCTATAAATTCCCACAAGTGGAGTAGCTAAAAGCACAAGGGTATATGTTTTTAAATTTTGATTAAAAATTGCCAGTTTTCTTCTAAAGGACTTGTACCAATTTATACTTAACAAGGATGAGAGTGTTTCCTTAATCCTTTAATACAGCAACTTATAAAACTTTAAAAATATTTGCTATTTGGATGGGTGTGATAAAGTCAGATGATTAATAAGAAAGCATTTTATGCGTTTTTTGAGGCAAGTTTTTGCTATGTAGTTCAGGCTGGCCTTGAACCAACTATGTCACCCAGTATGGTCTTGAACTTCTGGCGATCCCCCTGCCTCAGCCTCCCAAGTGCTGGGATTGCAAGCATGTACCCCATGCCCAGTATTTTATGCATCTTAATAAAAATGATGTTTCAGATCATGTACATAATTTCAAAATGTACAGAGTAATGTTATTATGTAATGGAATGTAAATGCAATTTACTTCTGTATTAATAGTCATGCTAACAGGTTATAAATGAACTTTAATCTTTTATTCATTATTAAGAATTTGATAAGACTTTTTAAATTTTTCAGTTTTATTTTGCCACACTCTGAGCATTTGTGTCCTTTCAAAACTGATGTGTTAGTACCCTAAGAGCCGAGGTGATGGATGGCATTAGGAAGTTGAGCCTTGAGAGGTGATTAGGTCATAGGGGTGAAGCGCTCAAGAATGGGACAAATGCACAATTAAAAGAGGGCAGGAGATCCCTTGTCCGTTACATCACTTAAGGATGAAGGAAGAAGGTGTCATTTAAAAGCCAGAAAGTGAGCACTCTGAATATGTGTTGATATCGAATGTCTCAGCCTCCATAACTGTGAAAAGTCAGCTATGAGCTACCAGGTAATGGCATTTCATTGTAGCAACCCATGTGGACTAAGACATACTTCTAAGGGTAATCTACATAATTGAGGAGTATTTATAAATTTGAAGATTCAGATTCAGTAAAGTTCTGTGGATACAGGTCCTATTTTAACATCAAAGATGAAAGATTATCATTGAAGGGTAAAAAAAGTAAAATATAAAAAAAGGGCTTGGGATGTAGCTCAGGGCGAAAGCTCTGGGTTCAATCCCTATCATGGAGGGAAAAACTGAACACTGGTTGCCAGGTGCCAGGGACTGGGAGGAAGGAAAAATGGGGAGTTGCTGTTAATAGGAATAAAATTTCAATCGTATAAGATGAACAAGTTCTAGGGTGCGCCTATCACTATCTGCTGTGTAATATACCTAGAGTTTACAATACTGTATCACTGCTTAAAATTTTGTTAAGAGTGGAGATCTAAACTGAGAATGTAGTTCAGTGGTAGAGTTTTGTCAAGTATGCATTAGGCCCTGAGTTCAATCCCTAGCACAGCAAACAAAATCTCCCGCATCTCATTCTAAGTTTTCTCACTACATTAAAGGTAAAATAAGCTCGGGGTAATATTACATGTCCGTAATCCTATCTACTCTGAAGCCTGAGGCAGGAGCATTGCAAGATTTAGCCTGGACTGGGCAACAAGGCAAGACTATCTGAAAAGGAAGAAATAAAAAAGGCTAAGGATGTAGCCCAGCTACTGGGATCAATCACCAGTACCACAAACACAAGTGCAAAAGTAAAAATAATAAAACCAAAATGATTAGACTTGTAGTGAAAAGAGGGCAGGACATGACAACACAACCCTCCTTCCATTCTGTTACCTTTCTGGCTTTGAAGATTGGTAAACACTCTTGTAATGTATAAAAGAATCTTCTGAAGAAAGATCAAGATAGCTTATTTTGTCCTGTCTCAAGTCACTTACATTGTAACCTTAGTATAGAATCAGAGTGTAGAAGGTCCAAGCAGCAGAATTATGATGGATTCTGCATTCTGGTCAGAGGACCCCTCCTCATATTAGTGTATTATATTTAAGTGGCAATAGCAATAGATGAATTCCTATTTCTTATCATAATAAATTATATAATTTTGTTTTCTACCATGAGAGTTTTAAGGCGTACTTAAAAACTCAGTCCTATTTTCTTTGTTATGAAAGGCTCTGTTCATCAGAAAATTCACTCTTCTGCTCACAGAAACAGATGGTATGTAATATTTGACCTTCTGAGAAAAGACAGAGTTGAAAAGATCATCAGCAAGAATATAAACATATATATCTTTAAATGTTACATGTGAATACACAATTTCCAGTTAAAAACTTTTAGAGTAGTCTTCTCATTGAGTAGTAGGCCTTGTCTAACAGGCCTGAAGGAAGAGACAGCTTGAGATGAAGAAATCATTCATCAGAATAGTCAGCTTCTTGTTCATATCTCTTGTAGAAAAGGGGAGCAAATAAAGACATTTTTATTAAATTAATGAAGAACTCAAACTCTGGCTGTTAGTTCAAATGTGTACAACTTTAAAGCTTTCTATGTGAAGAATACAGACACTGTGTTGACTGCCCCATCCAAAAAGATTCTCCAAATGGCTATATGTGTCCTATTTGTGCCACCCCTTGCTTGGGGAAATGTTCATCCTCCCCTTGTTCTGAATGGGAGGTGTTTCAGATATGGTTTAAATCCCCAGAAGGATTATGGTCTATATCTAGATGTCCCTCTAAGCCTCATAAGCTCACAGGTCAGGCTTTTGAAAGGTGCCTGGATTATGGAGGCTCTACAGCTAGTTTGGGACTAGAAGTTGAGGTCTGATCAGATGAGGTAGGTCACTGGGGCTTGACACAGAAGGGTATACCTCTTCCTTTCCAGTTTCTCCCTTCTCTCTTCCTGGCTGTTGTGAAGTGAGCAGCTTTTCCTCTGTCATACCTTCTTGACTCGGAGCCAGCTGACTGCAGACTGAAAACATAAGCCAAACTAAGCCTTTTCTCCTTTATTTTGTTGGTGTAAGGTATTGAATACCACCAATGAAAAAGTGATTAAGTAAAGGATACAGAGAGACTTCCGGGAAGATGGCAGAGCTGTGAGCAGCACAGAAACAGCCTCTCCAGGATTTGGAGTCCAGACCCTGGAATATAGCAACTTGAGCAAGAAGAGGAGGAGGGAAGTGGGTCTATGGAGGGCAACAAGGACCTGAAGAGAGAATTAGGAGAGTGAAGAGAGGGACCACGATGCAGAGGAGGGAGGTGCATTTAAAAGAAAGAATTTGTAATAAGTTTATTTCTGATCCATAGTAAAGTGTTAACCTCAAATTATTTACAAAATCATATTAGCTTTCTCCCTGAGCCCTAGCTCTCAGTGTGAGAGTAGCAGAGGGGTGGAGAAATGTACCAGTGGAATGCGTCCATTGCAGACTGCAGTGGCTGATGAATTATTTGGGTTCAGACTTTCCCCAGGAAAGGGTGATTGGCCGGCAGCCATTTTGCGAAGGGGCCAACTGAAGTTTTCTTCAACTGAACTTTTCTATTTTTTAATCTGTGAGGTTGACTTTGGAGCTATCAGAGGCCATATTTCTAGTCTTCTGTGGAAAGCAGCCCAAAAATCACAGAGGTAAAAAACATAGAGAAGCAGATCCATGATATGGGAAGAAGATAGAGTAAAGAGATCTAAATTATCAACTTACATTCATGAGGATGACTACTATTAAACAAACCAAAACAACAACAAAAATAAAGTAGCAAGTGTTGGCAAGGATATGCAGAAACTGGAACTTTCATGTTCAGTTGGTGGGAACGTAAAATGGTGGTCACTGTGGGTAAAAATATGGTAGCCCCTTAAAAAAATAAAAAATGTAAGCCAGGCGTGGTGGAGCATGCCTGTAATCCCAGCACTCAGGAGGCTGAGGCAGGAGGATCGCTGTGAGATCGAGACCAGCCTGGGCAACATAGTGAGTTCCAGGTCATTCTCAGCTACATAGTGAGACCCTGTCTCAAAACAACAACAACAACAACAACAACAAATTTAATTACTATGTGATCTACCAATTTCAATTCTGGGCATATACCCAAAAGAATTGAAAGTAAAGTCTCAAAGAGATATTTGTATGTATTTATTATAGCAGAATTATTTCATAATAGCCAAAAATGGAAACAACTTGTGACCACTGTTAAATAAATGGGCAAACAAAATATAGTATACAATGGAATACTGATTAGTCTTAAAAAGGAAGGAAGCTCTGACATATGCCTCAACATGGATGCACCTTGAGGGATTATGCTTTGTGAAATAAGACAGTCACAAGAAGACAAATACTGTGAAACTCCATTTACACACAATGTAACTATCAGTCACATTTATGAGAACAGACAGCAGAATGGCGGCTGTCAGGGGCTTGGGAAGAGTGCAAACTAGTGATTGTAGAATGGATACAGAGTCTTCAGTGTTGAGAGACAGAAAAATTGTGGCAATTGGTTTCACAACAAAGTTAATATTTTTACAATTTCTTAAAAATTGTTAAGATAATGAATTTGTTAGTATACTTTACAATCAAAGATCAAAACAAAATCAGAAATATTCTTAGAATCGTTAGATGAAAATGTAGGTTAAAAACCTATCAGATGTAAGTGTGGCATCTAAAGTAAAAGCCGTAACATAGAATGTCTTTCTGTATGAATAATATGTTGATCTTGATTATCTGTTGTCCTCATGTTGTAGCTATCTAAAAGATACTGTACATATTTTTACATAATGAATGCTATCAATTTACATAAAAAGATCTCCAATAAGCAAATTTTTAAGGAAAAATTAAATACTTTTCATTTTTAATACTTTTAAATTCTGTAATTCATCAAAATTGTGAAAATTATAAAACTCAATGTTTTGTGATAGTATGGAAGCAAGTAATCTAATGCACTGGGAAGTGTATTCTGGTACAAGCTTTTGGAGAGGCAATTTAGTCAAACGGACAGCACAAAATTATCGTGATGTCCAATTCCCTGTGTCTGAATGAATCACCTAACAAGCCAGTTTTCAGGAGATTACTGGTTAGGAAAATATCTGTCCCTGGGCACATAATAAACATTCATACGGAAAGGGTCAGAGCTCAATTAAGGATTAAGAAAGGGTTGGGAAAACAGTCAGTGAGTATGGCAATGGGGTGAAAATTATGGAACTAGAATGATTACTGAAATAGGGCAGAAAACAAATGCTACTGGACAACTTTATAATCTTTCTGTTTCTAGTCACTAGCAGAGATCGTGGAAGTCATTTTTAAATCTTAACAGAAATGTTAGTAAAGTCTCTTGTAAAGAAGCCTTGTTTCATTTACTTTTATTTCCTGCATATGCCTGCCAAAGAGTTTCCATCCACAAAGGGATCGTTATAGCTTTCTTTAAATGAATGGTAAAAAAGTATAGGCACAAACTGTTGACAAAGAAGACTATATTACATCAGTCTTTACTTGGATCCTTTAGATTTTTCCTAAAATATAAATATCCTTCTGATACTAGTGAGTACACAAGTCAGATCTCACACAATGAGTTTCAAATCTCCCCACTTTTTAAGAAAAATGATCTTAATTGGCTTTATTTTCCATTCTAGAATCAGGCAATACTTCATTCCATAAAACACTATGAATATCCAATGTTTTCTTTTGCCAGGAATGTTTTGATTAATCAAAAATGAAAGACAGAGGTTCAAAGACAATTAAGGTACCCTTGAACTTCTGACCATTAGTAATACCTACTGCCTACTGGCAATGTGGAGGCATCATCCCCCTGTCCAAGTGTCCAATTTTTAAGTAGAACCATGGATATAACATTCAAAATTAAAGAGCCAGGGCTAATTCATATTTTAAACTATACCACAGTTTTACCGCATAGATTTCTGAAACATACAGTTTGATGGTGCTCATGTCCTGATGGTCAAAACTACATGGAACATTAATTACCATATTTACCACAGTGGGGCCATTCACGGTTACATCTTGTCAAAAAACCAAAAGTACCTGGAGATAGGTAAATTACAGAGAAAGGGCCACCTTTAAAATTGAAAAGAGATAATTAAGAGAACACAAACCAGCAAACTTAATGTTCTATTTAGACGGGACTTTTAAGTGTTAAACTGCAACATTTAAATAATATTTTATCTCAATAGATGAAAAAATGAAACTAAAATATTTCCTTTGTAATGCTGATAACGTTACATTTTTATAACTGGAAACAAAACAGCATATTACATTTACAACTATATCACAGCTATATAACTTGAAGTTTTGTTTTTTTTTTAATTTGTAAGTTCACATGGTGAGTCGCTTATAATAGCAGCAACTGAGGCAAACTGAGGCAGACTGAGACAGGAGTTTTGCAAGTTTGCATGTTTCCTAAGCAACCTTATGAGACCCGGTCACAAAAAATAAACAGAGCTAGGGATGTAGCTAAGTGGTAGAGCTCCTTCCACCAGTTAGTATGCTCAGCACTATGGGGAAAAAAAAGTAATAAACGGGATGACTTTGGCCAAATTTTAAATCGCACTTCTTTAAAGATAGAATATAGTTTTCTTAACCAATATATTGATTTGTATTGCCCATGGTTTGCTCAAAATACTTACTTGGAAATAAAATAGAGCTAATTTGTTTCATTACAAATGAAAACTGACCAGTCACGGTGGCACACAGTGGTAACCCTAGCATTTTGGGAGGATAAGGGAGGAGGATTGCAATTTTGATCCCATCCTGGGCAGTTTAGGTACTTAGTGAGAATTTCTCAAAATGAAGGAAAAAAAAATTTTAAAAGGCTGTGGATGTAGCTCAAATTGATGGCCCTGAGATTAATCCCCCCCCCCAAACACCCTTACTCTTTTTTTTTTTTTTTGGAAAATGATGATTAAAATGAATTAAATAAAGGAATAAAGGATTTACTTCAATTTTCCTAATAGAATGTGGTTCCAAAGACAATTTTTCAAATAGGAGTGCTACCAAAGATATCAGCCCTTGAGTTTTCCGAAGATGCTTCCCCATAGATCAGTTGAAGAGAATTTCAACCGATGTATAAAGAGAGAAGAAGCTTGCCTTCATCGATGATTTAGTATGGTACCAAAAATATCTATTTTATTAATGCCGACGGTTTTATCTTCCTTTCCTCATTCTCTAGGGATATTCTGAGTAGAGAAAGCTTGAAACAAAACAAAACAAAACGGTTTCTTCCTACCGCAAACTCTTCGGAGAATGACATATTCCTGGAGGGTACGCGTCCTGTGCTGGGTAATCCCGAGGGTCAACTTTCCCAGATGAAGAGCTTCCTGGAGAAGTGATTGGACGGCGAGGGTACGAACAAGTTCACACCTGAGTGGGCTCTTGCAGGGTGGGGAAGTGGGTTAGAGGAAGTGGGGCCTGGGCCCTGACCTCTATCTGGTTCCTGACCCCTTCCTCCAGGGTCTCTTCCATTTGTGCCCTGCTTTGCAGGTGTCATGGAGTGAGCAGCTTTGCTGTCACATGCTTTTCTGCCATGTTTGTCCATGAGGGTCCCCTGACCATTGATAGAAACATCTGCCGAAATAAAACTATGAGCCAAAAATGCAAGTCTTCTACTCTAAATTATGCATGCCAGGTATTTAGTCCTAGTTATGGAAAGCTGAGCAATATATATCTCCTACAAAATGCCTGAAATCCTAACCCCCAACGTGATGGTTTTTTGAGGTGGACTCAGGGTGGTAATTAAATCATGAGGGTGGAGCCTTCACAAAATGGAATTAGTGCCTTTATGAGAAGAAACAAAAAAAGCTTCTTTCTGTGAAGACACAGAGAAAAAGATGATAATCTGCAAATCAGGAAGTGACTAGGTGCTAGTTCTGCTGACACTTTAATCTTAGACTTCCTAGGCTCCAGAATTGTGAGAAATAAATTTTCTGTTGTTTAAGCCACTCAGTCTGTGGTATTCTGTTATAGCATCTGGAACTAAGGCAAGTCCTGACACCTCAGTAAGAATGCCTCATCTTTTTGAGTAAGGAGGAGCCATATGCAGGAATACACAGGACACAGCCATCATCAGTAGGAGGCAGAGGTTGAAAGAGGGCCAAAATAGCAAAGAACAGGGAGGTGGAGGTTAAAACACATGTGTCCTACATTGCTGTGTTGCCTTCCCCAATGATACACTGGCTTCTACTTCTGCTGTTTCAGTTTCTGTTCTCCCAGTCTGCACATCTAATTTCACGCTAGTTGATCCAGAATCAAAGTGGAGCAGGCAAGGGGAAGGTCATAAAATTATATTGTGATAAATTTTATAGCCTTGTTTAATAGTCAAAAAGTTGAGAAGCAATGGTCCTTCTTGGCTCAAGAGGGTATTCACTGAAGAAGATGGCACAGCTTGGCTTCTGGGAGATGCAGCCTCTGCATGAAGATTAGCAAGCAGGAGGTCCATTAAAAGCACCCTAGGGAGCCTCACATGCATGAGGGAAAGAAGGGCTGGGGGCAGGACTGGCCAAGGAGAAGTGGAGGTGAGCTGGATTCTCAGGGAAGCCTCAGGCCTCTGAACTTTCTGAAGAAGGGACAGCCCTTCAAAACTGCCTGAGGCAGGGGCCTGCACCTTCAGGCGCCCTCACTGACCAGTGACTGGATGCAGACCACTCCAGGAAGTGACTGTGACCTTAGGCAGGTGAACTCTACTCAGGAGAAGTACTCTCTGAAAAGGACTCACACCCGAGGGCAGTCTTGTCCACAGAACTCCACTGGGGTCGGGGACTATGGGGGTGAGGGTGGGCATGGGGGTGGGTAGTTCCTGGAGAAAAATCTGGGTAGTGCATCACAGTGGCCACTGGAGAAAAAATTAGTAACTCTTATAGTGCTTGATGTGTGTAGTCACTCAACATTTGTTTAATAGATGAATATACTTGTTTTGTCTTTTAAATTGTCTCCCATTTCCTAGAAGAAAAACAAATGTGATATCATTAAAGCTTTTATAGATAAACAATTGCCTTTGATGAAGCTTTTATTATGTAGAAAGACTGGCAAGAAATCTTTGTATAATCAAGCTACACCTGTGTCCAAGAAAATGGCATTATGTGACAAATATTTGCAAGTCTGCTATAGCTGGATGTGTGTTGTTTTGCATTTTTGTAATGATTTTTTTCATTTTGAATCAATGTCAAACATATAAAAACTTTGTAAGACTAATATAAAGAGCTTTCATTATTTGAAAATTTGAGAGTACTGTAAGTTGCTGACTTGATCCTTCATAGCACCCTAATACTTGTGTGTATTTCCTATTTATGAAGACATTTTCCTATCAGACCGTAATATAGCCAACCAAGATCAGAAGTTACGAACACATCATCACTGTTTAATTCTTAGATCTTGTTCATGTTTTGCAGAACATGTAATTTATAGCAGAAGGATCCAGTGCAGAATCAACTTTTATATATCGAATGCCATATATATGTGGCCTTCAATGTGGACCAGTCCTCGGGCCTTCCTGGACTTTCATCACATTGACACTTTGGAAGTTGTTAAGTTTTTGACTTTTAGATCACCCTCCAATTTAGCTCTGTCTAATGCTACTTTATAATAGTTACCTTTCTTTGGCCAAAATCTCACAGAAGGGATGCTTTGTTCTCGTTAGATCCTGTCAGGGGTCCCCCATTTCCACTTTTTCCATTACTGGGCATTCACTTTGATTGTTTAAGATGGTGTCTTCCAGGCTCCTGTATTGTAAAGTAACCCCAATCTCCCTTTTTATCCTTAAGTATTTTGCACGGAGGCGTTTTGAGGCTATGTAAATATCCCAGGCCTCACCAGATCTCCGTCATATTGATATGGAACATAAATTCATACATATAGCACTACGGACTCCTGGATTCAGGCTTTATTCAATTATGATTATTTATTTTGATCATCAAACTGTTCTAGGTTTATCTAGCGGTGTTTCTTTAAACTGACTTCTGTGTTCTTTTTATATGACTCCTAACCATTTTCTTGGATGAAGGGAGCTTGTCTTTGTTATGGTGCCAGGGATTGAACCCAGGGCCTTTCACACTGAGATACACCCCTGGCCCTTTTTATTTACACTTTGGGATGGGGACTCACTAAATTTCCCAGGCTGCCCTCAAACTTGTGATCCTCCACCCTTACACTCCAAGAGTTTAAGGATTACAGTTATGTACCACCATGCCCAGCTAGGGGACACTTCTTTACCTTCTAGCATAATGAGATGGTCCAGGTCTATCTCATACTTCCTCGGTCCTGACCTTCAAGTCAGCCACTTCTCTGAGCTCTATTTAAGGCCACCTCTTTACTAGTGTATTTGACTCACCACAGGATGTAAAAGAAATAAGCTGATGAAAGCTATACAGTGGGTTATTTCTTGCCTTTTGAGTTTGAAAGATGCAACACTCTGTGTTTGAAATCCTAAGCTCTCAGATACAAATTTTGTAAGAGTTTCTTCCAATATCTTCATTGCATAGATATGTATCTTTAGCATATCTAGGAAGTAAATAAATTGTGTGCAGCATGGTACATTTATATAACCAAGGCTTATAAAAGGTGATACAGCAGGTTTAAAACTGCTCTGCAGTAAGATTTGTGGGTATGATTCAGCAGCACAGGGTGGTAGACTTTGAACAGACGACCTAAGTATATGTCCAAGTGGAATTATCTCTACCGCATTAGTTGTTGTAAATATTAAATGAGCTAGCCCTTGTAAAATTGACACGTAAACTGTAAGGAGCCATTTTAATATGAAATGTTATTATTTAGGGGTTCATGTAATAGCTCAGTGGTAGAGCAATTGTCCAGCATGCACAAGGTCCTGCATCTGACAACAGTACTAAAAAAATTTTATTAGAAATACTTAACAAGATGAGATCCCAGTGTTGATTCTTTCTGCTAGTTCCCATGATACTGAGGATTTGTTCATAGTCTTTTCCTATGCCAATGTCTTCAAGAGTTTTCTGCCTAACGCATCTTCCGGCAAGCTTCTGCACTGCAAAAGAAACCAGAACTAAAAGACAACCTACAACGTGTGAAAAAATTTTTACCAGCTGCTCCTCAGACAAAGGCCTATTATCTAGAATATATAAAGAACTCAAAAAATCAGCCCCCCCAAATATAAAGACCTGATTCAAAAATGGGCATCTGAAATGAACAGACATTTCTCAGACAAAGAAGTAAAAGCAACAAGTAAATATATGAAAAAATGTTCCACATCACTGGTCATTGGAGAGATGCAGATGAAAACAACATTGAGATTCCACCTCACCTCACAAAGAATGGCTGCTATCAAGAAATCAACCAATAACAAATGTTGGCAGGGTTGTGGGGAGAAAGGAACCCTTCTCCATTGTTGGTGGGAGTGCAGACTGGTGCAACCACTATGGAAATCAATATGGAGATACCTCAAAGAGCTGGGACTAGAGGTTCCATTTGACCCAGCCATCCCTCTGCTGTGTATCTTTCCAAAAGAATTAAAAGAATCATACTACAGTGATATATGTGACCCATGTTTATAGCGGCACAGTTTATAATAGCTAAAATTTGGAAACAGACCAATTGCCCATCAGTTGGAGACTAGATAAAGAAGATGTGGTTTTTCTATAAAATTAAATACTACTCAGCCATAAAGAATGAGAAATTAGAGTCATTCATAGGAAAATGGATACATTTTGAGGATATACTCCTAAGTGAAATACATAAGTCACACATGTATAAATAGTGAATAGTTTCTCTGGCGTGAAAAACTATAATGGCAGATAAGATCCTAATGGTATAATTGACAATGTGAAATAGGAAGAAAAGGGCTAAAGGTGTAGGGGAAGTGGGAAGGGTAGGGGAAAGGTAATAAGGGAAAAGAAAACAAACATGAGAAAATGAAAAAATAGAAATAAAGAGTTTGTAAATGGGAAAGGAGGAGGGGGTGAAGGGAGGGCAGAGACAAGGGGAAAAAATGAGAACCAAGACCTGTCATGTAAAGGTACAAGATCCCAATGATGAATGTAACTGTACTGCATATCTAAAATGTAGCAATAAACTCAATGAGGAAAAAAAATTTAATAGAAATACTTAACAATCCATTGAAACCTCAAAAGAGAATGAACATCTTGACTTTCTCAAGAAAAACCAATGTGGCAAACATTTAATGCTTTTACACTTAAATAATGTGATACTGCCTTTATATGTGTAATTTTTTTCACAGAATTGAATAGATCTCAAACTACACTTATGTTGAAATATACTGATTAAGCTAATACTGCTTATTAACTTTCTTATGTGCTTTGTTAAATTCATAATAATTCATTAGATTAGGTCTTCTTCAGACAAAGTAGTTGTTAACACTGTTAATGTTATTCAGAATAAATCACTATGAAAACAAGAAGTGTGCAGCTTCTTAAAGGTAAGAAAATGGATTGAGACCATGGATGGACCTGAATAATGAGTTAGGTAGAAAAAGAAATATTAAGGAATTCTCACTTGTTCTTATTCAGTCGGAGTTTTGTAAAAATGAATTACTGCTTATATTTTTAGAGAACAGTTATATTTAGTTTTCTTTTGGAGGCATTATCTCTTAAAAACACACTGTAATCAGGCCTGGGGATTTAGCTCAGTGGCACTGTGCTTACTTTGCAAGCACAAGGTCCTGAGTTTGGTCCCAAGTGGGAGGGCATGCTGAAACGTTCTAAATATAATGTCAAAGAGGCTTTTTTCTCAGATGAGCAGGTGCGAGTAGAGTAGAAGGTTAGCAGGATTTTTCTTTAAAGGACTCCATAGGTATTTTAGGTTTTGTTGGTTGTACAATCTCTGCTATACCTACTCAACTCTACTCCTGCAGCAGGAAAGCAGGCATGGAAATGAAGATCTTGGCTGTATTCTAAAAAAGTTTATTTACAAAAGCAGGCAATAGGCAGGATTTGATCTGTGGATCATAGCTTCCCAACCCATGGTATAAATGAAATAAGATTTATCACGATTAATAAATACAAAAGCTCAGTGATTGCTACACAGAGGTCATTGTTTAGTAGACTTTCTACATATTTGAAATTTTCCAAGATGAAAAGTCAGATAACAAAGAAAAGATCAAATTTGGATAAGGAACAAAGAAGAGAATAAGATAGTCTATTACAAAATCATAGATATTTAATGTATACACTTTGGTAATTTACTTTAATGACCTAATTTAGTATTTCCCTTTAATATTATCAACCTGATTACTTTTTAAAATACACTGAATCAGAACATTTATGTGTATCTTTCATGAAACTCGTTTTTTATAATGTACTAAATTTAGGAATATTTAAGCACCAAAATTTTTTTTTTTTTTTTTTAGTTTTTTGAGACAGGGTCTCACTATGTGGTTGAGACTGACCTGGAACTCACTATGTAGACCAGGCTGTTCTCGAACTTACAGCGATCCTCCTGCCTCAGCCTCCCAAGTGCTGGGATTACAGGTGTGCACTACTACACCCGGCAAGCACCAAGATATATGTTAAAACACATAAAAAAACTATCACGGGAAATAAGATAATTTACATAAGATTCTAGTACTTTTACTTGCAATATTGAAAGTTATGGTTCAAGGCGCCCTACTGCTGCAAACCAATGGCCATTATACATAACAGATTAAAGAAATACACTGCACAGCTTTAAAAAACACAGCTGTGATCGATAAGCTTAACTTCTCTGTGAGGAAACAGCAGAAAAGGCAATGAAAAAAACTGGTTTGCTTGACTCTGGGGGGAGCAATAGACAGAAGCAACTGAGAGTTTCGATCCTTTTGGAACGTAGAGAATGAAAGTCCCCAGATGAGCTGGAGATCGGAAAGAGGTTCACCGCCTAACACTAGAAGCTGGTCTGGTGCTCCCTGCTGTCTGCCGCCCCCTTCACAAAGAAGCTGCCGATGGCGAACGCTTGGCACCCCGGCTCGACGAGAAGCTGCAAGCTTCAGGGAGCAGGAGGCTAGAACAACCTGACAACCAGTGTCCCACCACGGACCGTGGAGATGTGATGAACGATTGGCTGTAATTCTTCCCTCTTTGTACCCTTCATCACGGTGACTTTGATGTTATTTTCACAAAACGTGAGTACTTTTCTACCCTTTCACGTTGGGTCCAGCTACGGGTCATGCTTTGTGCAATGTGATCTTCATAGATGTGATGAAAGCAGAGTCTGGAAATGTGCTTATTTAATGGGTTTTGCCCCCTAGTACTTCTGTCACCATGATAATAGTTTTCTCCATGAGAGCTGTTGCTCTGGGCCCCAGGGTGAGCATTTGCAGCAGAAACGCCCTCTCTGACTGAGTCCTGACAGCCAGACTCACCTGCTTTCTCCAGAATCGTGAGTATCTAGGATGTTAGATCCAGAGCCTTCTCCTCTTGCCCTTTCTCTCACTGCTTCCGCCCATAGCCTCCTTGAACTTGGACTTTCCCACCCTTTCCCTTTAACTTGCCCTCAGGCCCTCTCACCGGCACACCCTCCAGTTCTCTGCCCAGCTGTGTCCTCATCATTCAGAGTCAAGACAACTGTCGCCACTCCACAGAGCAGCCCAGGTTCCCAGAGCCCCAGAACAAACCTGTGGAGGAGAAACGTCCTACCTGACTCTAGGCCCGTGATGTAAACTTCAGTGATTGTGGCCTGAAGTTGCCCTAGCTAACCTGCAGAGCCCACAGAGAATTAAAAGCTTGACAGAATTGAAAGCTTCAAGGCCACTGAGATTTTGTGACTGTTAAAAAAAAAAATCAATATCAAGTTCATCTAGCAATCCGGATCTACTGCTGAGACACTGCTGTAACTAGAATCTGAAATACATGGTATTAGCATAGGCACCAAGTGAGGAGTGGTAAGGAAACTATCATAGAAGCCAAAAAATGGCAACTGGTATTTATAAAATCATTGCCTGAGGTAATGTGGAAGATAGGACATTTCTAAGTATATATTGAAGATATGAGCTAGTGGCTTTTACTTTCATTTGACAAGATTCTGTAAGAGAGAAATTCAGAAAGAAAGAAAGAAAACAAACAAACAAGCAAAAAGCCCCAGCAACTTGCAAGCAGAATTTAGAGGTGGTTAGGAAGATCTTAACTTGCTTAGTTGGAAAATAAAACTCTTCATTTCCAGCCAGTGTCTCTGGTTCAGCATAGGAGAAGATACCAAATTAAGGGCATGGCTATAATATCCTTTACTAAGACATTTGACTAATGCTTGGCAGTCTCAACACAACAAAGTGGTTTCTAAACAGTTTAAAGGCAGATACCTCAGAAGCCTCTGAGTCAGTTCCTCACAATAAAACAGGCCTGTCTCAAAAAGAATTGTGGGTGTGGCTTTCTCAAAGAGCTCACTGAGAACAAATGCACAGAAAAGGCATTTGAGAAAGGTGTAATGGAAAGCACACCACCAGCTGGGAAAAAGGGACTGACACTGAGCTACATGGAGACCTCTGGGTCACCAAGTTCATACAATGTGGTCAGGAAGTCGCCGAGAAAGTCTCTGGGCTCTGAATGGAGCATACTGTCTAGTGCCCTCTTCAGAAGTGATCAAGAGGATGAGAGAAATATAAGGGATGTCTGGAGGAAGACATCAAGGAGTGGAGAGCAATGGATTGCCAACCTCTTCCCAGGGCACAAAACCAGTATCTATTCTAGGGAAATTTCTTCCTCCCTAAGTAGGAGGATCTGACAACATCTTCATGGTATTTCAGAACAAGTGGTAATACCTTCTGATGCACCCTCTTTTGATTGAAGTATTAGTTGCAGTTATCCTCTTTGTTTGAACATGCCACAATGGGTGAGGAGGGTGGGGAGAGATTACAGACAGACAGACAGAAACACACACACACACACACACACACACAACCTATTAGTTTATAGATTTCAAGCTGAAGGATAATGGCATTTAACGGCAATTTCATAACTGGATTTTAATCCTGATGCCATGATTGAATGAGGCATTTGGGGGTCTTGGGGTGAGTGTGGCCCCCAAGTGTGGGGGAGTAACTATTTCACTGGGGGACAAATGTAAATAATTACTGTACAAAGAAGGCAGACTATGCTTGGCCTCAATTCTTCACACTTCCTTGTATTCACCTCTTTGCTTTGTAACCCTGATTCCTCCTGAAACAGTCAAAGTACACTTACCTGCTTCTTGATCTTGGGCTTGACTGTGTGACCTGCTGAGGGACTGAGGGGACCTACTCTGGCCAAGGAGATGTTTGCCAAACATATATAAGCAAGGACCTGAGCTGTTAGCACAAAGGGGCCTACTTATCATGCTTCTGCAGCCAGGAGATGAGCTTTTCCAGGTAGCTGCTTCTACCTCAGCCTGGGCTCAGGAATAGGCAAATGTGAAGCTGCCTGAACTAACTGTATACTCACACTATGAATCAGAGGCTGTCCCACAGGCTTGTGAGAAAAATAAATGCTCACTGTTGCACATCTCTGAGATTCTGAGGTGGTAGCAGCAATAGTTAAGATAGGGGAGAAATCTCAAATCATCAGTTTAAAATTTGGTTTGAAGCCGGTTGTGGTGGTGCATGCCTGTAATCCCAGCACTTCCAGGAGGAAAAAAAAAAAAAAAAAGAGAGAGAGACTTGGTTTGAGACTGAGTATACTGGAAGCTTATTAACCAAGTACAAAATCCTGAGGGAGATACTAATAACAAAACAATCTTTCCTATTCAAAATGAATGTGAAATCCAGGCTGGGGATTTAGCTCAGTGGTTCCGCCGCCTGCCTTGCAAGTGCAAGGACCCGAGTTTGATCCCTGGTACCAAAAAATAAATAAAAATAAAAAAACAAAATGAATGTGAAATCAAAGTTCATAGCATATGAAGAAATCTATCATTAGGAATCTTCTTATAAAAATTAATAACCAGAATTATTTGCTCTAGATTAAACTGAAATAAGAACAATCTAAAAAATAAAATTATATTTAACATGCTTTAAAAAAGAGAGATGAAGGAATAAAATATATTTTTAAAAGAATAAATTATGAAACAAAACCAGGCATAAATGATCCAAGGACATGTAAAAGGAATTTAAAAAACAGAACATACAAGTTGAAATGAAAAACTCAATGGCCATTCTAGATTGCACACAGTCTGAGAGAGAATTGCCATATTGGAAGGCATTACTGCGGAAATAATCCAGAATACAACAGAAAAGATTAAAATATAGCAATGGGAAAATGAGTTACAAGTAGGATAGAATGAAAGGCCCCAATTGTCTCATAGAACTTCCAAAAGAAGGAAATAGGGAAAATTACCAAAAAAGCAATACTGAAGAGACAATGGCAGTGAACTTCTCAAGACAGAAAGAATAATCCCTTCAAGTGAAAATACACTCTGTACCAAGCAGGATACAATATTAATCATATTTATACACACTGTAGTAAAATGTCAGAATATTAAAAAGTGAAGATACTAAAAATTACCAGAGAAAAAAATAACTATAAAGGAATAAAAATTAGATCAATACTAGTTTTATTCCCCCCACACTGGTGACTGAACTCAGGGCCTTCACACTGAGGTACATCCCCAGCCTTTTTCTCATTTCTAAATTGTGAGACAGCATCTCCTAAATTGCTAAGTTGATCAGGCAGGACACAAAGATAACACTTTCAAATTGCTGGCCGAGGGGGTGAAAAAAAACAAATTGCTGAGGGAAAATAACTCTGAATGTGGCATCCCATACTTAGACAAAAGCTATCATGCAAAAAGCTATATGCAAAAAAGGAGATTTTATAGTATGTGAATGATACCGCATTAAGGTTTTTTTTTTTTAAAAAAAGAAACAACAGTGATCATAAAATAATGCTGGCATGTTTGAATCTTTATTGGGGGATGCCTGACCACCTGACTGAGGGTACACCAAAAGATGAAAGAATAATAGATTTAGCTCCTCCTGGCTAAGACCACGAGCTCTGGACTTGTCAGTATTTATTGTTTACGTAACATGGCAGTGGGTGTAAAAATCGATGTAAGGAACAGTGAGACTAAGGCACTAAAGAGCCAGGCTTGTAAAAGGGGAGGAACAGAGGAATGATGCATCCTTGTGAAAGACGGGTCACAGTTAATAAGCCACCTATGTTATTTTAGCTAATGTTTGATCTTGGAGAATGGCTGCATAAGCACGCATCATAATTCCTCAGCTGTACTACCATCTTGCTATTAGAGATATCACAGTATCATCAATCATTGAGAACTCAACTGTGACTGTTGGTCTAGGGAATTCCGCTGTGTGTGCCAGCCAAAGGCTCATTTAGCAAGTCACACGTAGGCCTTGGATTGACTCTCAATTTTAATCAATAGCTGAATTATAAGCCAATTCTATATTTAATAGCTTGTCCAGTGTAGTGTCAATCTGGTCTCCTGCAAATAATAATTTTTTTGAAAAGACTTTTTTTTGGTTTTTTTGGTACTGGGGATTGAACTTGGGACCTTGCACTTGCAAGGCAGGCAGTGGAACCACTGAGCTAAATCCCCGGCCCTGAAGAGACTTTTTATAATAAAGAAATTGATAACAAATTTCTAAACAATAATACAAAGAAATTTTTGATGGGTAAATAAAATAAAGTAATGTGCTTTTCTTGTTTAGAAGGAAGATAAAAATACTAAACTAAAAATTTTAAACTAGATTTTTGTAAAATATTGTATAGACATACAGGTAGAAATTTAAGAGTGGTCACTAAGGAAGATAAATATAATTTATTACTTCCAAATAATGAGAATATAAGTGGGGTAGTAGTTAAAAATCCTTATCACCTTGGTAGAAGATCAGAACTGAAGAGCAAGTGTAAATAATGGTAAACAGAACATGTGGAATAAAATGGTAAAAAGTCCAGATGTCATTAACCACAATAAATGTAAATAAACTAAGCTGACATTTTGAATGTCAAACAGTATCAGATTACATAAAACTTGAGTTACATGTTGCTTATATAAAGTGATAAATCCATAATAAAGTGCCACAAAAAATTGAAATACAGGGATAAAGACACATTTCATGGAGTTCTGCTTCTGGAAATGGTACAGAAACTTTTTACCAGAATGTTTCCTCCAACATACTCTGGGAAACATTTTAAAAAAAAATCCAACTGCCTGAAGGCACTGGAGAATGACCAAACACAAGCCAATGAGGAGATAAGCACTGAAAGAAGGGAATCCCATTGGTTGAGAGTCATTTAAAAACTTCTGCCTCACTGCAGAGATGCTACAACTCGAGCAGAAGAGGGTACACTTACTGGCTTGAGGTGTCAATGGGTAGAGTGTGGGGATGCCCAAGTAACCAGAGATCAAAGGATTCCCCAGAAAGGGAAGAGCCACAAAACAGGGGGTCCTAAAATCTACTCTAAACCTCACTCAAAATTCTGGCCGGCTCCAACTGTACATGTGCAGGGGAGTTTACAAAGGGTGCTAGTGGTGAAAAACAGCCTGATGACTGAAAACTGACAGAATTTCAGCTGCTGCCTACTGCAAGACTGAAATACGGGTCCAGAAAAGCTACTCTTCAGCAGAATGTAACAGAATCCAGCATCTCTACGATTGATTCCTGATGTTTTACATATAATAAAACATTACTAATGTGGCCCCTTTTATTCTGAAATTAGAAATATACATCAACAGAAAAATGGAAATAAACCAAAGATCACTCTTACAGTGACCTTACTCAGCCAGTATGTAAAAGGAATGAATCATTGATAAAACAGCATGGACAAATCACAAGGATGGGATGAGTGAAAACAGAAAAACACAAGAGTATATAATTCCCTGTATGTGATGTTCACAAAAAGGCACACAGGCATCAGGGGACATGCTGCTACTCTAGAAAGGATCTACAGCCCGAAGAAGAGGTGCGCTTGTCAAGAACTGTGTGAGAGCCCAGATTACACCCAACTTGCAAGGTAACAACTTAGTCTGCTGCTGAGTCAGGATGCTGGCCGTGATGGTTAAATGTGGTATCAACTTTAATAAGAAAGACCTAGCTGAATGGTATAGCACAGTTCTGTGTGTCTGGATGACTGAATTACTGAACGTGGAAGAGACACCCTGGGTGTGGATGGCACTGTGGGACCCTAGATATTTAGTCCCCAAAACCCTCCCCACTTAGCTCAACTAACTCCATTTTTAAGTTGGGAAGCCATTAAGCAAAGTTCCAGAACTGACCCCCGCATGAATTCAGGCAGTAAAAATTTGCTCGGTTTGCTTAGTTTACTTAGTTGCAATAAGAACAGAGTCAGGCGGATGGGAGAAAGGCCATTACAACCTCAAAGAGAAAGAACAGGAGGTTCTGTATAGATAAAACGAACACACCACATTCCTGAGCACACTGACCTCTTTTTGAATCAGCCCCCTCCCTGATGGAGTAATTCTCCCGCTTTTGCAAGTGCCCCAGCAACATCCAATAGATTTAAAATGTTAAAAAGAGAGCCAATAGAATAGAGAGAATTTCAAGCCACCCTAACCCTGTAAAATTAGGCTAAATAAGTGGGTCAGGACTTCCAGTTTGAAGCCGCTGCATCAGTGACACTGGGAGTCCAAGCTCAAGCTTGCAATAAACTCCTCGTGTATTTACATCAGAAGAGTTTCCTGGTGGTCTTCTTGGGGATTTCGCAACTTGGGCACAACAGCACCAACCAATAGGATTGTAGCCTGGATGGAATAAAAAGGGAAAGATGAAGGAAGATGTGTTTCTGCTTCTTTGGAGGAGCTCCATTCTTTGCCACTGCCTTTGCATGTCTCTGTAGATACTTCCAAAACTCATCAGCCTTCCAGCACAGATCCTTAATCTTCCCGATAAGGATTCTTCAGTGGACTCCAGGCCCTCAACTTTTGACTGGATCCTTCAGATCTTCACCGCATAGATGGCTCTTCTGCATTCTTCCATGTATGACTCTGTGACTCTGAAGGGAACATTGTTAAGCCTACCTTGTAAAAAAAACACATACACACACACAAGAAAAAAAAATATATTTCCTGTTCCTCTAGTGAATCCTAAATGATACACTGTCAGAAAATACAAAACTCCTGGTCAGAAACAAAGGACTTTATTCTCCTCAGCACCACAGGCAACATGAGTTTGATACATTCACTCTTTCAGGAGAAGGGGAACCCAAGTGAATGATGTGCACGCAGCAAGTTTGTGTCAGAACTGAGGAACACCAATCTTAGGGAAGCTAGATTTTCTTTAATACTGGGGATCGATTCCAGGGCCTTTGCACTGAGCTACATTCAGGCTTTCACTAAGTTGCCATGGGTGGGCTGGAAGTTGATCCTCCTGCCTCAGACTCTCAGAGGACTGGGATTACACACATGTGCCACTGTGCCTGGCACATGAACCTAAATCTTTGATTCAGGGCAGTAAGTCGGCTTACCCTTTACCCTGGAAGGAGACACTGTCTTTATTATATTGAACAGAAAATAAACTTACCTTTTGCTCTAGAGGGAGAAACTATCTAGACAGTGCATTATTAAAATCCTTGAAAATATAGTATCTTTGCAACACAATCAGAAACAGGGACCTATAAAATAGACTCCAACAGTGAATTTCATGAACGCATGAATTTGACAGTTTATTGATTCTTACTGGGCATGGTGGTGTGTGCCTGTAAGCCTAGTTACTTGGGAGGCTGAGGCAGGAGGATCACAAGTTTGAGTCCAACTTGAGCAACTTAGTGAGATCGTCTCAAAATAAAAATTTGAAAGGGCTGAGGATATAGTTCAGTGGTACAGGGCTTGCTTGCCTAACACGCATGGAGCGCCTAGGTCAATCCCCAGTACTGAAAAGTGGATTCCTGAATCTTACATAAAAATAATTAGGTACGGGAAAATAAAGGTTGATAGTAAAAGTGGTATTCGTTCATTGTGGTGAATCCTTTAAAACTGACAAGTAGAGAAGCCAGCCTGCCTTACTCAAGTGGAAGTTGACCCACTCCCTCCAACACACTATTTCTCCAAAGTACGCTATTTTAAGTACATAAAGATTAGGAAGCTGTCTCTTTTTTTTTACTTCTCATTATTGCATCGTTGCCACAATTTCCATAGTTGCTCAATATTTAATTTGTGGAATAAACTTGTAAAAACAAAGTTTTGACCCCAAAGGCACTAAGTCATCCTCCTCACCCTGCCATCTTCTCTTGCTTTCACTTCCTCTCCGTTACCCTTTTCTCACCTTCTCCTCCCACTTACTCTCTCAGGAGGTCATGCAAAGGAATAAAATCATCTCTCCAGTACATGCTTCATTTAAAGGGTAAAAATTTTAACACTTTGTTCTCTTAAAAAATTGGCAGAATTAAAGTGTGTGAATTTTTTTTTTTAAAGTGTGTGAATTTAAGTGAGGTCAGTGAGTCACGCTTCCTGAATATGAATCCCAGCTACAACTTCCTTGTGTGTCTTGGCATTTCCCTGTGACTCAAGATATAATTTCATAGACCTGCTTAGATGTTTAAATGGGGAAATAGCTTCTACCACTTAGAACAGCAGTGATATAGCAACAAACATTACCATTTAAAAACCACTGATTTGTATCTGGATGCGAATCAGGGGCTAACAGGATTGCACAAAACACCAATAACCTAAAATTGAAATAAAATCAGAATTTAAAAAGTGAGCTAATAAGCAAGGCTTGGGTTTGAAAAAGCAAATACATATAAGGCTTCTTTTTCAAACTCACTCTAGCTTAAAATGTTTTTCAGCCACTATATGTGGTTTGGTATTCTGCTTGCTTTCCCTAAATAATAAGCATTATTGCCACGCTAGCTCACAGTTTTGGAAGAACTTGTTATTGTATAATATTCAATTGGTATGTGTGTGGTTTATTTTCACTAGAGAATGAAAAACATTTCATTTAAAAATGCTGACATAACAATATATCAAGTAGCTAATATAAATGCACATAGAATATTCTATAGCTGCCAGGTTTGCCTTTTTTAATAAACTGTAAGTTACACTGTCGTTAAGACTCGTGTGTCTTGAAAAAGCCTATATTCCCTCACAGTGATGCACGGTGCGACTTACCAGCCCCAAATGTTAACACCAGGATCAAGCCATAACCAGTTTTATCACAAAAAGACCATGCACACATTTACCAGTTCTACTCCCTTAACAGCTACCCACCAAGTCATTAACATACAGAAACATGCATCACGAGAAGCAAGAACTTTCAGCCATCCTTCTGCAGGTTAGCACCTTGTCACTCCTGAGCAACAGTGCTCCTATCTCTGACGTCTGTAACAGTCACTCCCCCATTCATCCGAGTGAAAGACAGAATGATTTGTACAAATACGTGTTATAAACAATTTCTTACAAAAAGTCACCAATTACACCAAAGTATTTTACTGAGTTTACTACATACAAAAACGCCATAAAAATTATCTTCACTTAAGCTTTCTCTCCCCGTATCCAGTGAGCCAAGTGGATGTCTTTGGACATGAAGGTGACTCTCGGTGTGGATGGCACACAGATTAGTATCACCAGGTATGCTTCACTGGGCTCCTGAAAACCCCAATGGCTGCACTCTGAAACCTCAAGTTTGGAAATCCTGGGCAATCTCTCACCAACTTCTGGATAGGCAGCTTCCGGATGAGAAGCCCTGTCAACTTCTGGTAAGGATGAACCCAACGAAGGACTAAACCACTCTGTTCTGTGTGGTGTTCTACAATCTTCCTCACAGCCACTGATATTCAGCGCTGTATGGACATAAAGCCTTCCTGTATAGGGAGCCCAGCTTCCCCATTTACTGACTGTGTGATCCAGGGAAAGACATAACCTTATTTCTACTTTACCTTCTTGTTTATAAAACATGATTTTTAAGCTAGGGCTGCTGCTCAGTAATAGAGAGCACTTGCCTAGTATGTGAAATGGCCTGAGTTTGATTCCCCAGCATCACTAAAATAAACAAAACAAAACAAAACAGTACTACCACAGAGGATTTTGAGGTGTATGCAAAGCAACTAGCCAGTACCTAATAAAGAAATGCTAAGGGCTCAATAAATTTAGCTACTAAGAAGCAGTTTTAAACATCGTGTTTGACTCACCAACATCTCTTCCATGCCTTCTACATTTCAGAGTAGCCATGCAGTGGGGTGAGGGTTACACCTATATTCACCCCAGGATGCTTTAAATTTATGTTTTGCTCTGGTGCCTTGGGCTTATTGTAACTTATTCAAGCTGCAGAATACCGTCAAGGAAAGCTTATTAAGCCTAGTAAGTAAAGTGATGAAGGCAGCTCTGATCCAGGTGATGGATGACAATCTTTTTCATTTCCCCTTTGTGGGCTAATGAGAACCCACTAGATTCCAAAAAGCAGTGTAATATTCACAGACTGTTTATTGCTTCTCATAAAACTTTAGCATTTCTTTTTTTTTCCTGCCTCCTTCTCATTATAATGCCCTGTTGCACCACAGTGCAGAGTAGAGCTGGTATTTCCCGACATTCCTTGTCCTCCCTGCATGGGATGAATAAAGGCCTTTTGTCCTAAAAGTTTCAGGACATTGCTCTTCTCTCACCTCGCACAACCGTCTGTTCCATCAGCATCATGCTGATTCAGCTTTACTCAATAAGAAACAAAAACCCTACCTGTGGTGTAAGATAAATATTTGAAAGGCATAAGCCACAGTGAGTACAGCACAAAAATTATTACAGGATCATCACCATCCTGGTTAAAAAAGGCAAGATGACTAGCACATCATAACGCCTCCCTCCTTGTGAAGGTATTTATCTATTTCGTTCTTCCCAAAGGTGTTTTTGAATTCTTACTTAAGAGGAAGTAAAAATAGTACATTTTCTTTTCGTTGCCTGGTTCCTTTCATTCAGGATGTTTGTAAGGTTCCTTCAAACTGTTCCGTGAAGTTATTATGAATAATGCTAAAGATATTCTGTATGTCTTATGATAAATGTGCACAACCATCTCTGTTGGATGTATGCTTAGAAGTGGAATTGTGAATCTGAGGCTTGTATGTATGTTTGGCTTTAAGACATCGTCAAACTTTTCCAAACTGACTGAGCCAATTTATCGTCCCACCAGCAGTTTCTATTACTCTATAACCTCATACTTGGTATAGTCAATACTTAAATTTTTGTTGTTTGTACTACTATAAAGATCTTGTAGTTTTAATTTGCATTTTCTTAATGATTAATATGGTTCAATAAAGTTTTAGACAATTTTTAAAGTACTCTTAACAATCAAAGTAAAATAATGTTTTAATGTTTCTTTGTGAAAAAAAAAAAAAAAAGGAATTTACCCAACCTCTTGTTCTTTGCCAAAACCAGAAATTACCATCCCTTCTTGGCCTTGCGTGACATGCTGTTTCAAATATCTTTTCTATTTACGCATTTCTCAGATTTACCTGGGCCAACTTTAGGGGAATGGGCAGACTCCAGGACTCACTTTCAGCTCTTTTACGGTCCACTTGAGTGTTGATGTAATATAATGTCCACAAGGTGGTCAGAGACGTTCCCTCTGGAAATCCTAGGAGGACCATTATCTCTAGGGTAGAAGAGTGTCAGGAGTTCCTTGCAGGACAAAGAACCAGGAAGGAACAGCTTTTCCCCTGATAGAAGTACTTGCTCATATGGATTCTAATATTCAAATACTAGCTTCAATTTACACATGACAGTAATAGAACTCCTTTTTTGCTGTGATCAATATTTAAATGGATTTTCACAGGGCTAGTACATTTCTCAAAGTATAGTGAGACTTCCCTCAGGAGAAAATGTAGTTCAATGTATCTGCTCAGCTCAAAGCGTGATGATTGTAATTCATGAACTGCAATTTCATATTTTAACTAAATATTTCTTGTGATTCCCTAGCAATACCATACCTTCCATTCCCAGGATCCATGTGCTCTTGGGTTACTGTTTTTAGAAAGGAAATAATGCAATTCACTTATTGGAAGTCATATATTACAGTGGAACTTCATATCCAATATGGATGATTCTTACGTTTCCTGTCTATTTGAATCAAGCAGAATTACTTCTAAAACTTTTAATAGAGCTTAACATTCATGTATTAGAGAAATTACACCTATGTGTGCCTATACAACTAGGGGAAAAGTCTATTTAAATATTTCATCGTCATTTTTAGTTTTATGTATTTATAATGTTATTGAAAGTTTAAATGCACCTATAAATTACCAATTTTTGTACACAAAAATCATTCATTTTATAAGATGATTCACTTTATGATTATAAGAACAATCACATACACCTAGATATACATATATCTGTACCCTTTTGATTATTCTATTTAGGTATATTTGGGTATATTCTATTTGGGATATTTAATTAAATATCGCTCATGTTCCTTTGCCATTTTAAAAAAATGTACCTATATTCTTCTTTAGACCCCTAATCTTTGGTGACAATTTATTTATATAAGTCACTTTAAAATAAGGGTAAATAAAAATTAAAATTAGGTAAATTTTCAAATGACATAAAATAATTACTTTTCTTTAAAAACATCAAAATATTTATTAACATGAAAAAGCTAGTCATTTGAAAATTGGTTGTGTCCTTCAATTTCTTAGTGTAATTCATATGGATATTAAATGGAGGAAAAAGCAGATGCTTAGTTCTAAAAAATATCAAAGGTAGAAATACTTAGAAACAACTGCAGGAGGCCAGGGATTTAGCTCAGTGGTGCTGCCACCTGCCTTGCAAGCACAAGGTCCCGAGTTCAATCCCTGGTACCAAAACAAACAAAACAAAACAAAAAGAAACAACTCTGCTGAGTCCAACCTAAAGTCCAATATCTGGAATCTCTTTAGGCCCATATGTTGCAAAATGAAAGCAGTCACTATCTTATCAGAGTCATTTACGGAGCTTGTTGAAAACTCTACTCCAAACCTGCAGAATCGGTATACTTGTATTTCAAACACCCAGGGTGCTTCTTAGGGACACCAAAGGTTAGGAACCATTGCTTACGGCATAAAAGCACATATTGCAGGCTCAGTTTCTTTTTTCTTTTTTCTGGTACTGAGGATCGAATTTGGGTCCTTGTGCTGGTGAGGCAGGCAGCGGAACCACTGAGCTAAATCCCCCACCCTAGGCTCAGTTTCTTAAATAATAGGCACTTAACTGTTTTGGAGTATCAATATTTATTACCATCTAATGGTAAAAATTCCTCACTTCTATTTTTTATGAGTTCACTAATACTGAATAGGATCCAATTAATATATTGTAAAACAAAATTTATAGAAAGTCAGAATTTTACAGTAATAATTTCCTTGGCATTTTTATTAACTTTTATCTAGGGTAGGATTAAAGCACTGGAACCAGTAATACCAAACACTGTGTACTTGACTATGAAACTTTCTTTTTGGTATTTTAAAGACTATAGTTCTGCTTTCATTCCATTCAAAACCTGGGTTCGTGAATGTACAAAAATGTTGTGATTAGGCTTTATTTTAAATATCACTTATTATTTTTCCACATAGTTGATAGGGGCTTACTGACCCGTAATAATTATCCACTTATTTATTTATTTGCAGTACTAAGTACCATGGCACTCACACCGAGCTACATCATCAGTAGTTTTTATTTTTATTTTTGTTTTGAGACAACCTAGGCTGTGCTTGAACTTGCAGTCTCTCTGCCTCAGCCTCCCAGAGTGCTGGGATTAAGGCATGTGCTGCCATGCCTGGCTCATTTTAATTTTTAAAAAGAAACATGCAATAAAACTCTTACTATGTTGGCAGTTTTAATAACTGACACTTGCTGAACATCTAAATATTCATGTTTTCATACCCACAGGGCATCTGAGGAGTAAACATTTAGGTAAAGACATAAGAACTAGTTGACAAAATGGTATTCCTTGAGGTCTTCAGTTTTCTCATTAAAAACAACAACAACAACAACAACATTCTAGCTTTTAAAAATAACATTTTAGAGATGAACTGTAACAGAGAAAAGCTGGACAAAGGCTAGATGACAGAATTACAATGAAGCACACACAGAAGCCAATATGAACATTGTTCACCCATATGCCACTGGGAAAGAAAACAAAGCAGAAGGTTGCTCCCACTGAAAACGCAAAGAAGTGCTTCACTGAGAGGTATTAAACAGGTCTCTTTCACATATGTATGAAGAACTCAAAGAAAGAAACTTAGGGGAGGCACCCTACTGACACCACACCTCTCTGCTGGGAGTGGCCGCCTGACCTTACATACAGCCACCAGAATCATGTAATTCCAACCGAAAACTTGGAGAGCCGGAACATATGTAACAGCTACAATGTGAGACAGTGAGATTTAACTTCGCCCACGTAGCCTGTGTAAAAGCTAAGGACTAGTAGGTGAAAACTGTAGAGAACCAGGTTTTTGATCAATTTGAGGTTTGATCAAAGGTGTAGTGGACTCTCGGAGGTGGTAGGGAGTTCCTTCTGCATATCTAAAAGTGTTATTTTTGTAGTTTAACTTCCTGGATAGGAATTTTTTTTAGGGAATTCAGCATTATTTGGGTGATGGAGTGAGATAATTTTAAGACACAGTTTAAGTCTAATCTGTTCAAATTAAACTATGTGGGCAGTAAATGAACTTGAGAGGAACAAATCTGTTAGTAATGAATCCTCAAGTCTTCTCACTTAGGTTTCCATTTCTAAAGACAGTATTTGCTTTTTTTTTACAATATGCCCTTTGGCTCACAGAAAGATACTTGCTTCAATTAAGTCTTGCCTACGAAGACAAACTGGAAATTTTCTTCTCTAAATTTACTAAATTACTGAGTCAAAAAAAGGATTTTAATTCTGTAGTGGAGAAATGTTGAAGTAGGAAATACTTGTTATGCTCACTGAATTTAATCTGCATTATTTTTAGTTTAACTCAGGATGTGAGGGGCATAATGAGGTAATTAAGTGATGAGTTAACTATGTTATCATTTATAATGATATAACTTTTCCTTAAAATGCCAAGTTCTTGACTTGTTACATTAGCATTTACTTCACAAGCTGATAAAATGTTTTCTTAGATTAAAAAAAAACCAGCAGAGCAGGTTCCTAAATTTTAATCTTTAATTTCAAAATGATTATACATTTATCTCAGTCTGTTGAAAACTGCTTAAGATATCATATTTTTGGAGGCCACAGTATTTCTGTATTTATAAAGGGGAAAATGTCCATTTTCTTCAAGCTACTGACACTTATTTAAACTTACTATCTATAATAACTTTTTATTTTTCATCATGTTTTTTTCTTATAATTTTAAGAGTTCTCTGAAAAATTATCAACAAATTTTGATACATAGCTATAAATATACAGTATAAAATATGTATAATGATACATCTATTGGCTCTTGTCCTTACAGTAACTGTAAGCAATGAATCTGCATGTGCAAACCGAGGAACGGTTACCATATTTTCTCAAATCTAAGGTACAACTGGCTGAAAGAAGCACCTTTTTCTTATGCTTCATTACAAACAAAAATACTACAGCACATAATTGATATCAAGGTGCTTCTTGATTTCAGAAGCAATGCAATGGGAAAAAAATACGTATCTCAAAATCAAAGAAACGTGTCAGTCAAATTCTAAACAATTTTTCCATTGCTGTCTTTCACATAAGTAAATCATGATTTATTTAAGCAAAGACAACTTTACTTCCGTTGTACATAACAACACAGCTTCCTTTTCCTCTAAGGAACTTCATCTCTCCCACACATAGCAATGTATTACTCTAAAAAAAACAAAAACCAAAAACTATGATATTGGTTTTAGCCTTAAGGTATATGTCAGCCACCCCTGATTCCCAGATACAACAATGTTGTGCAGACTATCAGGTATATGAAAAAAAAAAAGCTGTCAGCTGTCCACAAGGAGTGCGTCCAGTCACATTTTCAGTCAGTCAGCGGAGGATTAAGTCATTATTTAGTCTTTCTGCAGAAAGAACATGACACAAGTATGAAAATCATCACCTGAAAGGAAATACCTGTTGTATATAGTATCCCTAAAATGTTGGGAATTCTTTTATTTCAATAAAACTAATGTGATCTTTTTAATCATAGCTGCTCACAAATAAGCAAAACCAAACTCACACAGAAGAATGATGCAAGCACGTTACTGTACTGAATTTCTACAGGGAAAATGCTGTGAATGAATAAAAACCAGATGCTCTGAAATAACTTATGTCCAGTTTCCTAGATTAGTAAGAGAAATACAGTGTGCACATAGGATCCATTACAAAACAAAACTCAAGCGCTTTTGGCAGTATATTCCTAGACCACTTTCTTCTGTTTCGTACATGTTGTTCACTTGATATCAGGCTCAGTCCTCAGAGACAATAATAACAAGCTATGTTTGTGTCCTCTTGAAATTCAAGGTAGAAAATGCATCTCCTCCCCATTAAAAACCTTCAGTTATCACAATCATGTTAAATTTGGGAAAGTCTATCACACTTTTATCAAATATGAACCTAAGTTTGATTATTTTAGAGACAGGGATTCAATACATTGCTCAGGCTGAACTGGAACTCTTAGGCCAAAGTGATCCTTCGGCTTTAGCCTCCCGAGTTGCTGAGACTATATGTTTATTCAGGCCACATGTTTATTTAACCCAACACATTAAAAAAAGAAAAGAATCTCACTATGAAATCCTTGGTAAATACGTGATGCATAGCAAAAAGAAATAAACAAGTCATACTATAATTAGAAGACATTAAAGTTTGAGCTAATTTTATCCTACCCAAAAACCATTTTCAACTAAACTGATCCTACTTTGTCTTTGCCCTGAATATGAATAAAGGAAAAAATGAAGGATTTACATTTTTATGATTAGCTATTCTGATGAGTATGCAATTCCTTTAATGTAGGGAAATGGATGAATGTACAGCACTTTCAAGGGGAAAGATACAGTATTATAAAGCTTAGTCCTCACAGTACCATTAGCCATAGGTAGTTTTGTACGATTAAACTTAATTCTTTCTGATCATTTGAATGGCATTATTTTGGATGAGATAACAACTCAAAGGTTTCACTGAAGTCATAAATGCAAGGGTTTCAGCTCACATCTGCAAGGCTTTTTAAAATTTCACAAGAAATTTTGCTGTTTCATTGTCTCTCAATAATTCTATAAAGCAATGGGCCTGCAAAGTTAAAGAGAGTTGCCTAATCACAGGAGCTATCGAAACTGTAATTTCAACTCAGATCTTCTGATTTTAAGTCCAATATTCTCTTTAAAATGTAAATAACCATTAGGAAAGAGCTCCACCAAAAAAGTCTATACTTTTTTATAGTAGGAAGTTGGTGTAATTGTCCTTTTTAAGGACAAAGTTTTTTGTTTTTTTTTTTAACAAAATCAAGAATGTTCAAACATTAAAATACAGACAGGAGTAAATACAACTTTTGCGAACTATATTAGAGCACAGTGTGTCTAAACAGAATTCGGTTCTTAACATTTTATTCAGAAAGAAGAAATAATGCTAATTCTTCAAATTGGCAATTTAATATTTCTGGGGTTAAAATACTAACATCATATGGTACAATAAGAGCAGATTTTGTTATTAAATAAAACATTTAAAAAATAGGATTATTTATAATGGGCACCCAGTGGGCATTTTGTTTTCCCAAATGCCTTCTCTGAAGGAAGAGTTAATCCGCTGGTTTACTCTAAGAGGAAGACCTTTGGGAGTAAGAAAGGCCTGAGATGATTCCTTCTGACACTTGGTAGCTTGCATACCCTAACTGGAAGAAAGAAAACTTTAAGTGAAAAAAGAAATGGCTTCAAGTTAGTAACTTCACACTGGATTCATTTGAACTGCAGTAGACTTAGGAGGCTGATGTATGTGGAAATTCAGAAATTCAGCTTTCACTTAAACCCACAATTCAGAATTTTTTTAAAAAATGGAACTTTAAAGAATGTCTCTCTAAGCCTGTCTCAGAAAAATAACCTGTCTCAGGAAAAAAGAAACTAAGTTTGATTTTTATAAACTAACAAATAGGAAAAGGTAATAATATGGCTAAATATGTCAGTATTTACAATAACAGGAGTTTTTAGAAAATGGCCAGGGTTTCAAAAAATTACATGTACGCACCCAACAATATTTTCTGAATGTATACTTTTAATGCACAAACTTATAAACACAAGTACAGAAAAACATCAGGATTTAGGTTCAAAAAACTAAAGAAGATATATTATCTGATACTGCATTTTAGGTACTTTATTAGAAATAAAAATGTTCTTCATAAAAACTGTGAAAGTTATTTCAATGCATTACTCATGAAACTAGTTCTTCACATTAAAAATCTTTAGAAGTATTTCAATTTTAAAGTTTAATAAGTACACAGTAAAACATTCAATTCTTCAAATCTAAGACGTTCATAAATAAAAAGCAATTAATTTTCTGAACTGAGATCTGATTTTATTTTATAGAGGAGCACAGACATTTTTCCATCAAATGCCAAGAACAATTTTTAAGTTTAAATACGTTTATATTGTAAACATACGCTCTTGACAATGTGGCTTTACTAGCAGTTTTAAGCCAAAGTGCTTTTGACGAGTGCTTTCTGAAAAGTCCACGATTAAAATATTTATGTTTTATAGTACATCCCTCTTCTCATACTATTTAGCCAGTGCGTTTAAAATTCAAATGAAGAAATGCTTACCTGAGAGTCAGTAAGTTCTCTGCCGCTTGTTAGACTCTTCTCTTGGGGAATCTGCGAGCATAACTTTAAGTCTGACCCCATTCAGAATCTTCCCATGCAAGGTTGCAATGGCATCATTGGCGCTCATTCTATCTGCAAACTTGGCATAACCCACGTTTTTTCCTGACACGAGGTACACTTCGATCAGGTTACCAAAACGACTGAAACACAGTAAAAAGGAAAATTAACTGATTCCCAGGAGGGTACTGAAATCCACGTAACTTGTATTTTGCATAAAGAGCTGATGCTACATTAAAATAGCGAACCGCTCCATGACCTAAAATAGAGAATACACAGGAATGGAAAAGAACACAGATTAAGGGTGTAAGGCCGTGTTATAACGTGAAGATGATATAATATAAAACTCTGATTATGACACAACTAGTGACAAAGAATTAAAGGTCTCAAGTTCTGTCACACGTGTGGGTCAGTAGTGTTCCTACAAGTCAAACTGCTGCTCAGTGCTCCAATACGGGGTCCATTCTCAACTCATTTTGCACCCTTCTCCCTACACCCGACAGTTATTTCGTGCCAGTCTTGCTCGTCAACAGCTCACTCGGCTGATTTCCTTCTTCTCACTCTCTTTCCTCGTTCAGATCCGAGTCACCCGCGCCCTACATGGCTTCACGTTCTTCACTAGGCTTCTGACCACTGCCTCGGTCCTTTCCCACCCATTCTCTGCCCTGTCTTCTTCGTGATCTTTCTGAAACAAAACACGATCATTTCCTCCTTACACATCCCCTCAGCATCTCCTCACAGCCTCCAGGGTAAGGACAAACTCCGAAAACAGCTCTGGGATCGGCCCTTGGCCTCTTCCCCTTCACATTCCCTCCTAATGTCTCACAGTCTGTGTTCTAATGGCTCCCTTTCATATTCTCTTGGGCAGGAAAAACCATCCACACCTGCAGCTTCCTCCTGTGCCAAAACAGGAGACCCTGCAGATCTCCTCATACATCTTGCTTCTTTCAAGAAGCCTCCTAGAGTTCCTACAGCAGGGGCCACTCTTGTGTCTGTCACACATTCCTTATCAGAGCACCAACATCACTCACTAAGTTGTAATTTCCCATTTGTCTGTTTCCTCTACAGAGTAGATCTAAGAGGACAAGAATTATATTATCTTGTTTTCAGGATATCATGTTTTGTTTACATAGCATTTCAGAATTTAAAGTGCCCAATTGGCACAGAGGTGCGTTTCAAGGAAAAATAAGATGAATTGATTAAATAAAGGTCAAAATACTGAACCATATGTTTGATGTTTTGTGCAGAATTTTCCTATTTGCTTAAGTCACTAATATTCTTAAAATGCAAACAAAAAAATGACCAAAAGGAAAAAAATCAAGGTAGGAGCTATACTAAAAACACAAACCTTTATTTATACTTATTAGACATTCTGCCCTCCAATCAAGTACAATGGACCCTTGAGTTATGACCAGTCTGACGTATGAACAACTTGGGTTACAACTGTAATTTTAGTTTTAACTTATAAAGAATTGAATTAAAACCTGAATGCTGGCCACTTGTGCTTACAGATGGTCTGATACAGATTTAACCCTTAAAAGAGCTCTGGAAGGAAAATTACAAATATCCTTTCCTGTGTGGGGTTAATTGACAAATTCTGGGCCAGGGTCTCTCTAAGGACACTGAGATCTGCCTGGAGAAAGTGTGGCCTAACATTATATAGGAAAGAGACTTGGAAGGCTGTGTAGAGGACTCTGAACCTTCAACTGACCAAGCTGAGTAAGAACCAGCCCTGGTATACTGAAAAATACGCTAAGAATTTTATGGCAAATAATGAATGACCTTGTATTCATCACCCACTTCTTCTTTTTTGTAACTTCTACTTTTATCACTCTTTTCTGTAACTTTCTGTAGCCCTAACTTTAAAACAGCTGTAGTTTTAGGACTCATGCTGAAAGGATATCTCCACATATTTTCTGTACTTTTTGGTTAGCTGCAGAAAGGCAGAAGTTCTCTCAAAAAGTGGTGTTGACATAGTTTAATATCTAGATAATGCTCAAATAATTAGAAAAAAATGGAAATAAGTTCAGCAAAATGAGTGTTAAGTATTAAGAACACAACGTCATGAATAACTTTTTTAGGAAAAAACTACATTTAAGATTCACAAGGTAAGATTTATGGATTACTGGGAAAAGAACAGTTAAAGAACACTCAACTTAGAATGCATACACTGGATCCACTATTGAAGTAAAAACCGTCCACTTACCAAATGGAAACATATTTACTCTAGGTTCATGTCCCAAAGGGTCTTGCCTCTTATTACTATAATAATCTTGTTCTGCGGATTCAGATGGTTTGTTTTTTGGGTTCAGCCAAGACTGCCCTAAAACCTGAGAAAGAGAATCCAGGAATTCAAGTTTCACATGCATATATTTGCACATGGGTGTATTTCAAGGGTTCATAGCTTTCACAGTATTCTACTCTGGCTTCAAAGAGGATAAACTCAGCCAGTTTGAATTCCTTCCATGGAAATCTATCCACTACTGTGATTAGTTCAACTCTTCTGTAACCATTATTATTTACAGTAGTGGGGATTGAACCCAGGGCCTTTGCACTGAGCAATATCCCTGGCCTTTTTTATTCTTTATTTTCGGACTGGGTCTTGCTAAGTTGAAGTTACCTAAATTAAGCTGGGCTCAACCTTATCTGTCCTAGTTTCCTAGTGAGCAGGGATTATAGGAATATGCTACCTCATCCAGCTAATTTTATTATTTTTAATCAAAGTACAAGAGCGTCCTCATGTGGACTAAATTGGAACTCTTCAGAACCTCCCACATAATATAATGTTATGGCTCCAATGTACTTAATTGACTGTTTCATAACTTCTCAGCAGGATTGCTGTGCTTTATGCGACAGTCACCTTGTCATGAAGAACAAGACATAGCTCTGGGCCTTTGCCAACCCTGCTCTCAACTTTCCCCTGCCCACTACTCTATACTAGACACACGACCTTCTCTCGATGTTTTCCCTTGCTCACTTGGTGTACCTGTTGCTCACCACCGATAGACTATACCATATGAATACTTCTGAATACTTTTTTTCACTTAGCAAATTATTTCTGAGTCCACTATAAATACTCAAAGTTACTATGGAAGAGATCTCAATAAATCTTTACTAAGGCCTATCACTATACTGTATATTTGGGGTGATGGAAAGACAAATAGGACATATTTCTTACTTCTGAAGAGTCTTTAAAATCATTCTACTATTCAGTATTTTTTCCTATTTGGTTTTTCTCTCCAATAGCTATAAATCCTTAAATACCAGGATCACCATGTATTTCATTTGTGTTCCTCTATTTAGCATATTAACGAGTGTACCATAGGTACTCAACACAGACTGGTTGAATGGGAAATTTAGAAGGATCAAAGATAAAAATTATGGTGTGGACCTTCTGGGTAACTAAGAATTCCATTAACAATTCTTTACTGTAAGTATAAATTTTCATAATATCCCAAAACCATGTAATTTATTCCATGTCATTTCTAAAAGTTGATGCACTAGAAGTACGACAACAAAGAATATTTTTCTTGGCATCTTTAAATGCTTAGTCCTTATTAGGTATACTAGCAACAGCAGAAGATTCAATTACTCAGCATGAAATCAACTCTAATTAATTACTTGTGTTAGGAAACTTCATAAATCCTATACATGTATTAGCATATTGAATTTTATTTTCTTTATTTTTTTCAGCTTTAATTGAGTTTATTGGTACATTTTAGGGATACAGTACAGTTACATTCATTGTTGGGATCTTGTACCTCTACATGACAGGTCTTGGTTCTCATTTTTTCCCCTTGTCCCTGCCCTCCCTTCACCTCCTCCTCCCCACCCCATCTACAAACACTTTATTTTCATCTTTTCATTCTCTCACGTTTTTTTTTCTTTTCCCTTATTACCCTTCCCCTACCCATCCCACCTTCCCTACACCTTTAGCTCCTTTTTGAATTTTATTTTGAGTTAGATAAAAAATAAACAGATATGGTATACATGTTTAAAAAAACCCAAAAGAGTAAATAAATTTTAATACCTTAAATTTTGAGATATATGTGTGTGTGTATATCTACACACACACACACACACACACACACACACACACATAAACCTATATATAAGTGAATGCTTAATTACAGCCCCAAAATATTTTTTTACCTTTGAATTAAGTATATTTAAACATCTACTGCTAAGATTAAATTAGTAGATACATTAACAAACTCCAATATTATATTCAGCTATTTAGAATAACTGAAATTTTAAAGAAAGTCATTAACAATGTAAAAAACACATCCTTACTTCAATCATGGTTTTCTATTGATGGGAAGCTTGTGATGGTTTTAAATATTGCATGTAGCCCAAACCTTTACTTTCTCCAGTGACTCTGTTCTTAATAATGCTGCAATACTCAATGTCTCCATACACCTATAAAAGTTAAAAGACAGGATCTTAGGGAACTCAATTTTTTTTTTCCCATGAAGTTTGCTGGTACACTTAAAGCAAACAATACAGTCACATTTATCATTGGGATCTTGTACCTTTACATGATATATCTTGGTAGGGAACTCAAATTTAATGGTTGAAGAAAATATTTCAGAACTAACTTTAAATGTATGGTTATTCATGCCTTGTGGCCATTAGGGTGGTGTGTCAGTTTGATTGGCTTTGAGATATACCTGGGGGATTGGGAGAGCACACTTCCGGGTGTGTCTGAGTCAAGGAGGGATGGCCTTGGGGTCCAGGTCTAGCCCCTTTCCCCTTCTGCCCTGGCACTGTTCCCTGCTGTGGTTCCTGGTTGTCATGAAGTAAAAAGCTTTGCTCCACTACACTCCCTGCCATGACGTTCCTGCCTTGGAAGCAGCCAAAATCAGTGGTATGAATATTGGTAAAGTGAGAGCCTAATCAAACCTCCCTTCCTTTAAGTTTTGGGTGGCAAGTATTGTGCCTAGTGATGGTGAAGTTGACTACTATAGAAAATGATGCCAAGAATGGGGTCATCACTGTGACTCTACCTGACAATGTCCTTTAGAGGCCTTTCAAACTGGTTTGAGGATTTTAGAGAGGTTTAGAGATACGGACTACAGAAGTCATAGAATGCTATAAACAGAGCCTAATGGATGTTTCTGGACAGTGCTCAGAGGAAAAGAAAAGTGATTGGAATGCATCCAATAAAGATCAGGTTTAGTTTTCAGATGGGAACAGATGTCAATTGGCAGGTGGCAGGTGTAGAGGACATGTGTATTATGCTCTGAAAGAAAAGTTTTCCGCATTTTGCCAATGTCCTGAAACTTTGTAAAACAGAGTTTAAAGGGGAGGAAATTTCAAGACAGCTCAACATTCAGGCTGTGGCATGGCTGATGTTAGCCAGATTTACAGTAAGAACCAGGGGCAAAAGGCTGAACAGAAATATTTTAAAAACTTAAATTTTACCGCAAAAGGAACCACAGTAAACTTGGGGCCAAAAGGAAGTGTGGCTGCTGAAGAGATTAGCACCATTAAAAGATACCAACTACTTTTACAGGGACAAGAAGATGCCTTGTAGGATATCAGGAATCAGCAAGACCCTACGCATCACAAACTTAAGAATGCAACTGCTAACCTTCCGTTTAAAAAGAGAATCTCTGGGCCCCCTTCTCAAGAAAGATCCGGTAGGAAATTTGTTCCCCAGGAATCCTTCTGTGCTCAGCCATCCAGGCTGTCAGAGATTGCTGCAGCCAGGATCCAAGAGGGTCTGGCTACTGGTCCCACTAGCAGCAGTCCTTTGCGACACTCCCATGATGGTAGTTGTATTGGCATGCAGAATGAAGAGTTGTGCAGTGGAAGAGGCTTCCCCTCAGATTTCAAAGGAAGGCCAGAGAGATCAGGCAAGGAGCTCCTGAGAGGGCAGTGCATGAAGCTGTGGGAATGAAACTGAAGGTGCAATGGAGAACCCGGGAAGTTGGAGGTGCCATAACACGGAATGTCCGGCAAGACAAGCTGTAGAGCTTGAGTGGAACCAGCCCAAGACAGAGTCTGTGTGAGCTGCAACTGCCACAGGAAACGCGGCTGCCAAAACCCTCTGTAACTCACATTTTACCACCATGTGCTGAGAGACCCTACTAAGCTAAAGTGATTCCATGTTGGCTGGCTAATAGCCCCAGAGATTGTTATGTACCCCCTGTAAGATATCTGATAACTCTCCCTTTGCAGCTGCGAGACAGCCCTGATCTTTGTTTGTAACCTTTACTGAATAACTTTGTAATCTTAAGTAAGTTCCTAGTCTCAACTGCGATTAATGTAAATTAGCAGCCTTTAGTAGTTCTGGGTAAATAGATACATATGGTTTCACTCCTTGTCTGACCAGAAGGAATGTTTTGAAAACCTTGGGATATTCTGTAAGCATCTTGAGTATAGACCCCCACCCTGACTATCCCCTTATAAAAAGGACCTCAGTTCCTGAGCTGGTGCCTCTCTGAGCTACTTGGCTCCGGGAGTGCCGTCTGGCCAGACTAGTAAAGGTCTGCTCCCTTTCCAAAGTGTCCAGTATGTTCCTTCCCGGGTGAATCTTGTGGCAGTCGAGCTCTTTGGAGTGGTAAAGTCGAGCTTCTCGGAGAGGTAAGTAAGGCCCTTGGTCTTACATTTTGGAAGCCCTCGGTGGCTGTTGAGCTCCTTGGAGTGGTAGTGAGGCCTTAGGTCTTACAGTGCCAATGCCAGATATGGAACTATAGGGCTTAATGTTTGTCCTGCTGAGTTTCAGTCTTGATTTAGTCCAATTATTTTCTGTCTCCAACTCCTCCCTTTTGGAATGGAAATGTTTTCCCTGTGCCATTGTACTTTAGGATTATGCAACTTGTTTTTTAGTTTTACAGAGCTTTACAACTTCAGAATTTGTCTTGAGTCTCAGGAAAGAGTTCGAACTTGACTTTCAAAAAAATGCTGGAATTGTTGAGACTTTGGGGAAGGGATTTTTGTCTCTGGGTGTATGCAGTGTATTAAGTTAGGCAGAACTATAAACTTGCTAATGTCTTTATTTGGAGATTAGTTTGACAAGGGGTGTGATATGGTGGTAAGAATGATGCATCAACTTGATTGGCTTTGGGAACCATCCTGGGGACTATGAGAACACACTTTTGTGTGTGTCTGGGTGGATCACGAAGACATGGCCTTGGGGGTCTACGTCTAGCCCTTCCCTTTTCCTTTCTGTCTCTGTTCCCTTGTTATGGTTCCCATCCACTAGAACTAAGCAGCTTTGCTCCACCACACCCTCTTGCCATGTTATTTCTGCCTTACAGCCAGCGGACCATTGACTAAATCCCTTAAAACAGCCAAAAATGAAAGCTTTCCTCCTTTAAATTGTGGGTGCATTGTATCTAATGATGGGAAAGCTGACTAATACATTCCTTTTTTTTTTTGCAAACAAAGAAATCCTTCAAGGATACAAAGATTTTTTTTATTGTTTATTTTATAGTCAAGGAAGCTGAGCCTTTTGAGCCTTAGAGAAATCAAGTCACTTGCACAAGTCACAAAGGAACTAAGGCACAGAGAGAAAAAACTTGTACACAGTCTGGATAGTCGCAATGTCTTACTAAGTAGTAGCTAAGAGCAGAGTTTCTGCAACTGGGCTTTCTAGACTGAAGCCTTTGCAGGTACTTATTAATTTGGCAGTTCATTTATTTTACCTGTGCTGCTCTCTTTATCTGTTAAATGTGGCCTATCTCATTGTGATGCTTTAAGAATTAAATAAACTAAAAAATATTAAGTGCTTATAAAGAGTCTGGGATACAAAGAAGTAAAAGCAGTAAATAAATATATGAAAAAATGTCCAACATCACTGGTCATTCAAGAGATGAAGATGAAAACAACATTGAGATTCCACCTCACCCCAGAAAAAATGGCTGCTATCAAGAAATCAACCAATAACAAATGTTGGCAGGGCTGTGGGGAGAAAGGAACCCTTTTCCATTGTTGGCAGGAATGCAGACTGGTGCAACCACTGTGAAAATCAATATGGAGATACCTCAAAGAACTAGGACTAGAGGTTCCATTTGACCCAGTTATTCCTCTCCTGGGTATCTTCCCAAAAGAATTAAAAGAATCATACCACAGTGATATATGTGTACCCATGTTTATAGCAGCGCAGTTTTTGTCATAGCTAAAACTTGGAAACAGACCAATTGCCCATCAGTTGAAGACTGGATAAAGAAGATGTGGTTTTTCTATAAAATGGAATACTACTCAGCCACAAAGAATGAGAAACTAGAGTCCCTCATATACTCTGAAGTGAAATAAGTAAGACACATGAGTAAATACTGAGTAGTTTCTCTGGTATGAAAAACTAAAAGTGTAAATAAGATCCAAATTCCATAACTGACAATGTAAAATAGGAAGAAAAGGGCTAAAGGTGTAGGGGAAGTGGGAAGGGTAGGAGAAAGGAAAGAAGGGAAAAGAAAAAATATGAGAAAATGCAAAAATGGAAACAAAGTTTTCGTAAATAGGGAAAGGTGGAGGGGGTGAAGGGGGGTCAGGGACAAGGGGAAAAAATGAGAACCAAGATCTGCCATGTAAAGGTACAGGATCCCAATGACGAATGTAACTGTACTGTATACTTAAAAAGGACCAATAAACTCAATGAAAAAGAAAGTCTAGGACATATTAAACACTGAGACATTAGCTATAATTGTTTTCTAACAGGAACATAAATTACTGTACATTCTTTTGGAGGAAAGCAAGTTAAAGCACATCTCGAAATCACTCAAAATGTTAATAATCTTGGGAAATGTGCACTGATGTTTATTTTTAATGTTGGATGAAATCTAGATAGAAATTCTTGGCATTTATCATTTTATAAATTTCTCATGTAATCAATAAATAACCTAATTACCACATATTAGATGTGTCTTATTTGCTACTCAGAAAAAGATTAAAAGTTATAAATACAAAAGGAAAACATTTTTTCTTACTATAAGAGAAAGTATGGAACATATATTTTTGGTATGTTATTTTTGAAGCACTTTATTCAACTCTCACATGGGACAGGACAGAGGAGTTTGAAAATTACTTTTTGCTGCTTTTTTCTTATCTTTGCTTCTTGCCCACTTGATTTATAGTACTGGGAGGATACACAGAAAACTTTTAAAAAAGTATTACTCAGGGCCGGGGATTTAGCTCAGCGGTTTGGTGGCCTGCCTTGCAAGTGCAAGGACCCGAGTTCAATCCCTGGTACCAAAAAAAAAAAAGTATTACTCAGGGCCGGGGATTTAGCTCAGCGGTTTGGTGGCCTGCCTTGCAAGTGCAAGGACCCGAGTTCAATCCCTGGTACCAAAAAAAAAAAAGTATTACTCAGGGCCGGGGATTTAGCTCAGCGGTTTGGTGGCCTGCCTTGCAAGTGCAAGGACCCGAGTTCAATCCCTGGTACCAAAAAAAAAAAAGTATTACTCAGGGCCGGGGATTTAGCTCAGCGGTTTGGTGGCCTGCCTTGCAAGTGCAAGGACCCGAGTTCAATCCCTGGTACCAAAAAAAAAAAAGTATTACTCAGGGCCGGGGATTTAGCTCAGCGGTTTGGTGGCCTGCCTTGCAAGTGCAAGGACCCGAGTTCAATCCCTGGTACCAAAAAAAAAAAAGTATTACTCAGGGCCGGGGATTTAGCTCAGCGGTTTGGTGGCCTGCCTTGCAAGTGCAAGGACCCGAGTTCAATCCCTGGTACCAAAAAAAAAAAAGTATTACTCAGGGCCGGGGATTTAGCTCAGCGGTTTGGTGGCCTGCCTTGCAAGTGCAAGGACCCGAGTTCAATCCCTGGTACCAAAAAAAAAAAAGTATTACTCAGGGCCGGGGATTTAGCTCAGCGGTTTGGTGGCCTGCCTTGCAAGTGCAAGGACCCGAGTTCAATCCCTGGTACCAAAAAAAAAAAAGTATTACTCAGAACAATGCAAATATTTTTTAAACCAATTTTTTGGTAGTTAGTTTATCCTGGGCCTTGATAAAAGTCAATAGCTAAAAGCCTTTAAAAATGATCTTCAAATTTCATTTTGTGTGCTCTATATTTAGAGCTGTCATTTTTTCCTTAAATATAACTCCTTCAGAGGCCCAATTTTAGGGCAAAAGTACATCAAATGTTAAGTCTTTCTGGAAGAGACTGAAACAAAAACAAACAAAAGCTTTTCTATGACTGAGTACAAAGTCAACATACCATAAGCCCAGGTTACATATTACATAGTACAGCTCATATGCTCAGGCCCACCTGACTGGCCTCTACGTGAGAGTTCATGGAGGAGAATGCTAAGAAAGTACATTGAAATTTTAAAGATCAAAAGTAGGATCTGGACTCAGTGGATTTAAATCTTAGCTCTACCAGCTATTAGCTGTGTGACCTTACTTACAACTCACTTACTGAACTTTGCACTTCATTTTTCTGAATCTATATTTTCACGGTAAAGTCTAGCAAGGGGTAAACATCACTACTATTTCCCAGTTTCTAATAACAGTATAGCCTTCAATGACTGAGTCCTCACAGATGCTAGGTGATTAGAAAACATAAATACCTTAAATTTTTCCCTCAGATCTTCTTCTGTGTGGGATTTTGGTATCATAACAAAGATTCTTGTAAGTCCTTCATCTTTAACATCTCAGTGACTTCCAGACGATCTGGACTGAGCATTGAAAACCTAAGAAACACACAAAATCCCCCAAACAATATCAACTGTTTTCCTATTCCTTAAGTATTCTTAACAATTTTATGTATGTAATTCATGTTAGGTTAAAATGCAATGTGAAAGGGTCTTATGAAAACCTTTTTTCCCCCAAAATAAACTTTAATGGAATGACATTTTTTATACAATGCTAATCTCTGCTTCTCTTCTGAATACACTTCTCATTTTTCATCAGAAAGGGGAAGTCACTGCGTTTAAAAACAATGTGTATTTTGCAGTTCTCGGCAAAGTTCAGTAAGTGTCCACTATATATTTGATGGCTATTAAAATATTACTTTTATCTTACTTGTTCTATCAGATACTAAATGAAGAATATAAAAATCTGATTATGAATTCCTCTTTTTGGGTTGGTTGGTATTTTTTGGGACAGGGTTTTCCTAAGTTGCCCAGGCTGGCCTTGATCCCCCTCACTCAGCCTTCTGATTACAAGTGTGTAGCACTGCAGCTGATCCGCATCTTTTTCTTTTTAATTGCAGTATGTCAATAACCTTTCACATATTTTGAAGCTCTTACTGGCTGAATAGACACATGAGGTTACTGGATATTTTTAAAATGAGACTTTTATTCTTATGAAATCACTCTATATGTTAAAATTTCAGGTGCTGAGGTCCATCTGATTTGACAGCAGGCCAGCTTTTCTATCATTTTATTTTTAACCACTCAGTACCTTTGTATTTAAAGCAGTCATTTTGTTGGGTCTTGTTTTTGTTTCAGTCATGTTGTATAGTCTTTTCCTTTTAGTGTTTAGTTCGTTTACATGTAATGTAATTATTAGTATGGCTGGGTTTTAGTTTAGGTAGTCATATTTTTGTTTTTTAATATTAACTTTTAGAAAAAGAGATCACAACCATATCCTGATTCGTCTCAGTAACTATCCAAAGTGATTCCATATGTGAACAGAAGAGGCACAGGATGATTTTTCTAATGTTTGTTAATTTAGTTGTATTGAAACTTTGTGATACCAGAGTACTCTGAACTTAATTTGCTTTGTAGTAGTGATTTTATTTAATTTTTAAACTAGTTTTATACTACTCCAGAGGAATGTTCCAATCTGTGACTAAGATCATGAACTTGTTTGTTCAGCTGTAAGCACAGTAAGTTTAACAGCTTGGTTTTTTTGTCACTTGAATATTGCACAATTAATTACATCACCATACAAACAAGAACCCCTGAGGTTCTGTGTGGATACGTGCATGTTTCCTTTAAAGGGTGGCACTCTATCAATGAAATACATTAAAGCTTGGACTATGGAATTCCAGAGTAAGGAGGCACCAACCCAAAAGGACACTGGACTTAAAAATCATGTATAATTTTTTAAGTGCAGAAAAAAAGAAAATTTTAAAGCCACAAGAAAAGGACATTACTTTTTGAAGGAAACAACCTGTCATAGAGTTGGGGACACATCCTTAGAGAAGTGATGGTGAACCTTTTAGAGCTTTCAATGGTAATAGCCAGCTGCAGGATGTACACCATAGGTTCGCTACCACTGCCTTAGAGTTTACCTCATTATTCCTTCAATAACCTGTATTATTCTTAGCACTGTTGAAGTAGTTTAGTAATAGAGGAACTCAGAAATAGACCACTAGAAAATTAATCTACTGGATGTACCAATATAATGAATCATCAGTAGGAAAATGTAGAAACTGGAAGATCTAAGAATATGTATAGATACTATAGAGAAAAAACAGGAGCCTGGCATGTGATGAGACTGGAGGTGCCATTAGATCACAAATTTCTGAACGTTAGAGGACTGAAATGCCTAAAATCTCTAATAAAGGATAGCATCTATGTAGAACATAAGAATAACTTCCTAATGGAACATTTTTCCCTCACATATTTTTATCTTCTTAGACCACAAACACTCACAGGTGCTACATAAGAACTATTTTTGCAAAGATAAAACTAAGATTTCCCCCTTCTATTTTCTAGGTTTACCCTTTTTCTTTGGGCAACACAGCTGGTTAAGAAAAACTTTTACTTGAACAATCTTCTGGCTACAGTTGGGGAGGTAATATTTTTGTCTTGAGATTCTTTGAACTTTGCAAAAACAAAGTACATGAGAAAAACAGAAGCTAAATTTATTTCACTGAGAAAAAGAAAAGCAGCTATGTTGCACCTGGTGAGCCTAGAATGGCTGGCTAGATACTACAGTGAAATAAATTTCTGGCTGAAAGAGTAGGAAAAAAAATGAAAAAGAGAAATTGTCTTTTGCAAGAAATACTTTTACTGTAGTTAAGAGTGCACATGTTTCAGTGTTGAGACTTTAATTTCTCTTGTAGGAATCTATCATGGAAAGGGGGTTTCAAATGTGAGGCATTTTTTTGTTTGCCCACTTGGACTCTGAAATCCTGTTACACTCAAAAGTACAAAAATTCATTCCAGGGACAGGGATTTAGCTCAGTGGTTCTGCTACCTGCTTTACCATTCCATTAAGGGCATAACTGGAAAAAAATGAAAATTATCAATGCAGTGCAGGAGCCAGCAAACTACAGCTCTGTTTTTGGTTTAACATATAAAAATTAGTTTGACATTTTTAAAGGGCTGTCGAAAGTAATCAAACAGGATATGTCAGAGACCCTGGGCCCCGAAGTGTAAAATATTTACCATGTGATCTTTTATTGAAAAAGTTCATCAACTTCTGATCTAGGATCCTAAAATTAATTGTTATACCTTGTTCTGAGCTACTTCAGAGGGTTGAGGAGTTGATCATAAATTTATTTTTCTCTCCGCTGTATCACTAATACTTCACACATGAGACTGCCTTGTATTTTTGTTATTGTCTACTGGCTTGGAGGTACAGGCAAGACCTCCAGAGACTTAAATACCTGAGACTTTCACTTATAAGTCCCTATTTATATTCTTCTCAATTCAGTAAAGGAGGGAAGTGAAGATAAAGAAACAATTTTTACAGAAAGCTCCAACAGAATTACGTACACAGCACTATTTCTAGACTACAGGTGAAGAGTAAAATTTAATCCATTGCCAGATTCTCAGAATGGGGTCCTGATTTGAAGGATCACCAAGTAAGGAAGAAGTGACATCTTGACTACGACACACCAGTAATAAGCCGAAATTCTGGGCTTACCTTGTGTCAGGCACTGTGCTAGAAAGACAGGAAGTGAACAAAACCCCGCCAATGACCACTGCCGCCAAGTATTATCTTAATATATAAATAAATAAAGAAATGTGATAAATACCGCTAGACTCAGTTAAGATTATGCAAAGACGCATTTAATAATGATACAAACCCCACACTGTGTCGTCGCAATGATTTGGCACCTATTGGGGCAGTTTACTTTGCACTACTTTCAAACAAAAGCGACGGTTACTACAGGACCGATGATCAAATATATGGTATGCAAATTTACACAGAGCTTATTTAAAATAATTTTTAATAGGGGGTGAAGGGAGGGCAGAGGTAAGGGGAAAAAAATGAGAATCAAGACTTGCCATGTAGGTACATGATCTATTGGGGCAGTTTACTTTGCACTACTTTCAAACAAAAGCGACGGTTACTACAGGACCGATGATCAAATATATGGTATGCAAATTTACACAGAGCTTATTTAAAATAATTTTTAGGAGGGGGTGAAGGGAGGGCAGAGGTAAGGGGAAAAAAATGAGAATCAAGACTTGCCATGTAAAGGTACATGATCCCAACAATGAATGTAACTGTACTGTATCCCTAAATGTACCAATAAACTCAATAAAAAAAAAATAAATAAATAAATAAATTCAAATTAAAATAATTTTTAAAATCACAAGAGTGTGATGCATGTGTAATAGCCACTTTAATCACCTGAACATAATATTACACACATGCATACTTTTTTCTGGTCCTAGTAAAAGGCCCAACATCCAAGGGCCACAGTTTAACGTGAGCACTTTAGTCAAATTGTGAAGTCCCACATCTACCTGAGGGAAAGCAAGAGTTATCATTTTTTATGCGTGGTAAACCGCAGAGTCTAAGGGAGGAGGGTTGAGGAAGTCCTCACGGCAGGCCGGGGGAATGGGCTGTGGACTCCAGAACTGCCAGGAACCACAGGG
>NW_022900938.1:18207427-18226142 GCF_012274545.1 Fukomys damarensis
GGCACAGCACCGGGGGAGGCCCGGGAGACCCACCCCCGCCTCCCTGGCCCCGCGGGCACCGCCACCCGGGCACCCGCACCTTGATGGGCTTCGTGTTGTTGGGCTCGAGGCACTGTCCGTGCATCTCCTCCATGGCCCTGCAGGCCTGCGAGCTGCGGGCGAACTTGATGAAGGCGATGCCCTTGGACTCCTTCGTGTGCTTGTCCCGCACCACCCAGATGTCCTGGATCTCGCCGAACGGCGAGAAGCGCTCCCGCAGCACCGCCTCGGGCGTGTACTTGCTGATGACCAGGAAGATGCGGCTGTTGGGAGGCTCGTCCAGGCTGTCCACGCCCGGGCGGAAGCTGCTGCCGCCGCCGCCCGCTGAGCTGCCGGCCTCGTCCATCCTGCTCCACCTCGGCGCCGACGGCGGACCCGGGTCCCCTGCGCCTCGCAGATTCTGCCTAGGTCTTGACGCACTCGTCGCGGGTCCGCCTCTCCGCTTCCGGAAGACGAAGTCGGGCGTCCGCTGCTGTCCCACCTAGGGGTGCTGGCTTCGGGGCTGATCCTGCAGCGCCCTCTGGCGTCTTGGGAGACCCGCGCCTAAATCCAGGCCCCTCTGCTGAAGCCAGGTTCAAGTTGCGCGTTTGTACAATCCCTGTCTTTTGCCCAGATCTTCTGGTCTGAAACAAGGCTTTCCTAGCGCTGGCTTCACCTCCAGGATTCTCCTGAGCCCAAGAATTCTTCCCCAGAACTTTCCATTGTGAACGAAGAAATTATTCCTAACACTCGTTGAAGGTGGCCGACTTTATTCAAGTTGTTTGGGCGGGTGGGGGTGTCATGGCGCTAAGTACAGGAACCATTGCAACAGGGTCTTGAAATGATACTGAGATTGGACCCATTCCAACTTAGGTAAGAGTTATGGTTTGGGTCTAGATGTCCCCCCCAAACCTCACACGGTCATAGGTGGCTTTTTCAGAAGTGGCAGAATCTAGAGTGTGTAATGCTGGGATTAAGGGTGCATGGTTACTAAATCAGTTCATGATTGGTTTGTCACTGCCCTAATCCCTTTGCTACAGTGTGGGTGCCATGAACTGTTTCTCCTGTGCAACGCCCCTATCATGTGCCACTCTGCCTTGGAACCAGCTGATTGTAGACTGAAACCTTTACAAACTGTGAGTTATTAAAGCCCTTCCCCTTTAAACTTGGAGGTCGGGTATTTTGTCTTGGCAACAAGAGAAAAGTAACCAAGACAGTAAGACAAGTGGAAATTTATAATCAGAGTTAGGATGAGAGAGGATGGACAACAACTGCTCAACATCGTGGGTAGCAAGGATTCTTGCTAGATCTGCTTAACAGGATTCTTGCTGAAGCTAGTGCAGAGCGTTAAAGTATTAGGGAGGTCAGACCCCAAGAGTGAGGACTGTCCCTAACCTCAGTTAGCAGGACTCTTGCTCAAACAGAATTCTACCAGAACAAAGAGTCCAAGGCTGGACCTAGTCAAACTGTTTACTCTGTGTTGGGCACTATGCTGAATCTAAGTGAGAAAGTATTAAACAAAACTATCACCCTCCTTCTCTCACTGAGATAATAGTTTAATTTTGTGTAATTAGGATCACAGAGCTAATAGTTCAGCAACCAAGGGCAGTAATGTGTACAATGGCACAAAAGAAGTTAATTGACTTGTTCTCATAGACAATGGTGTTCACTCCCATCCTCCCTTGATATTATACAATTGCTTGATAGTAACTGAGACTTAAGAATTCTGAATTGTTAGCCTGCATTTAGAAAAGACAAAAAAGAAAAAAAATGTTATCATTTCTTTATGCTATATTTGTACCAGGAAGGTGCTGCTTACCCCAGAGATTAGCGAGTCTATGAAGTGTTTTGTCTTAACTTTCTACTTCTCTTATCTTACCCAGACCAGTCAAAATGAATAAAAAATAACACTGGGATAATTATATTGACTTGAGTTAAAGGTTCTGAGCAATACTACTTGCACACCAGTGCCATCTAGTGGACAATTTATACTTTTAAAAAACTGCTCTAAGCAGTCATAAGTCTACAGACGTGTGTGATATTCTGAGCAGTTAATTTTTTCTAAAAAAAATTGGGGAATGCTAGGGAAGTAAAATATATTTACAGGTAAGTCATGTGAAATACTACATGTACAAAAAATAAAATTTAGTTATAAATTACTGAGTGTATTTTTTCATAATATTTATTTTAGACATATTTGAGATATAATTCCTATATCGTACGCATCACCCATTTGAAGTGTTCTGCCAAGTGTTTTTTACTATGCTCACAGAGTTGTACATTTATCATCACAATCAACTTCAAGGTATTTAAACACTCAATGACAGACCTGTCATATTTTAGATCATCCAACATCTTTGAACATAAATTACACATATCTAAAATATCTGCAGTATCTGAGATTCAAAAGAATGATGACAAACTTTGTGTGAGAGAAAAATATATTGGGCATTTGTAGGTTAACTTTTTTCAAGGCTTTAAAATACGTAGCCTAGCCAGGCTTGGTGGTGCAGTCCTGTAACTCCAGCACTCTGGGAGACTGAGGCAGGATGATCACAAGTTTGATCCCAGCTGGACAATTTAGTGCATTAATGAGACCCTGTCTCAGAGAAAAGAAAAAGCTGAGGATATAGCTCAAGAGGAAGACTCTGGGTTCAATCCCCAGGACTGCAAAAATGAGTCAATGAATCAATCTAACGCACAATTATTAGAGTGATAAATGCCTTGATTCTACATAAATTCAGATGTCCTTCAGCCTTTTTTCTCCAAATCTTATGAATTTGTTTTTGAATATGAAAGCCAGAGGGCTGGAGATGTAGCTCATGACAGAGTAGTTACCTAGCATTCATGAGACCCTAGGTTTAATCTCTAGCACCCCTCATCACACAGATATATTATAACTGATTTTTGAAATGCAAAGAGAAGATAGTAACTTTTGTATTGTCTTCCAAAGTCTCTCAAACTATAATGTAAGTGCATTGGTGCTTACTTAGCAACATGAGTCTTTATACATTATATTTAATTAAAATGGTTTTTCTCTATTAGCAAATTTTCTGTGGATTTGACCACTGATATTTATTGGTGATCAATCAGTAACTTTGAGATCACGTTATCTGAGTATGGTCCAGAGCTTCTATTTGTTCAATCTATAACCTATTGGCTACTGCTAATGTATGCAGCGCTTGTTATAGGCACTATAGAAATGGTAGTCTTTTGAGTTTGCATACCTTTGCTTGAGTTTGACAATGATATTTAGCCTCTGATTTGTTCTTCGCAGTAGAATGGGTCCTCATGATTCAAACTGATGACATAAGTCTTCAATGAGTAGCTCACAGGACAGAACTCCTAGGAACCATTTAGAGTTTCATCCAGCCATCTGGTAATTCTGGTATTTAAATTAAAATAAAATTACTCTAAGTTAATTATAGTTAAAATGATTACAAAGTCAGTTACTTCATTTAATTGGACTCATTTCCAGCACTCAAAAACTATTTGCATCTTTTGAAAAGAAGCCCACAGTAGAAAGGTGTATTGGACAGCACTGCTCTAGAGAACTAGAATACTGGGTAAAACTCCTACTTATCTAATTCACAACCTTTTCACTATTGTATTTCCAAATACCGTGGCTGGTGAATGATTTTAGAAAATAATTTTAATATTTCTATTTCTCTGCCACAGCCATATTACTCACCTCTCACTCAAGTAATTATGTAACTACCAGTCTCCCCGCCAAGCAAAAACATTTATTGGTACTTTTTAGATATACATGATAACATTCGTCATAGGGAATTCCCGTTGTACTCTCTTTTTCCATAAGCTTTGTGTGCACTTTTCTGTCACTCCTTCCTAAGCAGATTCAGTGTTCTTAATGCAGTCTAAAATGTTGTACGATTTTCAAAAATCACTGAAGGGTTACTTCGTTATTTTTTTTTTTCATTGAGCTTATTGGTACTTTTTAAGTGTACAGTACAGTTACATTAATCATTGGGATCTTGTCCCTTTACATGATGGGTCTTGGTTCTCATTTTTTTCCCATACCCCTGCCCTCCCATTTCCTTATCTTCCGTTGCTGCTATAGCTTTGCAAAAGGCCACGCACAAATAGCGTGCTTTGAAGGTAGGTATAACCCGCTGATCCACGGGCAATAAGACAGCAGTTGTGTTTTTAGGCAGGTACACTAACTTTACATCTGTAGATAATCAGGGTGCTGGGAGGCCCGGAGCATGATCAAGCAGGAGGATATATTTATTTATTTATTTATTTATTGGTTTTTTGAGACAGGGCCTCACTATGTAGTTGAAACTGACCTGGAACTCACTATGTAGCCCAGGCTGGTCTCGAACTCACATCGTGATCCTCCTGCCTCAGCCTCCCGAGTGCTGGGATTGCAGGTGTGCACCACCTCGGCCAGCTAGGAGGATAATTTTAAAGGGGATGACTTTTTCCTGATCGTAAGACTTCACAGACAGTATAAAGCAATCGATGAACCAGTCTTCAAATAAAGCTTGTGTCTGCCATGCCTTGTTATTTGCTCGATGGTAAACAGGCAGGGTGTGCTTACTAATTGGCTTCAGTGAACAAGGGTTCTTGGAGCGACAGATGAGGAAAGGCTGAAGTTTGAGCCCAGCAACATTCCCTTCCAACAGCAATGTGACAGCCAGGCATCGTTTTAGCTTCTTTGTGAATGGAGGACTTTTCAGGCATTTTCTTCCACGAAAGTCTGGCTACATCCACGATGAAGATTTGTTCTGGACAGTAGCCGCCTTTCTCTTTGATTTAAGCAAACTGGTCAAGACATTTTTCTGCTGCTTCTATATCTGCCCTTGCTGCCTCCCCAATGACACTTTGATGGTGCAGGTTGAATCTCTGATAAAACCACTGAAACCACCCATGACTTGTAAAAGTTTCCCTCCATTCTTCACCTTCATGTGCCTTCAAAGTCTTGAAGGTAACTGAATGCCTTGGCTTGAATTACTGAAAGACTCACTGGCATTCTTTTTATACCTGGTCACCAAATCAGATTGCCAAAAATTTTTCCATATCATAATGAGGTCTTTCCACTGTCTAGTTATTATGTTTTTAAATCCTGTTGATGTTTTCACTTCCTCTTTCCCTCTGTCTTTATCTTTCAGGATTGTTGAAATGGTTGAATGAGCCAGATTCACGTCCTGTGCTATTGTTTTACTGTTTATTTTCTTACCAGCTTCATAGTTGTATATGATCTTCATTTTCATGTCAAGATAAATACATTTCCTTTGTTTCTTGTTGTTGTCTCCTGGTGAACTCATACTTTTCCATTCTGATGACATCTCATACTAAGGAGCACATAATAAAGTAAAATTCTGAATAAGATACCTAGATCTCACTATACTTCTGTTCAAGAAAAAGAAGTACTATGCATTGTCACGCTATAGTAGCACTGAGTGGACATCAGAAAAACAGCAAGGCCTAGGGTGGCTGGAATGGCTGGCACACCATGTACATACATACTGTATAGCATAGCACGGCACAGTAGTGAGGCAAATATACAGTACTGTCCATATAGTACTATGGGCCATACAGTATACTCACCGAGCAGTCTATGGGGTGTTTGAGCATAGAATCAAATACAGAAGTAGCAGAAGCCACCTAATGCTGACCCTCCACTCACATTCTGCATTGTAAGTCCAAATGTGGGTCATAAGTCTGAGCTGTGGATAGTAAGTCCAAAAAGTGCACCTCCATCCTAAATCAGAACAGTTGTTAACACAGGTGGTCACTGAAGGAGGAATATCTGTATTTGAAAAGTTCCTCATGACATAAAAATCAGGATGCTTTTAGGAGAAAGACCAGTAATTAGAACAGCACACAATAAGCTGGAAGATTTGATAGCTCTTGAAGTCAGGTCCAGATTTGAACAACTACGTTGTACATCAGCCTCCACTCGAATTAATGAAGGGGACAGCACAGCATGTACATAACAATATTCCAATATAAAAAAGGGACTTCATTGCCCAGAGGAAAACAAGCAAATGTCCCTTAGATTGTGAAAGACACATAATTCCCCAAGCAGGCCATTATGCAGTTTGTCACACATTACTCTGTACAAGTGGCTCTTAGCCTGGCTACTGTTTAAAATCCCGCAAAGACAGTTAACCCAAAACAACAAAACCAATAGGCTTTACCTCTTCACCACCACCAAAAAAAAAAAAAAAAAAAAAATTCTTGATCTCGGGTATATGAGTCTGACACACAGTCAGGGTTGAGGAGCTGTGTCCTAAGGTATCAAAGCAATCAAAACGATAAAGTTAAGATACAAAACTCCCATTACAGAGACACTTACCTTTTTTTTTTTCTTTAGTTTACTGGTACATTTTAGGTATACAGTACAGTTACATTCATTATTGGGATCTTATACCTTTATATGACAGGTCTTAGTTCTCTTTTTGCCCCTTATCCCTGCCCTCCCTTCACCCCTCTATCTCTTTTTATTATTTAAAGCATGTTAGATCTATTGGAATTGAGCAGGCAATTTTCTCCTAACCTAAACACATCAGGAGCAGAATTCAATCTGAGGTAATTACAATGCTACTTCCCCAAATGTGTCTCTGTGATTTACTCTCTGGTCAATTGATTCCTTTTATTAAAACAATGGAAAAGGCTTATTGGTGTTTTCTCCTAGATCTTTGCCAGGTAAGAATAATAATTCTGTCATTATAACAGTCATCCTATTCCATGTTTCAAGGTAGAACATGTTAGTTATGATTTACAATATTGCAGTCTGGAATGGCTAATAAAAGCTTATTGTGCTTATGCACATGTAATTTTATATGGAATTTCACTGGGTTCAAAAACTAAGTGCAATTCCATAAGGGCTTACAGGATCCAGGTTAAGAACTTTTGTTTCATAGACTTCACCAGTTATTCGTAGGAAGTGAGAGATGAGGAAAAGAAAAAAGGCGCTGTAAATGAGGCTAGAGATTCAGCAGTTAGTACCTGAACTTCAGTAGTACCGTGTATTGTCCTTGTCCTGAGAGTAGATAAGAATCGCTTGCAGTCTTGTTAACCTGCAGATTCTGATTTAGTAGGTCTGTAGTGGGCCTGAGATTCTGCATTTCTAACTAGCTGTTCATCTACAGATCTGACTTTGGACTGCAAAGTACTTGAAAGTACGTTATCAGTGTTACTGGCTTTTCTTAGTACATTAAGTACACAAATATATGTGTTGTGTTATCAAGTAGTTTCCTTAGAAAAGGCTCGTCAATCAAAAGTGTTTCAGGTTTTTCTTGCCTTGAACAAAGAACCAGATGAGACAGGATAAAAATGGTATCAAAAGTTTATTTGAAAAGTGTGGGGTCAATGAGTATGTAAGAAATCAGCTCTGCAGAGTGAATTTAAGCCAAACAAAGAGAAAAAAAGGGTAAAAGCAAAATTAAAAGTACACACTGTCTGAGAAGCGCAGTGCAGGCTATCAGGGGCACTCATGATAGCAGCTCCCCTTAGCATCTGGTCTTTTATGCTATACACCTCCAGCTCTCGAGAAGATCTACATACGGGGCCTACTTTTGCCCTGGGATCTTGTCATTGACAGTCCATGCTCCTTTTCCACAGCCAGCTTTGCCAGGCCCTACTCATCTCCTGTATCACTAGCATTTCCACTGTTCTTGAAAACCTAATACTGTATATAACATTTGTTAGTTCTTCTAACACAAAGGACAAGGAAGATGGCGAACTTAATGCTTTATTTTCAAAGCTCTTGGAACTCCAATTGTTACAATGGCATTTCTTTTCAGGGAGCCAAACATTATCAATTCAATGGAAGTAATATTTTTAATCCTAAAGAAGAACATCAAAGAAAATGAAACAAAAACTTCCTCTGGGTGATGTTGCTCAGGAAGAAAAGAAATTCCATTATGTAGTACAATGAGATTTTTAAGCCATTTTTTTTCCTGGAAAAGAATTATACGTTAAACCAGGCTGTGAACCTGAAAGCAATTTTCCTAAACCAGAAAACAAAACAGAGTTCATTGAGTTAAGTGACTCTCCAGGTTATTAGAAACAAGAGATGGAAACCCAATAACATCACCCAAAAAGGTGCCGGAAGACCATCTGCTCACGGCCCACACTGGGGTTTTAGTCCTAATAAAACCTAGAAAATTGAAAAAGATATAAAGAAAACAAAACTATTAATTATTTTAAAACTATTTGAAGACCTATATATATTTTCTCAATGAATTTTAAGATATAACCAGAAGCTTACACTACATAAAGGATTGTAGTTGGCTTTTATTCCCCTTGGTCTGTACAAGGCCATAATAGGGTTTGGTAACTGGGCATGGAGGAGGATAAAGATGGGAAACACAAAGTCACCCCAACATTGACACAAGCCCTTGCAAAAACTACCTCCACCCTTTGTCTACTTTCAATTTCTGTCCTATTTTTTTTAACTGTGGAAAAATGATATTTTACTTGGGATTTGGAATGAGCTTCAGATTAACAGACCTGTATCTATAATGGAAATACGGTTAAGGGACAGAAGTCATTGCCCTGCAGTTTCAAAGAGGCAATCATGGACTACCGTTCTTTCACAGAATGGCAATGATCACTCTTTTTGGGTTTCTGCACCATGAAGAAAGTGAACAGCTATCAAAAAGGAAATGCTAAAACCTCTAATGAAAGTCATCAGAACCAAGGCTAAAGGAAAAGACATAATTCCTTGAACTGAGCAACTCTCAAAGCTAAGTTTCATGGGAAAGTGCTATTTATTTTTGTCTTGCCTTTCCTTATAATTTCATTGCAGAGTTAAATAGTGATAGAGATACAACAGCAAGGGCAAACAAAAAGAACTAAAGATTTCCCTCCTTCCATTTATGAAATAAAAAGAAAGGCACTGAATTCCTAAACTGACTAAATGAACAAAATCTACTGACTCCCCCGCAAGCCAGGCACTGTGCTAATTATTGGGAATGAAGATGAGGTGCTGTTGTCATGGGGCTCCCCTTGCAGAGTGGGGGAGGTACAGGAAGACAGTAAACAAGGACACCAGTAATGAGGTAATTCTGCTGCAATGAGAACAGTGAAGGGACGGATTCACATAGGGAAGTTTCCTCTTGGAAGGGGCAGCGAGTGACAAGAGGCAGCTTTTCTGGGGACTGAGAGTTGCAACAGGAGGGATGGAGAAGCAAGACAGCTGAGGAAGTTAGCTTGGCCTGCACCAGGAGCAGAAAACTCCAGTGGCTGGAGAGTCCTGAACACCATGGAAAGGAGCAGGAGAGGGTTTCAAAGGGAGACACTCAGAGGTGCAGGGTCTCTGAAGCCAGGGCTGAGAATTTGCGTGGTGAGAAGGCAGGGGCAGTGTTGAAGCACAAAGGTGCCAGGGTATAATTTACATTTTTAAAAGAAGCTCACTCTGGGTACTCTGTGGAGAGCAGCTACAGAGCACTACTGAAGTCAGGAGGACCAGACAGGAGGAGGAGACTATTCCAATAGTCCAGCCAAGAAGTGGTGTCACTTGGATCCTGACCACTGTGACAGCTATGATGATGGAGAGAGAGGAGAAAGAAAGTTATACATAAATACTATAGCATTTTACACAAGAGACGAGAATCCAAAGATTTTGGTATCTTTGGGGGTCCCCTGACCAAGGCCCTGAACATAACCAGGGTTTTTTTCCCCTTACTTTAAATCAAGCAGCACTCATGGACACAGAGGGCCTACTGTATATTTTGACTTAAAAACAATCTGCTGGAATGGATTGATTAATATGAGCAATGAGAAAAGGTTTTAGGGTTAAACAGCCTGGAGGATGCTGGGGTCCTTTATCAAGACAGGGAAAACTTGGGGGAAAACATTGCAAAGAGATCATATCACATTTGATGTATCAACTGGATGGATATCCAAAAGTCAAATCAAGTAGAGTATTGAATTTAGGTAAGGAAAAATACAGATACAAGTTTATCAAGTAGCAGTGAGAAATTAGATGCACATTTAATTCCTTTAAATTTTACTCCAGTTGAAATACCTTTAAAATTTGGGAGTATTATAAATGCCAGTTAATGTTTATGAATGGAAAAAATGATTAAACTATACTCATAACGGAGTAATTGAGTAAAACCTACTCTCTTCTTTTTCTAAGCTGCTAAGCCTTGACCCTAGCCTAGACAGCAGTGTCTTTGCTTGTTAATTGTCATCAAAGGGTTAGCACTACAAAATCCCAATAATGAATGTAACTGTACCAATGTCCCAATAAACTCAATGAGGAAAACAAAAAAAGGATTAACACTGTCCCAGCACACTGCTCGCAGGGGTGATAAACAATCACTGCCACTATTACTTTGGTCTCTGAGCCACCTCGGGAAGTGCTCCATTGCTTAAAATTTTATCTTTATTTTACAGGTTCGAAGTATCATCCAGAGGGTAGATAAAAAAAAATAATAAAGCAGACTTGCTGTAACTAAAGTAGATCTAGGGACCCAGAAGACAATTTGCAAGCAGTTTCACTTTGACACCACTGTGTTACTAAGAAGCTAACGATGCCATTTCGGAATTCATCTGAAATAAGAAAATTTCAGCAGAATAGGAAATGAATGGAGGCTTTCATTATTTGTGAATTTTTAAAAATTGAATTTCATTATAAAACATTAGAGTCATTTAATATTTACTTTTTAAAAACCAAGTTTATATTTAAACATAGCTCTGAATAAACTCAGGAGGACCACTCCTAGGGGTTGAAAATACCCAGGGCACCCCAAAGTAAAACCTCATGAGAGAATTAAGGCAAATCTTATAAAAAGGGAACTTAAGACTTGCCTTGCCTACAACAGAAAAACTACCAGCTCAAGAGGGAAAAATGCCCCACATTTGAATAAATCTAATAGCACAGTAATATAACTCTTTCATATGTACAACATAGCTATTTACAGAAAATAGGTCAGCCCCAAGCAAATCTGCTGAACATTACCCTGAGTACTCAGCATCCCGCATTTTGATACCACTCTAGCCCTGCCTCAGATGCGCCCCTTTTAAAGGGCTCCATGTCCCAGTGCTGCCTGTGGACTAGTTGGCCTTTCAGGTCATGAGCTGCTATAGAATCAAAGTCAGTGGTAAATAGGATACAAACTCCACATGGCAAATCCTTCGGGAAAGACAATCCTGGACTCTCTTCGTTGGAGGCAGGTATGTCAACCAGAAGGCTTTTTGTTTGTTTGTTTTTTGAGACAGGGTCTCACTATGTAGTTGAGATTGACCTGCAACTCACTGTGTAGCCTACACTGGTCTCAAACTCAAAGAGACCCTCCTGCTGCAGCCTCCGAGTGCTGGGATTACAGGTATGCACCACCATGCCTGGACAGAAGGCTTTTCAGAACCTTCCTGATCATCATCATTGAGGATGCTGGCCCAAGTGGAATAAAATGCTTCATCCTCTAAGAAGAAGGAAGGGCCCAGATTTCTCGGCCTAACATTCAATCATTCAATACCCTGTAGTCTTCCCCCTTCCAGCCTGTACTTGCCGCCTTCCCTTCTATCCTGCCCTACTCAGACCCTCCACTCTAAACTCTGCTTTCTCATCAGCTAATGTGAATTCTGGCTCCAGGTTCTTTTGCCACTGTGAGAAGCTCCCCAGGACGTCCTCCCTGCTCTCAGCTCAGACTCAGCTCCTTTCTCCACAGAGTCTTCCCCGAGTCCCAGGCCACTGGGCTGCTTCTTTCCTCTGGCTGCACTGCCGGAATGCTTTGGTGCAAATCCCAGTAGGACATTCTGTTCATGTCCGATCTCTGTCAAGTCTCAAATCTCAGTATTCACACACCACACCCTTCACTACTTTTTTTGAATATTAACATGCTGTTATACTTTTGCCTTTAATATTTTCTTAAAATTGATTCTTTTTTATTTAAATATATTTCATTTTATAGGGAGTTTTAGATCATAGCCATAATAGAAAGGCAGTGACATTCTCCATAAATTGATGTAAATGTATATACAATAAAATATAACCATGGACATAAAAAAGTTTATCTGTGTCAGCTGCCTAAAATTATCTCACATACCACAATTTGAGAAATACTACTTTATGTTATTGTCTTGCATTGCAATTTAGGTCTTATATCATGCAACTTTTTATGTGTGTATATCTATTTATCTTAACATATTGCAGGTCCTAAAAGGAGGCTATGTATCATACTTTATACACGCAGTGCTTTTAGTTCAGTGCCTGGCACATGGGAGACATTAAATATTCATTCAGTGAATAAATGTCCACAGATAAATCAATATCTTTAGTCAGACTTTATAGATCTATAATCAGTAAATGAAGATGCTCAATCCTTCATTTAGACTTAATGAGGCCATTAACTATGTACTGAATTTATACATAGTATACTATGTTGGATATAAAATATAAATAAAGGAAAACTACATTGCTGTTAATAGTCACTGAGTGATAACCACACGAGATTCTGGACTTAAAAATTTTAAAGTGAGAGCTCTAGACTTTAGGAGAGCAACAAATGGAACACATCCAATGGCCACCTGATGGGACTTTTAGAAAACCTAATAGATTAAAACCCAAGTGTACCAAGAAAAATTAGGGTCAAATAAGTAACACTGCAAAATAAACTTATAATGGAGGATCTTTAAACAAGAAACCCTAAAAACATTTTAAATAAAGCTTGATTTCTATTCGATTCTGTTTATTCTCAGATAAGCACTGCCGAGTGCCTCAGAGATTAAAAGCATGATGAGACTAATACTTGAGGATCATTGTTTATTGAAGCAAATGTTTTTACTGCTGTTAATGGAAATGATCATCTGGGAAATGTCCCCTTAAAAAAAAAAAAGTTCTGAACTATTACTACCCAGAGGACACAATTTTAATTTTCAAACAAAAAAAGGTATGTACAAAGTAAATGGAAACTATTTGGGATGGTGAGAATTACCAGTTCTCTATGCCTATGTAGAAATAAATAAAATTTAATGGTCAATCTGCTTTTAGTATCCATGTCCTTTATCTCAAAGATATGAAAAATACGAAACTAAAGTCCAATGTGTCCAAAGAAAGAAGTGTCTCCCGCTAAGTTTACAATGATTCCTGTTTCATATGCAACTCCAGAGGAACCATCAATGAGAAATAATGAACAAGAAACACACAGGAACAAGTGCTAGTATCACCCTGCTCATTACTATACCACAACCTACCTTCCTACACAGAGAATCATGAGAATCAGAGCAGGGACAGATCTTTAAAATCCCCTGCTACAACTCCCTTGAATATGAAAAATTGCTCCCTCCAAAAAAGGAACCAATTTTTCTAATTTTAAATTAGAAAATAATTTCCAATAAAGTGAACAAGCCCACTCTGTGCCTGTTTCCAGCCACGGTTCAGCTACTCAAATGTACGACTTCTCTCCTGGTCCTCCTACAAGGTGAGAGAGTACGACTGGAGAAATAATACCCAGCTCATATTTGCACTGTTCTCTGTTTCTCTCTCAATATTGACTTGCAGAAACAGTATACCTGAAAATATCTCCTGCCCTACAACACTTTCGGGTTTTTTTTTGAGACAGGGTCTCACTATGTAGTTGAGACTGACCTGGAACTCACTATGTAGCCCAGGCTGATCTCAAACTCACAGCGATCTTCCTGCCTCAGCCTCCCATGCGCTAGGATTACAGGCGTGCGCCACCATGCCTGCGGCCCCTATAACACTTTCAAGGCCGTATCTAGCAAGTTACTGTTAATAGGTGATGGGGCAGGGAAGCTGGAGACTGGAACCATTCTGTAAACCAGGCAGAGACATTCCCCATGGCCTCCACTAGCCAAGCCCAGCCCTGCAGATGAGGTTGCTGCTCTGTGCTGTCCTCTCCCGTGGCTGTTCTGTGCTGAACAGTCATTGCGAGGGAAGCCTGTGGAGGAAGCCCTGCCTCTTCTCTTTTTAATCTCTGGTACTTAGCACAATGCCTGGGTTACAGAAGATCCTCAAAAAGGGTTTTTTGAATAAATAAATGAATGATTGAATGAACTCATTCCCTCCCAGTACCAGTTTTATTAGGTCAAAGCACCTAATAAAACTCTGACATAGTTAGTACTCAATAACCCTTAGCCTCTAAGTCATGGCCCCAACCTACTCTTACCCAGGCCACATCCCTCCACTCTACCCAGCACCTTTCTCAACGCTTGTCAAACTAAACTAGGCACTTTTGCCTGTTTACTACATGTACAAGGTGCTGAGCCATTTACCTGCACTCTATCACCAATTCCCACAAAACCATGCAAGGTAGGTATTGTTACTATGGACCCTCTAGAAATGTTTCACAAGGGCCAGAGATTTTCGTGTTTTATTCACTGTTACTTCCCAGTTATCTAGAACTCGGTACATTGTTGCTGCTCAATGAATATTGCAGAATAATTGAACAAATACCTATGTTATACATGACAAAATTGATTCTCATCGACACACGATCATTTGTCCAAGGTCCCCATAATAATGATGCCAGGTACTCTCTGATCCCAGTGACACTACTTTCAACTTTCTCAGTCTCTACAAAATGGAGAGTGGTAACTGTCACAGTGTTCATTTTGACTCAACTCATAGTCTCTCTACCGCAGACTAAAAAGAGTGATAATATTTACTCTGACTCTTAAAAAGTTATTATTTATCTCCTAGATATATAAATGTGAAAAATTACATACTTACTGTGGTCAATATTAATTTTAAGTCAACACCAATGGATCTTTCTGGTGGTTCCCAATATAATAAAATAATTTGCTCAGGCAAATACAGTTAAGAAAATAAATAGTTCCTTTTTTAGTTGATTTGCTTTGATTCATTCATTTAACCTCTGTCCCAGAAATAATACTAGGAAAGAGATTGTTTCTTCAATGGCAAATTTTAAAACATTTAGAATGTTGGTGCTCCTGTAACCAATGACGACTGGATGAGAAGGAAAAATGGAACTACTGACCCTTAGGGATAGGACTGTTGTTTAAAAAAACTCTTCAGGTGAAAATTCTCTACTCATACATAAGATGAACGGCCTTAGCAGTTATTGAAGGCTCCAGTGTTCACATCAGAGCTATAATTCACGTTGTAATTTGCGACACAGATTTAAGCATACAGTGTATCGTGTGTGCTATATTATGTAGCTTTGCAACGATGAAGCGAAGAACAGGAATGTGGAACACTGAAACCTGAGAACCCTAGATGGGAAAAACTTCACATAAAGTCGTAAGTAACTTTAAAACATTCATTATTGTCAATAATCAGATATTAGCGAACAAAAGAGTGGTTTGCAACTAATAACATCAATACCGTTCTTACAGATAACCACATTCCTCACTGGGTAAAAATTCATGACTGTGGATAGCGAAGTGTGCCAGTTATATTTATGTGACTGCTTGTTTGACTACATTGTGGCTTCTGGGGAACAAATGGGTGATAAAATACATAACGATATAGACACGTATTCTTAAGCTTTCTTCTCCAACTAAATGCTTTTTCATGTACCTGCTGTGCATCTGGGCCCTTGCTAATTATTTGGAAATACAAAGATGAAAAAGATTTGATCTCTGCTTTCATGTATATGTTTAGGAAAAAGCTAATAGTTCTATTCCAGTAAGTTAGAAAAACATTTGTTGAATGGTATTATAGAAGCTCTTTAATGAATATTAATGTCTTCAGCTGGGTTCTGGGCTAAAGGATTTGAATGAATAAATGGCAAGGATTCCAGTGACTCAGGTGTGATGCATGTGGTCAGTGTATCTAGAGGCTCACGAAGTAATGAGTCCCCCACAGTATCCAGATGGTTCTCTTTCCAGTTCTCACTGTGCCCAGCAGTCCACAATCGAAAGTCACCGTTTGGTAGCCACATGGACTCTCATTATTGCTTCCTTTCTGACCTGGTTAGAGGTTCCTTTTTTCTAGAATTTTCTCTCTGAAATGACCAGGTGTTACCCACCACCTCAAAAATAAGTTGACTGTTATCACCATCTTCTTTCGGCCCCGTCATAATAATCATGAAAAGAAACACAATGGTGACCTTAAACAACAGGAGTTCAAAGGTGTTATCACTCAAGTGTGAGCGGACATTGCCAGGTGACCATTTCCGTCAAACAGCAGTGAAAACATTGGCCTCAATAAATAATAATCCCCAAGTATGGAGCGACCTCAGTCATCCTTTTAATCACCCTGAAGCACTGGGCGGTGCTGATCCTGCCTTCTTCCTAAAGCTCCTGCCTGACGGCCATGTCCTTGGGTCACAGTCAGAAATCTTTGGAAAACCTTTGAAACCTACTGGAGTCGGGTAGAACACTGAGCGGGGAGGGGACACCCTAAACCCAGATGAAGAACAGCAGACAAGGAGAAAAGTTTGCAGATAAACAATCAATATACCCTGAGATTTCCTAATTCTATTTCTGATTAGCTAATATCAATTAATTTTATGGATTTAGCTTTTATATTCTATGACTAATTCACATCAGGTGTCTGTTTTATCTGTCTAATGATCTGACTGGAATTTCTTTTTTCTTTTTAGCATATTAAGCCTCTCCAATATTTTCTCCAGTTGCATTGCCTTAAAAATATACAAAGTTAACCACGTATATTTTAAAACATAAAGGCTAAAGGGAACACATGGCTCATCTTTTAAATCAAGGTAATTACACAAAGCTTGATAACTCCCTGTGGGTTTTGGCAAATACACTGGTGTATTTTCACAGTACATGATTCTTTGATGAGCTGGTAGATGTACACAACGCATGTCAACTATCTTTGCATTCCCTATCCCTCCCCTTCTTCCCTCCTTCATCTCTTGGTCTTTTTCTCTTGTGCAAAAGATTTATGTCCTTATTTCCTATTATCTTTTATTTTGCTCTTATTTATATTTTGGATTTCTCATAAAAGAGTAACCATGCAATATTTATTCAGCTTGTGTTCTGATTTATTTCGCTTAACATTATGGTGTCAAGGTGAATCCATTTTTTTTTTTTACAAATAATTCAAGTTTATCCTCCTTTATGACAGAATATTTCACAGTGCACAAATGCCACAATTTCTCTATCTACTCCTCTACTGACGGACATATAGGCTGCGTCCAAGAGTGAGCTATTATGAGTTGGGCATGTAACACTGTAATGTGATTTCTCCAATTCTTTAAAGGAAGCTATCTAGCAGGGGAATAGCTAGGTCTCATGGAATTTCTAGTTTCCATTTTTTTGAGGAATCTCCATATGATATCCATGGTGACTGTAATAGTTTACATTCCCAACAACAATGTAGAAGCATTTCTTTTCCCAGTATTTGGTTTTTTGATGATAGCAATTCTTTATGGAGAGGTGGAATCTTAGTGTTGTCTGAATTTGTATTTTTCTAAAGGCCAGCAATGTTGAACATTTTTCCATGTATTCAGTCTCCATTTGTACTTCTTAGGAGAAGTATCTATGCATTTCAAATGCCTACTTTTTTATCTGGGCTTTTGGGAGTTCTTTAAATATTCTAGTTATTAGTCTTTTATCTGAGGTATAGCTGTTAAAATTGTTTTCTCATTTATGTAGGTTTCACTTTGTTGGTTGTTTAGAATTTCTTTTTCATCTGTGTCCACCTGTGGCATTGTTGTAAGTTAAACTTATTGTTTTCAGTACAGATACATTTATTTTTAATGTTTGTTTCCTAGGCTGACGATCCTTGGCATTCAAGAAGTTAGCTGTCCTCCCTCCCTCCCTCTCTCCCTCCCTCCCCTCCTTCTTTCTCTCCTCTTTCTTTCTTTCTTGCTTTCTTTTTTCTATAGGGATCCAACCAAGGCAGCACATACTTTAAAAATGCAGTGCTTTCTTTGCTCTCCTGTAGGACCATCTCCAAAGGAAATCAAATGTGCATACCTGTTACATTTATTTCTTGGCTTTTTTGGATCAGTAAGTACAGTTAACTGTGAAGTAGAAATAAGTAGTATATGATGAAGACACTAATTGTGATATTTGGAGAAACAACCCATTCTCAAAATGCGAGAGTTATTCTCACTGATCAAATTTTGTTTCAAGTTTTAGCCCAGTTTTCAGCATCTCCAGTATCTACACAGTTCAGTGCAGATTTATTTCGTTTTTTGACAAAGGCATTGGTTGGATTTTTAGTAAAGAATTTCTGCTGAAGCAGAAAATTGACTTCATGTAGATTTTTCACTCTATTACACATATTAAACCACACTGATTTGCATGATGGAAAAGGCAGAAAGAAACGGAGAGGTGTGGGGGAAGAGGCCAGTAAGGTTACACATTTCAAATTACAGAGTCAAAGAACATTGTCAACCTTTTATGGAGAGAAATGGGGAATCCCACTCAGGTCCTTGAAAGTGAAAGGTGGGGTTGCCAGTGAATGGCAAATTAATTCTTCTACAGATGGAAGTGACTGCTTCTAATGAGATAGGATGATGACGGCGTGTAAGAAGAGCCAGATTTCTACACACACACACACACACACACACACACACACACACACACACACGCCACAGAGCAAAATCTAGAGTTAAATAGACTTTAGTTCACATCTTAGCTCCTTCACTGACAACTTATGTGATATTGGGCAAAGCACTTAACCTTAGTGTTTTGGTAAACACCTTGGGAAGACAAGTCTGTAGATTTTCCAAGGTTGGTGTGAATTAAAGCAATGCTCATAAAGCGCTCATTTTAGGGGGTGGCAGCAAGTACAAGCTCAATATATATATATATATAT
>NW_022900938.1:18226334-18275077 GCF_012274545.1 Fukomys damarensis
CCACCATGCCTGGCCACAAGCTCAATATTTATCATATTATTTTTATTTATTTATTTATTTTTTTTAGGTACCGGGATTGAACTTGGGTCCTTGTACTTGCAAAACAGGCACTGAAACCACTGAGCTAAATCCCCAGCCCCTATCATATTATTTTTCTAGGGCTGCCATACAGAGTACCACAAGCTACATGGATCAGAAGGACTGAAATGTATTGTCTCACAGTTCTGGAGGCCTGAGTCTGAAATCAGCATCAGAAGGGCCATGTTCCCTCTGAAACCTGCAGGGCAAGCATCCTGCCTTACCTCTTCCAGCTCGGGTAGCCCACACATTTCCTGGCTGTGGCACCATGACTCCAATCTTTACATAGTGTTCCCCTGCATTGCTTCACATCGTCTTTCCTCTGCTCTTGTCTGTCTCTGTATCCAAATTCACCCTTTCTAAAGGACACCAGTGACACCGGAATAAGGTCTGCCCTAAGGACCTCATTTTTGACTTGATTATTGCTTTAAAGAACCTAGGTGCAAATCAGGTCACATTTTGAGGTACTGGTAGTTAGGATTTCAACTCATTCCTATTTAAGGTATGGTTAGAATACAACTCGGTGCATACCAATCTTGTTTACTAAACTATACCTTTGGAGACATTTTTCAAGAGATAAGTTAATATAGTACATAAAGTATTTTAAAGCTACAGTATCTCCAAAAGTGATTTGTTTTTCTTTTTCACTTTAAGATAAACTACTCAGTTTTTTTAATGTAACGTAGGAACTTAATGTTTCTTTTCTGCTCTTAGAAGAATCTAGAATGGGTGGATATTGACTTCTCTGCCATCCTGTGGTTTCCTGATCTCGAAGCATGGAAAATTCCCATAGGCCTTTGTGAAAATGAATACCACAGAAAAAGAACATATACTCTTACTCTAAACTGTCAGTCGTAAAACAACCTCAGTTACACTCATAACAAATGGTTCTTCAAGAAATTTTAAATGAGTATAAATTAGATCCTTCTAATCAAAATGAATTCTTTTCAGCTGATTTCTTTTTTGCCTCCTTACATGTCTTTAATCAGTAATATGGAATTCTGTTCTTTATGTTGTCCAGTTTTCTCTTCCAAGAACTTGATTTTAAGCCCACTTTTATATTGGAAGATAATACCCAAACACCATCTATTCATTTCTACTTCCTCTGCTTTACAAAATGACGTACATTAATGCCCCAAGCCAGAACACACTGTGATAGATTGATCTCCTCACACTTCAATCATGGGCTTTAAATTAATTAATGTAAGAAATAAATATGACTGGATTCAGAATACAGGCCAGTGGGCGCAGAGCACTTTTATTTTTTAGTGTGGCATTGATCCACATTCATTCAAAAGCCTTTAATGACTCCCTGTGAGAGAAACATGTGGGAGAAAAAAAGATTCATATACTCGTGTGACAGGAGAAAGAAAAAGAGAAAAGAGGAATGGGTTAAATATTTTATAATTCAACAAGATGAAATTTCAAGCACTTAACTTCTTACCATCTAAAAGTACTAAAAAAAGTAACTTTTTGATAGTCAAAAGAACAGCCCAAGTGCGGAGCTACTTCTTTTTATAATATAGAATCGATCACTAAAAAATATAATTTTAAAGCAAGTCTTCATAAAACATTCTTCCCTTTGGGAACATTAAATAATTCAGAGGTAATTTGTTCCATTTCTCATTTTTAAACATAGCTTATCCTTACCTCAATTTTCTAAGAAGTTGGTGATGTAAAAAGAAATAATTACACACACTAGCGGTACACTTCTTTAACTCATTTCAGATTTGACCTCATTAGGTACCGCAGTCCCTGTTAAATAGGCAGCAGTAACGAGTCAAAGCCACAAGGAGGCACTATAAACAACAGGTTATCGAAACCTATTCTAAGCAGCTTTTCTATCTAATCCAGCTCAAATGGTTTTAAGGAAAACTGGAAACGTTTTCGAGTATCATGCAGAATAGAGACGGGGAAAGAATACATAAATGAGACAAAGCAGCTATAATCATGTCAAAAGCACAGGCCATTTCCCAAACACAAGCCACATTAAAGACCTGTATTATTTACTGTGATGAATCAGTTTCTTGAAAAATGAAACATAAATTCATAAGTGTCTTGTTATTAGATGAGCTAGAGGAAATCTTTTCATATGTTACGGATTCATTAATCTTTTTAATTTTTAAATACCTGGCACCACTGAATTTATAGTTGAACCTCAAGGCAGAAAACTGAAAACTATTACTTTGCTAGGTATAGGCATAACATAAAAATGTTTAATCATCAAATCTGTGTAATCTGATTACTCCAGTCAACTAAGCAAGGCAACTCATATTGACAGCTTAGACAAGTGACCTTCCAGATCAAGAATTCTGAAGCTGTTGAGAGGCTTTCCATGACAAACTCAACTCCCGAAGTAGTACCAATTAATAAAACAAGTTAGCAATATATCTTCTCTTTAACACACTGGTGTTCATATTTCCTTCTATGAAACTTTCTTCTAGTAAGCAGTTGTCAATCAATACCAAAATAATCATCTCTTGCTGTGTACTTGTTAGAGAGCTTGAGAAGAGAAGAGGTTTATATAAAAATATGAAATGTGTCAATTACCAAAAAGGGCCTATTATAATTTGAGAGTGTCCTGATTTTAGTTTACTGTTAAGTGGAAGAGCTAAAAAATGATCCATGGCATAATGCATGATATTATGTGCCCCTCTAAATAGACTGCAACAGCAGAACAAATGAAAAGTTTGCGATATGTTAAAACATTTAAATTAATCATTTCTTCCTATTGCTGAAGGCAGATATGAATGGCACACAGATACTCTAAAGTGAGCCAAAGCAGAAGAAAGCAAACAGGTTATATCAGTGCCTTCTCTGAGCATTTTTCAAATTATAGGGTTTTGTTCTGTATGCCTTTGTTCTTGATCCTTATTACACTGCCTGACATACATAGTTCAGGCCACAATTAAAATGAAAGCTCCTTGTGGTCAGTAACATATCCTCTTATTTTTAAGTCATTCACAGTTATAATAAAATGTTAACATTTACGTTCTTATTAGATGCCAGGCATTGCGTTAAAGACACATCATTTCACACAGACCTCACCCCCCCAAAAAAAAAGACCCATGAGATTAGTACTAGTGTTCTCTCTTCGAATAAAGAGGAAACAAACATATAAATTAATTTTCCAAGATTACATAACTCCAGAGTAGTGGAGCTCAGTTTTGGATCCAAGAATACATTTGCCCCAGCCCCTGGCCTGCCTTGTGGAGCAGAGGTAGAAACATGGTAGTGAGCAGGCATCTTGCCCACGGTCTCCTTGGCTACAAAGCCAACTGGCTTTACGGTTCTAGGGCAGTGATGGCAAACCTTGTAGAGCTTTCAATGATACCAACAGGCTGCTGCAGCACATGTACCATAGGTTCGCCATCACTGTTCAGGACAAGTTATTTAGGCATTCTGTGTCTGAATGTTATTATGGTACCCAGAAACTCAGAAAATAGAAATTAAAAAACTATTACTTAGATCCTTCCAGTTTCTCTTAGCTACCTCCAATCTGCACAAATAAATCCTTTTGAGAAATACATTCCAGCTTTTCTAATAGACTACTAAATTAACTGACATTTAATAGAACTGAATTAAGGTGCATATTTGATTTTCGGTAATAGCCTTCCATTGCTTCTGATAAGGTTATGCTGTGCTGTGACTATTAGCATTTCAGGTGATAGTAGTTAAATTGCTGCTATTTTCTTCAATAAATTTATTAAACTATATACTTGTCAAATGGAGTTGAAAGTGAAAATTAATAGTGTAAATGAATAGTACAGCTTTCTTGAGAAATGATCATTTGGGGCATGGAAATTTAACATTGCCATACCTATTAAAGGATTGTCATGGTTTGCCTCCAGCTTCATTTTATTTTATCTGTGCCATTTCTTCCATTTATCTGTCCCAAATCTCCAGGACCTGATAGGAGTATGGGGAGATCTGTGATTCGAACTAAGATTTCACAAGGGAGGGCACAGAGAAGCATAACAGAGGTTCCTGTCATTTTGGGATGACTCATTTAAACAAAAAAATATCAGTAAAGAACAATATTCTCTTCCACAAGTATTCTGGGCATTTCAGCCTCCATATTTACAGAACTACTTTAATCCATTGACCAGTAGCATAGAGGGCAATTTAATGTAGAAAGAACTCTGAAGTCAATGTTAAGAAACACTGATTTCAATCCAAACCACTTCTATCCACCTCAGCCTGTGGAAAAAAAGAGAATTTCTGTTCATGCACTTTAAAAATCTCAAGAATCAGTGAAGTGAAGAGGCAAAGATACTAATTCTAAGTGAAATCCCAAAAGGTTAATAAGTTGCTACATGAAGAATCAGAACAATGCCTAATTACTTGTATGCGCTTCATTAGAGCTTACACATTATGTGAAGAAGTTTAAGAATGACCTTTGACAAAAACCTTTCAATGTAACACAAGTTTTCTCTATTAGAAGGTTATCCTGTTTCTAATAACAGACTTTGAAAGAGACTCTCTCTTTCATTGTTCTTTTTTTTGTTCCTATCAGGGATAAGAGTAAGCCTACTCCGTTTCATGCAAGTATAGAAGCCTACTCTGTTTCACACAAGTGCATAAACAAAGGAAATAATGATATCACTGAATTATCAGGGAGGCATGAAAAACACTGTGTCCATCTTCCACTCTGAGACATTTAAGGGAGTCCCTCTCATCAAGTTAATCCATTCTTCAATTTCCTTTCTCTTCTCAGCTACACCCTTCCTTCCTCCTACAGAATCAGCCTTGAGAAGCTATAATACTGGACAGAGCAGGGGACAAGCACACGTGTCTCTGGGCACTGAGTTATTACCTATTACAGCCCCATGTGGGCCCACTCTGTCCCCTATGAGTCACGATTCATGAGGGTTCTGTGCTCTCTCTCTGTCTCTCTCCCTTAGACACAGTACAGATAGTGAGTGACAAGCCAATTCATTCCTAACTCCACCCCTTACTACTTCTATGTCTTATTCTCCCGGCTTTAGTTATCCCTTCTTAAAAATGGGATAATAATGGCATAGCCTCACTAGATTTTGAAGATTAAGTGAAACAGTACTTCTGGAGCTCGTATAATATAAAGTACCACCACTGTTCCAGCCGCAGCTGATAATGAAGAAAGAGCACAGAGGCATGATGTGGTACGGAGAGTTGAGAAATGTCTGAGCTTTGGGCCCATGGCTAGGCAGTGTCTAGCAGACTAGGGCACTGGACTCATAAGGATTCCATTTTCATGAAGCACTTAGGTATCTCTTGGGGAAGAATTCTTCCTAAGAGAACAGAGGGTCAGATTTGTAAGGTTTACCCTTGTGAAGCTGCCTCAAATGTCAGAAGGAAAGGCATGATTAACAGTATATCCTGTTAACATTGAAAATGTGGCTGAGCCAGCCTGGATCCTGTATGCTTATGTTTGATTGAAAACATGGAAGGAAGGAAGGAAGGAGAGAGGGACAGAGGGATGGAGAGAGGGAGGGAAGGAAGGCAGCCATGCAGGCAGATCTGAAAGCGCTGGTTACAGGTAGGGAATGAAATGTCCTCCCTCCGAGGACAACAGTGGATCCCAGTCGTGATTCAGTGAGCTCCACAAGGCAGCCTACTTGTTGCCACCAAAAGGATGTTGCCTTCGGGAGGCTTAGAGCAACTGATGCCCAGGATGTTTAGGGAAAATTAAAGGACTCATTTGGGAGCCCGTGGAACATATCCCTGGAGCTTCACAGGAAGAAGTGGAAAGGCCAGAAGGAGCTGAAGATGCCATAAAATCAAGGACAATTGAGCATTAGAAAACCATGAGTTGTTACTGTACTAAGAGCACTCTTAATGACCTCCATTTACCAATTTACAGCCCAAATTGATGATCTCTGTAAAACATACCAGCATATCGATAGTATGCTAGAAGTCTTCAGCTAGGAAACCAATACAGCTCAGTATGTTTGCTTACCAAGTGTTCACTACATTTGTGGGAAAGCCTGTTTATGTCAGTTGTAGTCAGTATTTTAAGTTCAGATATTAGCTTCTGTTACATAAACCACCAATTGAGAAAGATATTTTTTTAGGAAGAGTAAATTGAAATTTACATATTTATAAAATTATGTCATCAAATAGATTAGCTTTGAGGCTAAATGTAGTAAGCTGTGAAAAAAAATTGGAGAAAATTCATAAAAACCTAGAAGTATACTTGATTTTTCTGGAAGTGCCTTCTGACTATAGTTTCATTTTTATGTTGAACTAAGTTATCATTCATAGTAAGTGTATTATGGATGTTGTTTATTTAAGGAAATCAAAGTGATTTTCTAAATAGTGGACCCATAAGAAGAGACTTGCATGAGGAAAAATATTGTCCAATGAATATGCATTAATATTTAAAGTTAAAATATAATCTTTAGTATAAATATGTATTATATTGAAATGATTCACTATGTTACTGTCTTAGTTATTTTCTTCTCATAAGTTAAAGGAGGAAAGTTTTACTGTATCTCATAGTTTGTAGAGGTTTCAGCATGCAGTTGGCTTGCTCCGAGGCAGAGGGGCATTGCAAAGGAGAAATAGTCCATGGTAAGCAGGCAGGAGACAGCAAAGCAGGAAGCAGCAGCAAGTGACAACAGCAGCCCTCTTTCTATCCTTTGCATTCTATCCAGGCTAAATGCCCTTTAGGGTGGGTAGCACACCCAGGGTGGGCTTTCCCATTATCCACACCCAGAACTATGGGACTAATTTAGTAATTGCACACCCTTGATCCCAGCATCACACACTCTAGATGCAGCCACCTCTGGAAAGCCACATGAGGCCTCAAAGGGACATCCAGACACAAGCCATAACAATGAGTTTTGAGATTAACTAACCAATTACCAGTCCTGATCATATCTGAAAAGAAGGCTTTTTTATAATATTGTGACCCAATTTTCAGCCTAACTTACAATAGTTACAACTTTCAGTTTTTTATATAATCTACAACACCCTTACATGACATTTATTTTACTCGAAGAACTGTAATTGAATACCTGATATCTTGGGAATCTAAATGTGAACTTTGAAAATTGTGTGCAATATTCAGTGGCCAGGTTTGTTCAGCAAGCTCTCCTGCAGCTACATCCTTTTGGGGTTTTTTGTGAATAGAGGCAGACTTGACCTCTACATATAGATTACAACTTCAGGGAAATCATGAGGACACTTTGTCCCCAAATAAGTACCACACCAGCCTGCAAATGTCTACAGTGCTGCAGTTGATGATACTTCCTTTGATGCTTTCCAAAAGCATCTTTTCACATCAGAACTGAGAGTCAGAGAACCCCTTGATCATTTTGACCATTCTGGGGGAGAAGAGAAGAGGCTGAAGAAAAAAGTCTCACTCATAAACTCGAATGTCTATCATGTATCCCAAGCTTCCCAATCTTCTGTGATGCTTGATAAAATCAAGTATTTTTCCAAACGTTGAACTACCCTGGACCAATTATTAGCACCTTACAGAATCACTGCACTGGAAAACACTAAGAACTGAAATGTCTAATTTTTGAGCCAAATTTTTCTTATAGCTAAATGTAATAATGATATCAACCAAGCATCTTACTTACATATACTGAAGATTATACAAATACAATTGTCTAAAAGCCTTTCCATAAATGTTAAGTTTCACATTCCTGCAAGAGATATTTTTTTCTCATCAGAAATAAGCTGCCAGATGATTAGAAAAGAGCTGCTGTTTCTAGAATTATTCTGTTAAGAAACATTCTGTGTGTGCCTGTTGCATCAAAAAGATGGTTCTCCTCTATTCTTATGGAATTTAAAAGACTGAAGAAACTTCTCGGTTGCATTTTAACTTTTCTTTATTCTATTATTGTTTTTGCTTAACATTTTGTGTTATGACAAAAACAGCATTCCTTCAGAGAAGTCATTATTAAGTTAAGGTTTTTTACCTCCATTGTCAAAGTCCACCCATTAAAAGCTGACCAGCTATGTAAAACTAGTCAGCCAAAGGACAAATTAGAAACATAATTCCTAGTAAATGAAGCATGAGAAGTCACAGGGTACACCACTGCTACACACCAAATCTTGTGCTGCAGGGTTTTCTCATCTCTTCTAAGTGTTGTGAGAAACTTCACTCCAAAGTGCTAATAAGGAAGCAACCCAGATCCAAATCAATAAATACAACATTTTCTCCTAAAATTAAGAGTTCAATAATTTCATTCATACCCAGACTGAGCCTTTGCAAATGGGTTGTTGGTGCTTCCTAATTAAACCTGGCTCCAAGGCTGGTGCAAACAAGAAACTCATGGATCCACTCTATGTGTCTTCAGAGAGATTGTTTCTGCTACGTCATAAAGGAGAACATGCTATTGTTAATCACCATGGAAGGTCAGTAGGGGACATATTTGGAGGGCAGAGTATCTCCACGAGATTGCTGAAATTTTACTATGTATTTTGATGTCAATGGGTAAATCTAGTTCTGTTTGCAAAAGAACACCCCAAAAGAATGTAGTTGCAGGAAAGTTTGTAGAACAAATTTGGGCACTAAGTATTGTATGAAGTCTTCAAAGTCAACACTTTAATTTCCAAGGTAACATGTATTCATCTACATTTCTTTGAAATGCTATTTAACATATAAATATTCAAAGATACCAAAAATGAACTTTTTCCATTCTATTATTGCTTTCCAAATTGTGTAGGTTGAGTGCAAATCTCTTGCTGCCTTCATATTTCCAGACCAAAAAATCCAGAATTCTTTTGAAGGGGTGCAAGCAACCTGTGCAGTCACAAAGAACCCATTCCTAGAAAGGTCTTGTGCATGATTCAAAGCTCTACTATCACAAGTTCGAAGTTTTTAGTAAGTTTTAAATGAAGGGCCCAGCATTTTCATTTTGCATGGAGTGTACACATAATGTAGCCAATCCTGCTAAGAGTCTGAATTGTCTAAGTCTCATGTGGGGCTCCATCTTCTCTTTGCTGTCTGTGGTTCTGGGATTACGACATGAATTAATGCTGCAAGTTAAAAGTCAAGACCAACCCAAGAAGCACAGAGAACAACGGTGGAAGCCTGTTGCTATGAGTTCAGAGAGCGAGAGGTGTCCATAGAAAGGAAAGACTCTGAAACTTGCTCAAGGTCTTCTCAAGCTCCATTACTTTTCCTTGCTCAAAGCTAACCAAGTTTCCAAAGGCCCCAAGCTTTGTGTATTATCTGTACATAAAAATGTATTGCTTTGGCTTGACAGTTTTCACTTATGATTAACTCGGAGAAGGCAGTATAAGAGGCTTGTCTGCTAACCCCATTCAAAGCCCCACACACATGTTCAACTTTTGGCGGAAATGAGTCTGATTCGGATGTTTTGCACAGCATTCTTTACTCACCACACAGTAAACAGCAACTGATAACCTCAGGAGCTCTATTACACCAGAAAATACATAAGAATGACAGCATGAGCAATATGCTCTGCTTCGGGAAAGATAAGTGATTCACTAGAGATGCAGAACGCTGTTTTCTCAAGTAATTTCAATTCTTGATGTGGTTATAAGAAAAAGCCATTAGTCATGGAACACAATATATGAAGTCCAGAAGAATATTCTGCTAAGGCTAAATCTCCCTGTCATATTCTTAGGCAAGCTACAAATAAGAAAGAAAATGAAAGCTTGTCTCCTCTTAAGACTGAGGATATTTTCTCTGCAAACTCCTTATGCACAAACTATGTAATTATGCGATTTACACAATGGGGAAACGCATCCACTAACTGATCCACTGACACCCAAATCCTAATCATTATTATGCATAGACATGATTCTTTACTATGGTTAATTATTTTCCCCATTTTGAGAGAAAATCACTTTTTCTGGTTGGCAAGTTGCAGACTGTTTTGTCTTTCTGAATACTGCCATTTGTCATGTGTATTTTCAGCGAGTCATTGCTCCTCATCCAAAATTCCTTTGACCTGAGAGGAGCATTTATCTCAATATTATGAGTCTACAGGACTCCTCCAGTCCTACCCTGTGCCACAAGGAAGTGGATCAATGCCACTTTCTGGTCAAAACTGAATGTAACCAAAGGTTACCAGCACATCCTAGTTGGTTAAACAAATAAGTAAGCAAAACTTTCTTTGAGAATTCCCAGCTAACCCCCTCATCGGGCCTTGAAACTTTATTTATGTTCCACTATTTCCCATCAGCTGATTCCAATCCTTTAAGAAACAAGAAGAAAAAGAAGGGAAGAGAGAACTAATTGACAGTTTCATGCACCCTAAAATACACACACCACAGTTTCAGTTTCCTTGAACAACAAACAGATAATACACAAAATATACATTCTTTCTCTCTCTTTTATTTATTTATTTGTTTGTTTGTTTGTTTATTTATTTATTTGGTACTGGGGATTGAACTCGGGTCCTTGTGCTTGTAAGGCATGTGGCAGCACCACTGAGCTAAATCCCCAGCCCATTTTTCTTTCTTTCTTTCTTTTTTTTCATTCTTTCTCTTTTAGTGAACTTCATTCCAGTACCAAAGGGGTGGAATAAAGGTTAACCCAGTATGATTAGTAACCACGTCCTTCTCAGAAGGAAATAAAAGTTAGTTCCATTAGTTTACTGCTTTGTCAAAGAAAAGTATTTGTATATTGAATCTGCATCTGAGACCGTGATTCATCTTTCAATGTTACAATAATGACACTTAGTTTTGGAACAAAGTTGTTGATGTATGGCAAAACTTAGGATTTTTACTTTCAAAATTTATAGCAGTAGGGATGGGGTCTACCTCAGTGGAAGAAAACTTGTGCAAGGTCCTAGGTCCAGTCCCCAGCAGAGCGGAAGACTGGAGGCAGGGAGGGAAGAAAGGAAGGAAGAAGGCCAGAGATTTAGCTCAGTTGCACCGCACCTGCCTTGCAAACGCAAGGTTGTGAGTTTGATCCCCAGTACCGGAAAAAAACCAAAAAAAGGAAGGAAATTTATGGCAGTAGGTTTTTAAGAGTTACACACTGCTTGGGAGGATAGTTTGGAAAACATATTAAAAATATGCATATTTTATATCTGGGAATGAAAATATATGTATTATATATATATGTACACTGTTTTCATATGCAACCTGTAAAGTCTCATTAGACATCCGGGCTGATGAACATGACTTTACAGATTGGTAGGACGACACCAGTTTTAAAATGCTGCAAAACATCCATACAAAGGAGGAGCATCACCTTCTTCCTGTTTCCTAAGTTTCTTTTCTCACTGTGATGGTGTTGGGGTGGAGGAAAGAAGACATTTGGGTGGCAGCAACATCTCTCTCAGCTCCATACTGCACAGGAAACCCTAATTAAATTTCTAACTATTCTCCAAATGACACATTTATACTTACTATAAAACTCATTTAAAATAAATCTTCGGAAAATGTGTGGTAACCTCTTAGTGGATTCACTTTATTGCCCTTTTCATAGCTATGCTAATACAGCTAATATATTCATCATAAACAGAACAAAAAAGCAGAACCAAAAAATACTAAAGATCAATCTTATTATAGATATAAGCTCTAACTAAACCCAGCAATGTATCAGCAATCACTTCCAAACAGGATTTGTGATGCTTAGGGTATAGTGTCAACTTGACTTGCTCTGGATCCCCCCTGGAGGATTGGGGGAGCACACTTCCAAGTGTGTCTTGGTAGGTGACCGAGACACGGCTTTGGGGCCTATATCTGACCCCTCACCTCCTCCTTCTTGGCTCTTTCTCCCGCTCTGCTTCCCAGCTGCCATACACTAAGCAGCCTTTCCACCATGATCTTCTGTTTTGAGTCCAGCTGACCACGGACTGAATTTCCTTAAAATGTGACCTAAATTAAACCTCTTCTTCTTTAAATTGTATCTTGCAGTGGGAGAGCTGAGTAAAATAGGATTCATCTCCGAAATAAAAGGAATACAAACTCAAATTTTTGAAGTTTCCAGATAGCATATAAACTAATATGGAGGCAAGTAAAAATTTCCCCAAATTGAGATGCTGGTTAAGGGCAGAAAAAGATACCAGGGTGTCTGCTGTTTTTAACTCCTTCAACATGTGTTCACCAAAGCACATGAATCTAAATGTAATATTTAGACAAATGATAAAAAAGAGCTACACATTCCTTAGGAGGATATTTGCCTACATCCTGATCTCATCTCCTATAGGAAGAATAATATATAAGCTTCTAGATCTCACTGGGATTTGCAGTATTAATTTTTGTTCACATGATTTCTCCTGCACATGATAAAATGTGTATACGTTTTTCCTGTTGACCTGTCTACTGTCAGTTTATTTCACACGCTCTATTATCAGCCCTCATAGAAAGGGACAATTTTCCCTCCCCTACATAGACAAGGAAGCATTTGGGAAACTCACAATACACCACTGGACTTACTGTTCCTGGAGACACTCTCCTACCAGGATTTCCATACTCACAAAATAGGGATGCACATGCAGCTGACTAGGATGGCCACTGTCCTCTAGACTTCTGACCACAGCCATAACATCTGCATGGTAAAGAATTCATGGGACATCTTCACCTTTCAGCTTTCTACTTTTCTAATTGTGTGACTTGGAGCAAATAACTTTAAATACCTGAACCTTTTAAAAATGTTTGTTAACTGTATTTCACACCAGAGAAACTATTTGGTATTTACACATGTGTGTCCTATTAATTTCACTTATGAGTATGGCCTCTGTGCATCCATTTAGCTATGAATGACTCTAGTTTCCTGTTCTTTATGGCTGAGTAATACTCCATTTTATAGAAAAAACCACATCTTCTATAAAAGTGTAAATAAGGGTCAAAATGTATAACTGACAATGTGAAATAGGAAGAAAAGGTCTAAAGGAGTAGGGGGAGTAGGAAGGGTAGGGGAAAGGAAAGAAGGGAAAAGAAAAAATGAGAAAAGGAAAAAAATGGAAACAATGTCTTTGTAAATAGGGAAGGGTGGAGGAGATGAAGGGAGGGCAGGGGAGTGGGGAAAAAATAAGAACCAAGATACATCATGTAAAGGTACAAGATCTCAATGATGACTATAACTGTATTGTACAACTAAAATGTACCAATAAATTTAATGAAAAAATTTAACTGTAAAATGAGAGTTTGAAGAGCATAACTTTAGATCCTCTTGCTTTCTAGGATTTTCATATACTGCGTTCAGAGCAGATGATTCATAGAAATTTTCCCTGAAAATTTACAAAACAAGACTCCTGTGTGGACTTTAACCAGCTCAACCTGGATTACACATGAAGAAGTGACTTCACTGTTTCTATCTTCCAATAGAATCACATATCCTATTGATTGGTTAGTGCACATTCTGGCATGTAGAATATAATTTCTTTTCATTTTTTTTCCCAGTATCAGGATCAAACTCATGTCTTTGCCCTTGTAAGGAAGGTGCAGTGCTACTGAGCTAAATCCCTGGTCCTAAAATATAATTTCTATGATTAACCCTATGAATATAATTTTTATAGTTAACCTGGGCTTTGCTTTGAGTGCTGCACTCTTAAAGCAGTGAATAGTCAATGCACTGTTTACAAAACAAAGCAAGGAGGAAGGAAAGAATAATCACTTCTCAGTTCCACTATTAATATCCTACTCAACAAGACAGACTGCAATGACTGCATCTATAAACAAATAAAGAAAAATTAAACAATTGTCTTCCCTACCTTATAAGAAATTATGAGTTAAATTATAATTGAATGATAAATGTAAATGTTAATGTGATGACTGACACTTTCAACATTTCCTAAGAGAATAAATATAACCCTCTGTACACTTGCATGTATTCTACCATATTCCAGTGGACAGTTTCTAAACATAGCACCTGACCCACAATTCTGCCCCCCAAATAAGGTCTCTGCCGTTAGTGTCCATATAATTTAGCAGAAGCATTTTCTGTCACTGAACCATGAAGGGCACAGAGTATTTTTCCGAGGTTTTTCCCTAGGACTAATTGTGAAGGACTGTCTTCCAGGTGAATGGCTGTGACCCTGCACTTCCAGAACAAATAGAACTGTTTTATATACTGGATCTGGTGAAGATGTAATTTCAAGAAAGAGAATGACTTATTGCTCTGTGCATGGCCTGGGGAGGGGACCAATAACTCTTACTTGTTCCAATGATCTGTGCATGATCTGCCCCTTGGCAACAATTTTCAAACAAGAAAGTAAAAAGCAGTTTGGTTTCTTGTTTTCATTTACTTAGGAAATCTATGCTGAGACCAGAAGGTTGCCATATTTGCACAGTGTTATTATTTTTGACTGGCTAGCTCATTACAGCATATATCAATGGAAACAGCCATAGCAACAAGCTACAAGCATCAGGATCAAATCTTAATACAATGGACAGGCTAGATCTACAGAAAAGTCTGTTTCCAATCTCCAAGAAACAATAATTGTTGGTACCCTGTTTCAGAGATTAAAAGAATAGGAGCCATAGTGTCCTCTCCTCATCCTGATGCTAACACGTCAGGACTGCTAAGAGAGGGTTTCACAGAAGTTCAGAGTCAAACTGTGAAAACGAGCAATGGACGCGGCTTCATCCTGGGACTGTGGTTCTCTGTCTTCATGACAGGGAGAATAACTGAAGTTTAGTGTGATGCCGCTTTCTGGGGTTGGAAATACAACGGGAAACAAATACCTGTAACAAATCTCACTTCCACTAAACCAGGAGGACCACTGACAAACAGTGACAGAACTGATGTCAGTATTAACAGCTTGGCAAAATTAATCAAAAACTTTTTAAGAGGGAGAAAGAAAATAGATACAGATAGGAAACTGAATATATACACACCACATAACCAGGCAGTGAAGACAGAGCTAAAACTTGCCAGATATTCTGGTGCTACTCAGTGCCATTAAACACTGGGTGGCGTCTTTGAAGAGGAGGTGTTGATTTCCCACAGCCACTTATTAAATGCCATAGACAGCAATTCTTTGAAAACAGCAAACCTGCTTTACAGAAGGATAAAGACACGTTCAGCCTTCTGATGGTGTCAGTTTACTCTCATGAGGAATAATTTTAAATTATCTCCGGTGAGAGAGTTTCATTATTACATTCTAGTTTTATGTCAGCCCCCTTTCAAGAACTGTGCCCAACAGACCTTCAAAGCACCTCTGGGCAGCTCTAACTTACATAACCTTGTATTTCAAAACTGTTCATTACCCCTCCTCTCTCAGCGTGCTCTCTCCAGGTCAGGCCCTCCCCTGGGGACCTCGCTGCTGCCTTGGTAATGCAACAGTGTCCACCTTTGGGACTTCTCGTTGTTAAATGGAGTGTGCAGGACATGACAAGGGGCTGGGGAGGATCCTTTGTTGGCTGGCAGTGGGATCAGAATCTGCCAGGAAAACAGCCCACAGTCGTATCTAGTCAGGATGTTATCCAAGGCACATGTGGGAGACAGAAAAGGAAATAATGGAAAACCACAAAAAGGTATGCGTTCATTTCTACCTCCAAAACAGAAAAAAGCAAAAATATCTAAATGTATTTTTAATTTTTTTATTTCAATGTAACACAAGTGAATATTAATAAATAAAATAATTTTTAAAATACTCTTCTTACTTCTATGAAGAAATAAAGCAAAATTTTATAATGAATAATTAAAGTATAACATGAGTTAATACACTGTGTATCATAATCTTAAAAGCATGGCTAATTCCTGGTACCAAAAACAAAACAAACAAACAATTTAAACGTTCACCAATTATTAAAGAAAATGTCCATAAAGTGGGACATTATACAGCCATAAAAAAGAAGTACTGACAGATGTTACAATACAGATAAGTCTTGAAAAAATGTTGTGAAAGAAATTATTCACCGAGAATCACGTATTATATGATTTTACTTATATATGACTTTACTTATATATATGACTTTACCGTCTTGTTACCTTCCTTGTTGCTGAGGCAAAATAATCAGTATGCAAAGTTCAAGGAGGAAAGATTTATTTAGTTCACTGTTTGTAATAGTTTCAGTCCAAAATCAACTAACTCCTAGGCAGGGTGGCATGGCAGACAGGTATTACAGAGGAGAGGATAATTTTTTTTTTGTACCAGGGATTGAACTTGGACCCTTGCACTTGTGAGGCAGGTGGCAGAACCACTGAGCTAAATCCCCGGCCCTTAGAGGAGAAATAGTTCACGGAAGGTAGAAGGTAGCAAAGCATCAAAGGATCTTAACAACATCTTTCTGCCCCTTGTATCTTATCCAGGCTGCTCAGAGCGGGACACACTCACAACCTCAATCCTAGTACCTTTGTGCCTAGCATCGCACATGAATCAGTTCCAGCTTCACACACTCTAGATCCAGCCACCTCTGAAAAAGCCCCACCTTTGATGGCATGAGGCTTTGGGAGAACATCTAGACAAATGTCATAACAGGTACTGACCAAATCAGGTAAATCTGCAAAGACAGAAAGTAAAATAAATAGTAGTTGTCTAGGACAAAGGAAGCTGAGGGAAATGGGCAGAAGTGACTGCCAACGGATACTGGGTTTCTTTAGAGATGGTGAAATGTTTTGAAATTGAATGCTGAGATGGTTAACACATCTCTGCAAATATATGAAAAACCACTGAGTGGTAGATGAGTGGATTACACATCTCTCAATAAAATTGACCCAAAAATTAATGTTCAGGTACCATGAGTCAGAAATATCAAGCCTTAGTTGGAACTATATGAAATTGTAGATACTGGATCATTTCTGATCTATAAAATTGCACTTCAATAATTGAACCTAATAACTACCTTATGATGTAGCCCGAAGTTTATTTATTATCATTAATTTATTATGTAAAGTTGTTCATTAATTATACTTTTAGAGTATCATATAACATTAACATTTAAAAAATAACTAATAAAAAGAAAGAAGGGGGCGGGGATTTTAGCTCAGTGGTTCCGCTGCGTGCCTTGAAAGCACAAGGGCCCAAGATCAATCCCTGGTACCAAAAAATAAATAAAAATTTTAAATAAATAAACAAATAATAGAGTATCATGATTTGGGGGACAACCTAAATGCTAACTAATAAAATATTTATATTTTTGTAAAATTACATGATAGAATACAAAGTAAATATATACATCATATTGTTCAAGATTTATTTAAAATATGAAAAAACACTGCATATACTACATGATGTGAAATTTGGGAACATCTTTATAGTAAATTAAATAAACATAGGTAAATATATCAGAAATATTAACTAATTTTCTGAAAGTTAGGATTTTATGGGTGATATTAATTTTTCATTTCTTTTTCTGGTATTGGGGATTGAACTCAGGACCTTGCGCTTGCAAGACAGGCACATTGCCACTGAGCTAAATCTCTAGCCCACTAATTTTTTTATTCTTTATGCTTAGAATATTTCCTATAATAAAATGTATTACATTTATAACAAGAAAATAACATCAAAAAGGAAAAAAAATCCAAGGAAAAGAGAGATAATGAATTAAAAGATATAATATTTGGAATTACACTTTCATTTTTAATAAACAAAAAATTAAGATTTTCCAAAATCCAGTTCAGTATTTTGGTATTCTAAAATGTAAAGAAGCAAACATGGTTTTATTTAGATGGCAGCACTAAGCTAGTTGTTCAAAGAAGACATTATCTGTCTTAATTTAAAGTATCCGGGACTGGGGATTTAGCTCAGTGGTTCCACTGCCTGCCTTGGAAGCACAAGGACCTGAGTTCGATCCCCGGTACCAAAAAAAAAAAAAAAAAAAAAAAAAAAAAAAAGTATCTAGTGAATTAGAATCCACAAAACCCTATTCTAGTTCTTTAACAACAATTTTTCCTGCCAACAAGTGCTTGTTTATTTCTAATCTGCAGCTACAAATCATTCTTTCTTCTCCAACACCTGTACAAATCAGAGATGGAGTTTGCAACACAGTTCTTCTCCATTTTGTACTTTTAGAAGCAGTTTGACTATCTGAAGTCCCGCTGGCTGTTAGGAGCCATGGTTTATAGCCCCTTACATCAGAATGGACCTCGCTCTCCCCAGTCTCTAAACTTCTCCTCCCAGACATGCCAGGGTCTTCTGTCCAGGGCTGTCATATCTGGACCCTGGTGACGTCAGGCTACGGACACCCACTGTCCCAGCTTCCTTTGTCTCAGCTCTATAGGGAGTCTGAACATGTCAGCATGAAGGAAATAAAAAAAAAAAAAAAAAAAAAAAAAAAAAGTATCTAGTGAATTAGAATCCACAAAACCCTATTCTAGTTCTTTAACAACAATTTTTCCTGCCAACAAGTGCTTGTTTATTTCTAATCTGCAGCTACAAATCATTCTTTCTTCTCCAACACCTGTACAAATCAGAGATGGAGTTTGCAACACAGTTCTTCTCCATTTTGTACTTTTAGAAGCAGTTTGACTATCTGAAGTCCCGCTGGCTGTTAGGAGCCATGGTTTATAGCCCCTTACATCAGAATGGACCTCGCTCTCCCCAGTCTCTAAACTTCTCCTCCCAGACATGCCAGGGTCTTCTGTCCAGGGCTGTCATATCTGGACCCTGGTGACGTCAGGCTACGGACACCCACTGTCCCAGCTTCCTTTGTCTCAGCTCTACAGGGAATCTGAACATGTCAGCATGAAGGAAAGCAGTGGGGTAGCTGAACACTCGCGCTTATGAGCTGAAAAGTAGTGACCACAGGCTAATGGAGATTGGTCCAAAACATCAGACCACAACTGCTATATCGCCAGCTGTTAAAAAGTAATGGCAATAGACATACCATACTTTTTTAACGTGGCAAAAAGAAATGGCACCTTTGGGACTAAAGTATAGGCAACCTGAGAGGGCAGATAAGAGCCCTGCCCACTTTCACGTCCCAGCTTTCATGCTGGCCTGCCCATACATCTTAATAGGTCACAAATGTTTGCTGCTATTCAGGTCTCATTATTTCATTCAGTGAAGTAATACCTTCTTTTACTCACTGAAGAATAATAATATGATAAGTTAACTGGACACAAGAGCTCTACTCAGAGCACCTAAAACAACTAGCTTATACGTACCACTGAGAAAGCGAAGCATTTGCTTGAAACCCATGAAGTGAACCAGAAAATTCCAATAATCTCTTCTGCATGGCCTGCCTTTATGCGTACTCCAGTGTGAGTTGCCAAGCAAGTAATTTTTCAGTATGGAACTTACATTATTAATATGTGCATATTGTAGTCTATATTTCACAAAAAATCTCACTAATTCACATAAAATTTTTGCTAATTATCCAATAACTTTAAAGAGCATGTTGATTTTAAAGTCATAAAAGTAAAATTTTCAGGAAGAAACTAGACGGCCATCTGTCTTATAAAGATCCCTGTATCGATTTTTTTTGGGGGGGGTACTGGAGATCAAATTCAGGACCTTGTGCTTGCAAGGCAGGTGCAGTGCCACTGAGCTAAATCCCAGCCCCAAGATTCTGGTATCAAATGAGAGCAGGAGTAATGGAGAATGAATTGATGATCTTTTTGGTCTCTTTCGAGATGTATTACATGATAACAAACAGCTACTGAACCACCAGTATAGAAGTTTCAAAAGACAAGTATGATCTGGGCCAGGGATTTAGCTCAGTGGGTCTGCCACTTGCTTTGCATGTTCAAAGACCTGGGTTTGATCCACAATACGCTCTCTCTCTCTCTCTCTCTCTCTATATATATATATATATATATAGTCTTATGCACAATTATATTAGGTACATTAATAGCCCCAAATATTTAATTTTTATCTCAGGAAAATTTCCATATTGCTAAGTATTTTTTAATTATACCACATAAATAAATATACTTCAGAAGTTGAAATTTAAGATGCCAGGCCATACAAATGATATTAGGCTAAATGTGCAATAAACTCACCGTTACCCACATGAATGATGACATGGCAGTTAGATATACAAAGTGAAATGGCAAAAAGTCAAGTGATTTCCCCTGGACTTAAACACATGGCACGATTTCTGAGGCTTGTTTATTCATAAGCACTACACTGAGCACTTTATAAACATCTGTTATCTTTTCACTCCTAACAACATCTGTGATGAAGGTACAGGGCTCAAAGTGATTCAGCAATTTGCTCAAGGTCATGCAGGTGAAAACTAGCCGTGCAAAGTACCACCTGCCTCGGGGACTTTCGGACTCCGGAGCCTTTCACAGTGCACATCAAGGCTTCTCTGCTTTCTCGGTCCCTTAATTGTAGACAGTACCAAAACTACATCTGTGGCTGGAGATTATACCCTTGATACGAGAGGGGGTCTCTGAAGCCTGCCTAGAAGACTATGGAAAATTAATTGGAGTTTTCTAGTGAATAAAAAAGCATTGACAAGGCCGGAGAAAATAGGTATATGCGTGCTGTTGGAGTTGTAAATGGGTTCAGTATTTCCAAAAGCTATCTGCTAATGGGAATGAGAGCTATAAAATTTGTCTTGCCCTTTGACTCAGTAATTTCAATCTTCGGAATATACCCCAAGGAAATAACAAAAAGAAAAAGGTAATTCGTTCAAGATGTTCATTCAGGGGCCATGTGTAGTAGTGAAAAACTGGAAACAACCAAAATTCCCAGTAATAGAACAATGACAAAGCAAACTAGGCTAGTAGCAAAATAAGAAGAAAACTTTATAATCCTCCAAATGAGAAATATAGAATACACTCATACGTGAACATAAGTTACGTGGTAACTTTATGTTTGAAACTAGAATACAAGTTAGTATAAACTCGTGCAACCAAGTAACACAGTATACGCACTAATAATAACATGAAAAGTGTGAATTTATAAGACGTATATCTTCCTTTTCAGTGTTGAAACCCCAATGCCAGAACAGTAGTTGACATAGAGATTGTTTTTAGTGTGACTTTTAAATGAAAGCAAACTACAAAGATCGTATATTCAGATCTTGCTCTAACAAGGAAGTCAGACACCATCACTTGCATTTGACAAACTCAAAGTAGAGGGAGAAAGTTTTATGGTGAAAAAGGGAGACGAGTTTAGGTGTGCACTGGTTAGAGGTTGTTGGTACGGTGAAGCACCACACCAGCTAACGAGAATAGGATGTTTTGGGTAATTTTGGTCGAGAAAAACTACTTGGCTTTCTCTCACTGGCCCTGAGCTGGAAGCCTGCAGTGGTGAAGGGAGGGATGGGGCAAAATAAAGAAAGCTGGCAGCCACTGCCTGGGTCCTGACTGTTCTGGGCTGGTGGCTGCCAAGACTGCGATTGAAGTTTTGGCCTGGATGCTAAAGAAAGTGTAGGTCTCACTTTCATCGTCGCGTATGTCCACTGGCCGTTTATATATCCAATCCCTCGCTGTTCGGTTATATATTTATTACAAAAGGGCGTAACTCAGGAACAGCCAGGTGGAAGAGAGATGAGCAGGGAGAGAAGGGTGCAGAGCTTCTGTTCTCTCTCTGATCCTCTCCGGGTACCAGCAACACAGAAGTTCCTCTGCATAACAGTTTATGGGCTTGAGTTATACAAAGGCAATTGTTTTCCCACGGAGACCGGCCTGTGTCTCACGCGTATCACTGAGCTGTCAGCAAAGGTTGATCTTTTATAAGGACTAACCAGGGGCTGGCTGATCTTCTGAGTTCTTTTGCTGTGTTCCCTCATATAATCTCCTCCCTCTTCTGAGAGGACGAGACTGGGGCACAGAGGAGCAAAGGAATTTGCCTAAATTGACACAGACCATGCAGAGATGGGATATCGACCCAGACAGACTCACTGTGTGCTATTATGCCATGTAGTCTTCTCGTATTTGGGAGATGGCTAAAGTTAAAGAAACACTCAAAGGGGGTTGAATTGATGAAATAAATTGCCTGGGAAAAAGTGACAAATATAAAAGACAATTTACAATCTCTTAGGGAAATGTTAAATGTAAAGTTTATGTTTTATGCTTGCCTAATAGCTTGTATTTTACAGTGTTTTTATGTATGACCTCATTTAATTCTCACGTCGTAGAGTGGTAGCTAATATAGCTGACAGATCAGGAAACTGAGGCAAAGTGGGTCTCCACACGCAGCTACCCATCACTGGTCAGCTCAGTAGTTTTCAATAGAGCTAAACCTTGGTGCTGCACAAAGCCCTGCACAAACTTTCCTTTTCAGTCACTCAGACCTTGTGGAGACCCATCGTGTAAGTGTAAATCCACTGAGAGGAAACAACCCAAGCAAGAATGGAATCAAACAGAAGAGCTACATACGTAATGGGTTCCTTTAATAAAAGAAGCAGAGCAAAGGCAGCATTGCCATCTGGGTATAAACTAAACTCTTTGGGGCATATTATGGTTATGTATCCGTTAAGAAAGACCAAAACAAATTTTTCTAATTCATTACTAGAAACACATTATCTCAGGATTGTCACATATGATATATACAATAAATTATACTTCATTGGTACTTTCCATAGAAATATGTATTTTACCATGAATGAGGTAGGTTATATTTTTTACACATTTCTAAATATCCTCTCTTTATTAGCTGGTTCTGTCTGATCCGGGCCTATTCTTCCTTCAGAGGTCAGATCAAACATCACCACTTTCAAGAAACCCTTCAAAGCCTCTGAGTGAGAATAACTCTCCTTTTCCAAAGCACTCACAGATATGTCTTAGAATATCTCTTTGCCTCCCACCTTGTGAAGTTCCTGGATGGCATAAAACATTTGGGATTTATCTTTTCTCCTCCTATGACCCCAAGCCCAAGGCACCTAACACTGAAATAATTTTTTGAATCACTAAGAAAATATCTGAATACAATCTTGTCCTATGACTTTAGACACTTACTGGGATTTGAGCTGTTCCAATTCTACCACTGAAATAACTTTAATCAAGAGCTCTCTTCATTTATGAAATTTAGTTTTTGACAGGGATTTACCTGAGTGGCACTGCGCCTGCCTCGCAAGCACAAGGTCCTGAGTTCGATACTCGGTATCAAAAAAATTTTTTTGTTTGTGTTTAATTTTATCATATTTTATGTTGGCCTTCTATCCCAATTCCACCACAGAAATGACCTCAATCAAGAACTCTTTTCATTTAAAAAAACTATTTTGTGATTTTTTATCATATTTTATGTTGACCTTCTATACCAGAAGATTTGCATTAATTCAAAGCATTAGTAATTAGCACTGACAAAAATAGCAAATGCACATCCATAAGGATAAAACATAAAGTGTTTTTTAAACAAATAGGAAGATGCTGGTCATTAAATTTAAACACACTATTTTCAGATTTGCTCTTAGTATAAATTTTATAAATATTCAGCCAGATTCCATTCAATATGAAAGTACAAGCTTCAAAATCAGAATTTCATTAATACAAGCTGGCAAATAAACTGCTACTGAAAGCATTTAAAATTTCAGAGCAAAAAATATATCACTTCTACTAAGGTCAACTGCTCTTCAGGGAGAGAAAATAAGGTTAATTTTATTAGCAAATATTTTAACAAATAAATTGCATTAACATTTATTTTATGGAAGTTTTCATATAAGAACTAAGAAAATAATTCCTCATTTAGTTACGATACAAGAGAAAATGCTGCGTTTCTCAAACACCGAGATCTTCCTGTATTCCCTGCCTTCCCCTGGGCCATGTGTGGTGGGGCTGTGACCCTCCACTAAAAAGCTTACTTACTAGGAAGATAAAGAGCAGGAAATAACAAGAATACTACTGAGGCTTGTAATGAAAAGCAAGCTAAAAAAGATGAAGCAATTATTTTCAATTATGCCGCATTCTATGAAATATAAAAAATCTCCCATTACATTCTGTATAACATGAGAAGAGTTCTCTGATCCGTGAACGGGCTAATTGAACAGCTATTCACATAATTCCGGCCCTTCCAGGGAGAGCAGCAATCAATGATCAGAAAGGAAAGTACAAGTCATGCAAAGCACGAAATCTTACTTTCTCATCATCTTCAGTAAATGGAGCACCTTCAGGAATCTTATTTATCGCTTGTGCCACACCAATAATCTCACCATCACTGCTTCGGATAGGCATACACAGTATTGATTTTGTCTTGTATCCTGTTAGCTTGTCAATTTCATCATTGAATCTTTGATCCTAAAAATAAGACAGAGAAAACATTAATTCCAATTGCATTGTTGTTGTTTGGAAGGAAAAACAAGTGTAATTCTTTATTTGATATTTTGTTACTGGGAACACTCCAGTATCACAAGAACAAGAGTCCTTAATTCTATAATAAGACCTGGGCTGGTCTTGGGTCCTATGAAGGCTTCCCCAAACCTTCATTCAGGAGAGGAGACCCTGAAAGGACAGAAAAATTGAAGACAAAACTAAAACTCCTGATCCAAATGAGTAGGCAACCAGTGATTCAGAAAAATGATTAATTGTATTAACTTTTTAAAAAATCATCAAAGAATCACTATGTGTCAGACTGAGAGCTAGGAGACACACCAGGAAACAAGAGAAAGATCATCTCTGCCTCATGAAACTTGCAATCTAGTGGGTGAGACCCACAACAAAAAATATGTAATTATATGCTGTGGTAAATGATACCAAAGAAAAGAAAAAGGTATATGTGGGAGGCAAATGATGGAAAGAATTTTTCTGAAAAGACATACGAAGTCCTAAAAGCAGGAAAATACTTAGTTCCAAAGACTTCCATGCCAATGTAATAGCCAGAAGCCAAAGGGAGAATGAAAGAGGGAGGCAGGGATTTAATGCTGCCAAGTCTTACAGGCCTGGAAAAAATTATGTTTAATCATAAATGCAGTGGAAAACTGTGGAAGATCTTGGAGAATAGTGGCATGATTAGACGTCTCTGAAATTACAAGTTTGCTTGTTCTTCCCCAAAACAGAATATAAGATCTCTGTCAGCAGAAACCTTGTCTCTCTTTTTTATTGCTTCATCTTGGCATGTTGTAGGTTCTTTATAATATTTAATAATGTATTTTTAAGATTGTACTGCCACTATGCAAAATTTAAATAAGTTTTAAGGCCTTGAGACCCCACCTTTCACTCTTAGGCATATATTTAGACACACTTTTCTACATGTACAGAAGAAAGATTCATGAATGTTCACTGCAACATGAATTATGAAAATTAAAATTAGAGGGAATGGAAATAAGGGAAAAGAAAAAAATGTGAAAAAAATTAAAAAATGGAAACAAAGTCTTTGTAAATAGGGAAGGGTGAAGGGAGTGAAGGGAGGGCAGGGTTATGGGGAAAAAATAAGAACCAAGATATATCATAAAGGCACAAGTTCACAATGATAAATGTAACTGTATTGTTTGTCTTAAATGTACCAATAAACTTAATGGAAAAAAAAGAAAATAAAAATTAGAAAACATTTGAATCAGTAGTAAAATAAATACATGAATGATGACCTCTTGGCTTGCTAGCATATTTTATAATTTAAGTGAATAAACTAGAGCAACATGTATCAATTTGAACAAATATCAAAACCAAATGTTAATCAAAACAAGCAGCAGTCTAGTATTATTTATATAATATTGTGGTATTACTCAAATGAGAGGTTTAATTTGCCTCACATTTTAAGGAGACTCAGTCCCGGGGGGGCACTGATTCCAAGGCAGAGACCGCGAGAGGTAGAGTGGAGCGAAGCCACCTAGTGCGTGGTGACCAGGAAAGAGAGGAGGACAGAGCCACAAAGGAACAGGGGAGCTCAATCCACACACTGAATCCTCAATACGGTTATATTATCTGTGCTAAAATAAGCTGTCTATTAATAGAAAAATTTTAAATGTTTCATTTTCCACTGTGAGACTCTCTAAAATGAAGATGTATTATATAAAATTACCATATTTATTTTAGTAACGGGTATCAAATTCAGGGATATTGTATGACTGAGCTACTTTTTTATTTTGAGACACAGTCTTTCGAAGTTGTTCAGCCTGGCCTGGAATTTGCAATCCTCTTGCCTCAGCTTCCCAAGTGGCTGAGATTACAGGTATGTGATACCATGCCTGGCTAGAAATAAAACTAAAAAAATAAAATTTTCTGTATTAAAATATATTCTATTCATTTGTGGAAATAGTATGTGAAGTAAATATAAGGTTAAAGTTTTATAAGCAAAGATAATCTATTTTATTTTTAAATGTTTGAAATACTTTATTTTAAAAATTAAGACCATTCTTAAAAATGAAGAATTCTGTGGAGGATGATTAAGGGTGGGAAAAGGAGATACCAGGTAGGAAATTTCAGCAGTCCCTGCAATGTTCAGAGATGGTTTGTGTCAAGAAAAGGGCAGCAACAGTGTTAAAAAGAAGTAGTCATATGTCAGAAGTTGAGTCTACCCTGCTTCCTGATGGGTTTATTGGTGAGGGAAAATGAGAGAAGAAACAGGAGCCTTACGTTTTGATTTGAAAATCATGTGTTGAGCCCAGGCTGGGAAACTTAGCAACTTAGTTCTCTTGCAATTTTTTAAAAAATTATTTTTAAAAAGGGCTAGGGATGTAGCACAGCGTGAAGGCCTTACGTTCGATCACTAGTGCTTCAAATAAGGAGAAAGGCGCGGAGGAGGGGCGAATCTACAGAGAAAGAAACTGTGTGGATGAAAATGAATAAGATGCATCCCTTGACCTAGATCAGGGGTTCTCCCCCAAACATTCCCGTGTTGAAAGATATTTAGAAAGTAAAATCGCTAGGACTTTCTAACAACTGTGAAGAAAGACTGCCGAAGACGCAGAGGTCAAAAACTATTCCACGTCGCCGGTGTGGGACTCTGGGTGGGGGGGCAGTGAGTCACTGAGCGAGGAGCCGATCTGAGCTGAGGGGCATGAGGATCTGGGGTATTTTGAGGGTTACTTGACTGTGGGTCTTCCACTTTGTGTTAATGCCCCCCAAACCCTGTGTATGTGTGTTTGTTTGTTTGTTTGTTTCTTTCTTTCTTTCTTTCTTTCTTTCTTTCTTTCTTTCTTTCTTTCTTTCTTTCTTTCTTTCTTTCTTTCTTTCTTTCTTTCTTTCTTTCTTTGTTTCTTTCTTTCTTTCATTCAGTAAAAGGATATAGCACGGAAAGCAAACACTGCCCAGGTAAGGATAGAACAGTGACCAATAAATTTTAAACTGAGGATCTTGAGATGTTTGCCACATGCCACCAGCAAAGCATCACAGAAAACCAGATACAGAGAAAACAGGACCAATAAAGAGGGCAGAATCATTGGGCTTTTTGTTGGTGTTTCTAAAAATGGAAATGCAAATGGAAAACTAACAAATGCCTCTGGGTCTATGATGAAATATCATGAGGAGAATGCTGCTCAATTTTTATTCATCTCCCTTAGAACAAGAGAATAAAAAATGATCTATAACAGGAGAGATTTCTAATACATTAAGGTAAGTGCTTCTTTATTAAGGTCGTTAAAATCCAGAATGAGTTCCTTACAATCATGGTAGACTCTTTGTGCTTTGAGTATTTTTATGTCACGATATTTTTCCTTCAGATATATCAACTATAGCTACCTACTCTTGAGATGTGAAAGGATCTTCCCCGGGTGTGTTATTCAGACCCATCTTTTGTATGTGGCACTTAACTCTGAATTTTAACATTTAAAAAGAGTCAGAAAACAAAAGCATTTTGTTCTTTTTAGGAAAAGAACTGAGCTGTGCCCTGTGAATTTCTTATGCAGGATCTTGCAGCCTTGTTCACAAGTTCTGAAAGTGAATATGATGTCACTGTTCACGAGGAGAAAATGAGTCCTCACCTTCAAGATCCACTCAGGCTGAAGAAATCTAACCTGGATAGTGAGAGTTTTCATGGTGGTGAGGGATAAAAATAAATACTCATTATGCTTGAGAATTCCTGTCACCCCCGCCCCAAAGAAAGATAGTTCAAGAAAATGTACAGGAGCTAGGTGCACTGGTGATCTGCTATAAGTCCAGCACTCTGGGAGGCTGAGGCAAGAGGATCACAAGTTTGACAGATTTAATGAGATCCTGTCTCAAAGTTAAAAATTAAGAAGGGAGGGCACGTCTAGGGATATCGTTCAGTGTGACAGTCCTACATGCAAACACCACGATGAAAAAGAAAAAAGGCTTAAAGCAAAACTGAAATCCATCCCCTCTTTCCAGTTTCTCAGAGAAACCACTGCAGGTTCCTGACAGCAGGAGCCGAGTCTCAGGCTCACGGCTCACATGGGTTACTAAGATCCCTTTTATCCCCAAATATTTAAGGATTGGGTCTCCATCACCAACACTCTATGGTAACATTTTCCTACGTCAGAACTGGCCAGGAACTAGTCTTTGCTCATTAACACGTGTGTGATACATAATAATCACATGCGCGTTGAGGAATTGGTTCATATACATACTACACCTTCATCATCTTTACTTCCCGATCTTCTCCCCACCCTGCGCTCTCTGTCCATCTCCAAATCCCCTCCCCATCTCCACAAATAAGACCTAGTCTTCACCACTATTTGAAAACCCTCACGGTGACTTTTTAAATACTTTACTTTGGGTCTTTCATAGCTAAGATGCTCATATTTTTCAAGTCTAAGAACATCCACAGGATAGTACCTATGAGGGACAATGTAACAACGAAAGCCCTATTCATTCCCTGCTGCTTTCAAGTGAATTTGTATCTAAATTATCGTTCCATCAATTACGGAGGAAAAGGTGACAAAATATACACATACGCATCCAGTCTACAGTCTACAGACACTGTTAGGTCTAGGTTCTGCAGTCTACAGACACTGTTAGGTGTGCCCAGCAAGGCGGCGTTCCTTGGCATCACTTATTAACGTTGGACTCATCCGTGGAGCTTTGCAGGAAACTACACCGCCATAGTCCCACCCTAACCAATGAAACCACAACTGCTGGAGGGAGGGACTGAAGAGGGCATCCGACTTCCGGTGATGGGTCCAGGTTAAAACCGCTGAATTACAGGGCCGCCTAATAAATGCAAGGGCTCTGGGCCTGAAGGAATGAATACACTTTGGAGCTTTCGGGACAAGTTTACTAGTTCTGTTGTTGTTACGGTTACATTTTCCCTCCACTTTCTCTGAAGGGTTAATGGCCTGGGTCTGTGTACCTTTCTCAGTGCCTCGCTCTCCAACCCCTTTCCCCCAAAGTGAAGTCTGGGGACAAAATTCAGTCCCACTTCTCATCTGCCTTCTTTTTCAAATGCCTTGTGGAGTTGTAATGCAGAGAAGCTAATTTTAATAATCTATTGAAAGTCCAACCAATAGACTGCAAACTCTCTGGAGCTCAAAAGAAAATTGCTTTTATTGGTTCATCAATTTGTGATGCTCATTTAATTCCAATTCATAAAATCATTTCCTTACAGTTATAGTTTATCATTAAACGTCATTTTCCAGAAAGTGCTTGGAAAGCTTCCGAAGATCTTGAAATTTTTGATTAGTCTTTAGGCTTTGAAATGTACTATTCTGCCTTTCTCCATTGAAAGAGCAACTAATTGTTCTAAACTGATGGAAGGCTTGAGATTATAGTGCATAAAATCAAAGACACAGCATATGGTAACTAGACAGCTAATGCTTTGGGCCCCTGATTATTGGATTCTTGCTGAGAAAAAGTGCAGAACTATCATTGTTCTTGGTATGTATTTGCAGAATGCCATTACTCTAGAGTAAACAAAATTCTTTTCTCTCTGAATTCTTTCATAACAACATGTGGAGTTCCAAAGAGTATAACACATTACCTAAATATTTATTTTCTTAAAGCTCCCCCTTTTTATGGACGTGAAGTGGCACAGACAGTAGTGTAGTAATTTGTACCTATGCACGAGTCAACTCTACCTTTAACGGTTCACTCTTCCAAGCTTAATTAGTAGTTAACAGACATCATAAAAATTTAATATGAGGTTGGGAAGCAGTCATTGTTACCGGCATGTTCTTGAGGGGTTATCTTTAGTTAGGTTGCTAATGTAAATTTTGCTTTTTGATACTATTTCTCTGTTCTTCCTTTCTTAATTGGCACCTTTCTTTTGATTTTGCCTTGTTGTCATAATTCTTATTTATCTTTCTTACAACAATGCAAGTACATCTCAGGGAAGAAAGGAAAACAAAACACACAAGAAAATGGAAGCTCTACTGCAGAACCCAAAGGGGATGCAGTGGTAAAAAGCAAAATGATGAAGTCTGTTTTTTTTTTTTAATACTGAGAACTGAATGCAAAGCCTTCACACCAAGTTACATCTGCAGCTCCTACTTTTTAAAATGTTTATTAGTACATGTTTCTGGTTCATTATGGTTATATTCATTGTGGAGAGATTGTAAATGTACATAACACATTTTAATTTTTTATGTTACCTTCCCTTTTTATTTACTTTTAAATTTTGAGACAGGTTCTCACCAAATTGCTAAACTTCCCAGGCTGGGCTTGAATTTAAAATCCTCCTGCCTCAGTCTCCCAGGGTGCCAGGACTGCAGGTGTGTACCACCATGCTTGGCCATGGTGAATTCTTAAACTGCTTTAATAGATAACACAGATATCTATTCCAGATACACTGCAAGAGTGTGACTATATTGTAAGTGGAGTTCTGTAAGCTTTACCATGTGAAACTAAAGTGTTGGAGAAAAGGCCAGGAGAAGGGTAAAAGGCTAGGAGAAGGGTCACCTGGCCTGAAGGCCCTCTCCTTTCTGTCACAGCGGGCCCATCGTGAACATCAATGAATCAGGAAAACAAGGCTGTAAGGTGAAACTAGAAAGGCCAGGAAGTAAGTCTGCAAATGGCGAAGGGAGTAATGAGAATGGACAGCGTTCACACGCCACATAAACAGTCAGGAACCAGGGAGTACAGGGAACGCCAAGGTCAAGACAGTGATTCCTGGAAAGCTGGCTGCAGGGCAGGAGTAGAGATGGAAGAGCGCAACCGGAGTCTCCCCACCATTCATTAAATCTGAACAAGGACCAGCTCCAGCAGAGAGCGCTTGCAACCTTTTCCATCACCGACACCTGAGACATGGCCTCAAAATGGACTGATTTATGAGCAACCACCTCAGTAAGGTCTGGCCTGACCACATTTTCATCAGATCACCATAATTTTTGGTGTTAGTGTATGTTATATTTTGATTGCATATTTTATTTAGGTTTTACTGTGAACATGTAGAAGTTGCTGTTCCTGTCTGACAGACGTTTAACATTAAAAAGCAATTTGTTGAACCAGGCATAGTGACACGAGTAACCTCAGCACTGAGGAAGCTGAGGTAGGAGGATCAAGCCTGAGCAATTAAGTGAGAATCTGTATCAAGACAAACAATTTTAAAATGGCTAAGGATATAACCAAATGGTAGAGAACTCCTGGTTTTGACTTCCAGTATTGCAAAAAATAAAGGGGAGGAATTTTAAAAATATACTTTAAAATGAAATATGCTTCTAAAATGTTTTAAATCAGTTTGTTTTATAAGAATATTATCATAATATTAAAATTTACTTAAAACAACAATAATTAAAATAATAAGAGACTGTTAGAAAATTGATAAAATAGAAAGCCACATACATATATGTATGGGAATAAATGTAGTTAACCAAGAGTAACATTTCAAATCAATCAGAAAAATATGTATTATTCAGTTACTTATATGTTTAGAGGAAATAAGTATGATCTCTACAATATAAAAAATCATATGTCAAAATTAGTTTCAAGCAGAATAAAGAGTTTAACATAATCATCTCTTGATAAACGGCAAAAATAGGAGATATCACTTACCCAAACTCTGTAAAGACATACTTTATGCTTTTAACAAGAAATACCATGAGAATAAAAAGCTATAATATTAATAATTATAGTCAATATTATTCAAATTCATCTATCCCACATGCTACCAGGTAAACCCTAAATTTTCCTTCAGAAAATTTAATAGACTAATGCCAAAATACTGGCCTGTTTATCCATCAGACATTTAAATTAAGCAAGAACAATTAAGATTAATTCATTATTTTTTTGTTCTATTTCTGTTGATATTCTTATCAGCAAGACAAAAGATCAAATAATGTCATGATAAACAACAAACTAAATCTTTTACTTCAAGTGAAAATTAATTTAATAAATTTTTATTATTTAAAATGCAAATGTCAAAAATAAAAGAATAAAAAATACACCTAAATTTTTGTCTAATCTCATGATGGGGAAGATCTTATGATACATACAGTCAAAAGAAGAAAAACCATTAATTTTATAATTTCAAAAATAACAATCAGAGCTGAGAGTAATATACTTTGGAAAGATATTTTAAACACATGTGGCTAACAGTTTAAAATCCTTAATATACAGAATCCTCACTAATCAATGAGATAAGCAATAAATAAATGAATAAAAGACAAAAGTTTGTGAGCAATGCAAAAGAAAAATAGTGACAGTTTTCTCAATAAAAGTGGAAAAATATAAAATGTAAGGTATCAATATCTGACTTTGTTTTAGCAAATTTCTACATGTACACATTGCTGGTGATAATATAAACTAGTATGGTATGAATGATAGACAGTCTGGCAATCAGTAATAAAATCCTTTAAAATTTTATACTCTTCAAAAAAATAAGAGAAAATGAAAAAATGGAAATAAAATGTTTGTAAATGGGTAGGGGAGGAGGGGGTGAAGGGAGGGCAGGGACAAGGGGAAAAAATGAGAGCCAAGACCTGTCATGCAAAGGTACAAGATCCCAACAATGAACATAACTGTACTGTATACTTAAAATGTACCAATAAACTCAATGAGGAAAAAATTATACTCTTCAATATAGTGATTTCATTTCTAGAAATTTATAACTAGGAAAAATTAAAAATGTCTAAATATTCCACAGGAAATTGATTATAGTATGTTGTACCCATGCTAACACTAAAAAGTTTAAGTGATTTTGCATATTATAACTGATTTTATGAGGCCATGAGAAAATGATATGTGGAAAAGTAGTTTAGAAAGCAGTAAAATTAGCACAGTTACCTCTAAATGAGATGACCTTCTGGACAGCACTATACCTTCAAAAGTGGCCCCTGAAAAGAGAAATCTTTGTTTTGGGATTACCAGTAAAATAGATAAGCAAGCTATGCCAGATACCAGCTATAAAGATGGAAGTGGCTCAGTCTTTATAAGTAATATAAATATGTGAAAAAGATACCATTACACTCTGTAGTTTAACAGGACATAAGTGGGTCTAAACTAGCCCCTGTCTACTGCTCTACTATTTTTAAAGCTGTTATCATCCTAGTAATAAAAATCTTTTTTCACAAAAATTAGGTCCAATTGAACTGTTACACAGAATGCCAAAGAAGCATGATGATATTGTATGAAAATCAAAGAATAAACAATGAAAAATTAAAGGCCAAGGCTCTTCTCATTATGTTTTGCCCATATTTTGTCATCCTCAATTTGCAGAGTTCTAAGAGGTTTGTGTTAGCAACACACATGAGAGTTAACCCACTCCCACTGTGCTACAGAAACACTGACCCAGCATCCAAGCCAGAAATTTACTTCACGGAGTCACTGGTACTAAAACTGAGTGTAGTCAGAGAATTATACCCAAGTTTGTTCATGTTTCTTATTTTTAACTATATGTTAACATTACTACTTATTACAGAAAACCTGCTAAATAAGATTATCTTCCTTTTCTATATTTTCATGTTGCTTGTGTAATTTTCTATGACTTTTAAACTAGTATCTGATGTGTATTATAAATGTAATTAATAAATATAGATTGATAAAAATGAACAATTGGAAATTAAAACATATATGTGTTATACTATTTCTCCAAAGATAGTAAGATGTAACTGTACAACTTGAAACTATACCACAAAGCTACTGTGATAAAAACAGCATGGTATTGGCAAAGATCAATGGAACAGATTAGAAGATGCATAAACAACTCCAGACACACTCAGCAACCTCATCTTCCACAAAGGAGACAAACACCCTCACCGGAGGAAAGATAGTCTCTTTAATAAATGGTGCTGGAAAAACTGGGTTTCAACTTGCCAAAGATTAAAACCAGACCCATATCTTTCACCCCAAACTAAACAAATTGAAATGAATCAAAGATCTAAGTAATTAAAAGAGAAACACTAAACCTACTAGAAGATAGGGTAGGTAGAACACTTAAAGATATTGACATGGGAAAAGACTTCATCAACAAAACTTTAATTGCATGGGAACAAGCACAAAGAACCAACAACTGGGACCTCATCTTATTGAAAAGCTTCTGCACATTAAGAGAAACCACCAACAGTGTGAGGAGACAACCCACAATGTGCCAAAAAATTTTTACTAGCGTTCATCAAAGGTCTACTATCTAGAATACATAAAGAAATTTAAAACAATTAGACCTCCCAAATATAAGGACCCAATCCAAAAATGGGCATCTGAAATAAACAGACATTTCTTAGACAAAGAAATAGAAATGGTGGGGTGACCTGGAGGGTCTCCGCCGACCCTGAGGCTCTGAGTGGGGCAGGGGTGGACTGCCGTGGCCTGGGAAAGGAACTTGGCTTGAGTCACCTGCCTTCTGTCTGCTTCCCTCCCTTGCCAGTATCTGCAGCATTGCAATCACACTGCGTCTCCCAATGAAATTGCTCCTGACCCAGCACCAAGAGGGTGAGTTTTGGGAAACGGGCTAACTTGGACTTCAGATCTCCCACCTCCAGCTGGCTTTTTTATGGTCCATGTGGCTGCGCCTTTCCCTGTGGGTGCCATTGCTGCTGGTCTAGTGCCAGGAGGGTGAGTTTCGGGAAAGCTGCTGGCTTGGACTTCAGATCTCCCTCCATCAGCCAGGGCCCAGTCTTTGGGTCCACATAGCCACGCTGCGCCTTTCCCTGTGAGTGCCTATCACCAGGAGGGTATCTGCACAGGTGCTGCTGATCACCGCCCTCCCCTCTCAGATCCCCAATTGTGCCAGTCCTTGGACGCAATCCGCAGAGGCATGGCTGGCTATAAAGGGTGGTGATTGATCCTATTGTGTTCCTGATTGTATTGATTGGGATAAAGGATAGGGATTGATTTGACGAGTTGTTTTCTCTATTATGAAAATGAGAATGTCTATGAGTCATTAGAGAATCAAAGTCTGGGACACAATGATACCAGGAAGATTTAATGACCCAGAGATTGAATCAAGGACAACCCAACAGCAAAAATAAAGATGAGAAAACACTTAATCAAGCCACAAAGACAGGCTTCCAGTTCACCAATGGCAAACAGTAGGGCAAAGGAGGATGAAAAGTCTGTTAGTGAACCTCCAGGACACTCAGAACTCACAGCACAGGAAGTAGCAAAACTGATCAATCAGGCTCTAGAAAAATTCAAAACAGAAATTATTTCCCAGATAACCACAGAGATGGTGAGCAAAATGAAAGACATGATTCATGACTCTACAACAGAAATTGACAAAAAAATAGATGAGCTCAGGAACACAATAGAAACCATGAAGGCCCAGCATAAGAAAGAAATAGAAAGAATGAACGCCCAACATAGGAAAGAAATGGAATCCTTTAAACAGATTCAAACAGATATCCAGGAGATTAAAAACTCTATTGAAAGTGTATGCAACTGAATAAAAGATTGCGAAGACAGACTCTCAGATATAGAAGATAGGTACAGACAGTGACCGTGAAAAGAGAGGTCTCTTAAAAACAGTAAGGGATCATGAGAAATCAATCCAACAGCTCCTAGATGATGCAAAGAAGAATAACATAAGACTGACAGGAATCCATGAAGTAGCAGGAGAAAATGCAAATGAGTTTAAAAAGCTGTTCACAGAATTAATGACAGAAAACTTCCTAAACAGAGGGGAAGAATTTGACATACAGATAAGTGAGGCATATAGGACTCCAACTAGCTATGATAAAAAAAAATCTACACCTAGACATATAATAATCAAGATCTCAGAAACCCAACAGAAGAACAAAATACTACAAGCAGTAAGAGAAAAGAAACAAAATATATGCAATGGAAAGCCCATCAGAATCACAGCAGACTTTTCAACACAAACCCTCAGGTCAAGGAGAGCCTGAAGCGAGGTATTTCAAGTCCTAAAAGAAAACAACCTCCAACCAAGACTGATGTATCCTGAAAAACTCTCTTTGAAAATGGATGGAGAAATAAGATACTTCCATGACAAAGAACATTTCAGAAACTACATGAATACCAAACCAGCACTACAAGGAATTTTAAACAATATCCTAGAAAAAGAATGAAAATCACAACACCAAGAGGCCCAACAGAGCAAATCAAATAGCCAAGGCAGGACACTAAAAGGAGAGGGCAAAAAATTAAAAAGAGTCAACAAAAGGACAATAACATGACAATAAGTCAGTACATATCAGTTATAACCATCAATTTCAATGGCCTCAATTTACCAATCAAGAGAAATAGACTGGCAGAATGAATTAAGAAGCAAAATCCAACAATATGTTGTACACAAGAAACACACGTAGTGCAAAAAGAAGCCCATAGACTCAAAGTGACAGGGTGGAAAATAATTTTCCACTTGACAGGAGCCCAGAAAAAAGCAAGGGGTAGCAATCTTATTGGCAGACAAAGTAAATTTCAAACCAAAACTGATTAAGAGAGACAAAGAAAGCCACTTCTTCCTTGTAAAGGGAACAATTCAAGAGGAAGAAATGACAACCATAAACATATATGCACCAAATATAAATGCCCCAACTATATAAAACAAATATTAAATAGCATGAAAAACCAAATAAGCACTAATACAATTGTAGTGGGGGATCTAAATACCCCACTATCACAAATAGACTGATCATCTAGGCAAAAAATCAACAAAGAAATACTAGAACTGAACCAAACTTTTGAACCCATGGACTTATTAGATGTCTATGGAGTGTTCCACCCCACAAAATCAGAATATACATTCTTTTCAGCTGCACATGGGTCATTATCCAAGATAGATCACATACTAGTTCTCAGAACAGGTTTGAATAAATGCAAAAGAATTGAAGTTATTCCCTGTATATTATCAGATCACAGTGCAATAAAGCTGGACATCAATAGCATAAGAAACCATAGGAACTTCACAAACATATGGAAATTGAACAACACTCTCCTGAACAATCAATGGATCACAAAGGAAATTAAAGAAGAAATCAGACAGTTTTTACAAATAAATGAAAATGCCAATACAACATACAGGAATCTATGGGACACAATGAAAGCAGTTCTACATGGAAAATTCATAGCATTGAATGCCCACATTAGGAAAACAGAGCACAAGCTCAAATAAACAACCTAATGATGAATCTTAGACTCCTAGGAAAACAAGAGCAAGAAAAACCCAAAGCTCAAACAAGAAAGGAAATTATAAAGATTAGAGCAGAAATCAATGCAATCGAAATTAAGAAAATGATACAAAACAAAGAGTTGGTTTTTTGAAAGAATAAATAAAATTCATAAACCCTTAGCAAACCTTATCAAAAAAAAGGAAAGAAAAGGCTCAGATCCATGCAATCAGGAATGAAAAAGGCAAAGTCACAACAGATCCCACAGAAATCCAGAGGATCATTAATACCTACTTTGAGAACCTGTACTCTAATAAAATGGAAAACACAGAAGAAATGGACAGATTTCTAGATACTTATGAATTACCAAAGTTGAACAAAGAAGATAAAAAAACATTTTAAACACCCCAGTTAACAATCAGTGAAATTGAAAATGTAATTAAAAACTTAAGAAAAAAGAAAAGCCCAGGTCCTGTTGGATTCACTGCTGAATTTTACAAGACATTTAGAGAAGAACTACTGCCATTACTCTTCAGACTTTTCAATGAAATTGAAAGGGAGGCAATACTTCCAAATTCATTCCTGGAAGCAAGTATCACTTTGATTCCCAAACCAGGGAAAGATGCAACTAAAAAAGTGAACTACAGGCCAATCTCCTTAATGAATATAGATGCAAAAATCCTTAATGAGATAACAGCAAACAGAATACATAGGATCATCAAGAAGAGCATACATCCTGACCAAGTTGGATTTATTCCAGAGATGCAAGGATGGTTCAACATACGTAAATCAATAAATGTAATACATTATATTAACAACATCAAGGACAAAAACCATATGATCCTCTTGATAGATGCAGAAAAAGCATTTGACAAAATTCAACACCCATTCATGATAAAAACTCTGCAAAAAATTGGAATAGATGGTCTATATCTCAATTTAGTAAAGGCTATCTATGAAAAACCAACAGCCAACATCATATTAAATGGCCAAAAACTGAAAACTTTCACGTTAAAATCAGGAACAAGACAAGGATACCCACTATCACCACTCCTCTTTGATATAGTTCTGGAAACATTAGCCATAGCAATTAGACAAGAGAAAGAAATTAAAGCAATAAAGATAGGAAAGGAAGAAGTTAAACTGTCATTATTTGCTGATGATACGATACTCTACATTGAAGACCCAAAAAACTCCACCAAAAGACTTCTTGACTTAATTGACACTTTTAGCAGAGTAGCTGGATACAAGGTCAACACCCAAAAATCAATAGTCTTCCTGTACACAAATAACAGTCTCACTGAGCGAGAAATTAGGGAAACAATTCCTTTCACAATAGCACCCAAAAAAATGAAGTATCTGGGAATCAATCTAACAAAATAAGCAAAAGACCTCTACACTGAAAACTACAGCACTCTGAAAAAAAAAAGAGATCGAAGAGGATATAAGAAAATGGAAAGATATCCCCTGCTCTTGGGTAGGAAGAATCAACATAGTAAAAATGGCCATACTACCAAAACTGCTATACAGATTCAATGCAATGCCAATTGAAATTCCAACACTATACTTCACAGAACTAGAAAGAAGAATCCAAAAATTCATTTGGAACTAGAAGAGACCTAGAATAGCAAAAGCCATCCTAGGCAACAGACACATGGCAGCAGGTATAACAATTCCCAATTTGAAACTATAGTACAAAGCCACTGTGATAAAAACAGCATGGTACTGTCAAAGAAACAGACCTGAGGATCAGTGGAACAGACAGAAAGACACAAAAACAACTCCAGATGTACTCAGCTACCTCATCTTTGACAAAGGAGCTGACTATCCCCATTAGAGGAAAGATAGTATCTTTAATAAATGGTATTGAAAAAACTGGATCTCAACCTGCCAAAGATTAAAACTAGACCCTTATCTTTCATCATCCACTAAATTAAAATCAAAGTGGATTAAAGTTCTAAATATTAAAACAGAAACATTAAACTTGCTGGAAGATAAATTAGGCAGAACTCTGGGAAGACACTGGCATAGGAAAAGACTTTATGAAAAATTCCTCAGTAGCACAGGAACTAGCAGAAAGAATCAACAACTGGGGTCTTATCTTATTAAAAAGCTTCTACACTGCAAAAGAAACCATCAACAGAACTAAAAGACAACCTACAATGTGGGAAAAAATTCTTACCAGCTGTTCCTCAGACAAAGGACTATTATTATCTAGAATATATAAAGAGTTCAAAACAATCAGCCCTCCAAATATAAAGACCCAATTCAAAAATGGGCATCTGAAATGAACAGACATTTCTCAGACAAAGAAGTAAAAGCAGCAAGTAAATATATGAAAAAATGTTCCACATCACTGGTCATTTGAGAGATGCAGATGAAAACAACACTGAGATTCCACCTCACCCCACAAAGAATGGCTGAGATTAACAAATCACACAATTAACAAATGTTGGCAGGGTTGTTCTCCATTGTTGGTGGGAGTGCAGACTGGTGCAACCACTATGGAAATCAATATGGAGATACCTCAAAGAGCTTGGATTAGCGGTTCCATTTGACCCAGCCATCCCTCTGCTGGGTATCTTTCCAAAATAATTAAAAGAATCATACCATCGTTATATATGTGCACCAATGTTTATAGCAGCACAGTTTGTAATAGCTAAAACTTGGAAACAGCCCATCTGCCCATCAATTGGAAACTGCATAAAGAAGATGTGGTTTTTCTATAAAACTGAATACTACTCAGCCATAAAGAATGAGAAAGTAGATTCATTGATAGGAAAATGGATACATATTGAGGATATACTCTTAAATGAAATAAATACGTCACACATGTATAAATACCGAATAATTTCTCTGGTGTGAAAAACTATAATAGTACACAAGACCCAAATGGGATAACTAATAGTGTGAAATAGGAAGAAAAGGGCTAAAGGTGTAGGGAAAATGGGAAGGGTAGGGGAAAGGGAATAAGGGAAAAGAAAAAAATATGAGAAAATGAAAAAATAAAGTGTTTGTAAATGGGAAGGGAGGAGGGGTGAAGGGAGGGCAGGGACAAGGGGAAAAAATGAGAACCAAGACCTGTCATGTGAAGGTACAGGATCCCAGTAATGAATGTAACTGTACTGTATACCTATATTGCACCAATAAACTCAATAAAAAATAGAAACAGCAAACATACATATTAAAAAATGTTCAACATCACTGGTCACTGTACTTCACTCCAGAAAAAATGTTTGCTATCAATAAATCAACCAATAATAAGTGCTGGTGGGGTTTTGAGGAAGAAGGAACCTTCTTCATTGTTGGTGAGAGTATAGGCTGGTGCAGCCACTACAGAAACTAGTATGGAGCTTCCTCAAAAAGTAGGATGAGAGGTCCCATTTGACCCAGCTACTCCCCTGCTATCTTCCCAAAAGAATTAAAAACATTGTACTACAGTGATATATGTACACCCATGTTTATATTGCAACAGTTTGTAATAGCTAAATCTGGGAAACAGCCCAAATGCCCATCAACTGGTGACTGGATAAAGAAAATTTAGTTTTTTTATACAATGGAGTACTACTCAGCCCTAAAGAGGGATAAACTAGGGACCTTTATAGCTAAATGGATGCACGTTGAGGCCATACTCTTAAGTGCAATAAACAGGACAAACATATATCAATAGTGAATAGTTTCTCTGGTGTGAGAAACTGAAAGTGCAAATGAGGACCAAAATGTATACTAGAGAATGTGAGATAAGAAGAAAAGGTCCAAAGGGGAAGAGGAAGAAGACAGGAGGATTAGGGGAAAGAAAAATATATGAGAAAAGAAGGAAAAAACAGAAACAAATTATTTTGTTTGTTTTTTATAAATAGAGAGGGGTGAAGAGGTGGAAAGGAGGGCAGGGGAATGGGGAAAATAGAAGAACCAAGATACATCACATAGAGGTACAAATTTCCAATGGTGAATATGATCATGATGTACACCTAAAATGGACACCATAAACTTAAAAAAATTAGAAACCATTTGCATAAACCTGCAACAAATGATTTTAATGAAAAAAGTTGTTAAGCATAATAGAAGGCCAATATTTAAATCTGCACTTGATCTTAGCCAAAAGGCCGAGAAGCGATTCAATATTTAAATCTGTGTGCCTAGTTTTCCAGATTTTCCATAACCCTTTGTATGACGGATGTCATTGCCAGTGTATCAGAAATGCTTCATCCCCCCCCTTTTTCAGCTTTAATTGAGTTTATTGGTACATTTTAGGGATACAGTACAGTTACATTCATTGTTGGGATCTTGTACCTCTACATGACAGGTCTTGGTTCTCATTTTTTCCCCTTGTCCCTGCCCTCCCTTCACCCCCTCCTCCCCTCCCAATCTACAAACACTTTATTTCCATGTTTTCATTCTCTCACAATTTTTTCTTTTCCCTTATTACCCTTCCCCTACCCATCCCAGCTTCCCTACACCTTTAGCTCCTTTCTTCCCATTTCTAAAAAATATGGAATGCTTCACGAATTTGCGTATCATTCTTGCGCAGGAGCCATGCTAATCTTCTCTGTATCATTCCAATTGTAGTATATGTGCTGCCGAAGCAAGCACTTCATTCCCCTTTTGAAGCACTATCTGTGCAGTTTCACACCTGCTCTGTTTTTCTGCATGAAGGACAATGTTTTATGTATTACTCCCTACATGTTACAGGCAGTTAGCTGAACATGCCTGTGAGCATAATTTTGAAATGCTTGAGCATAACTTTCTCATAGAACCCATATGTACTACATGATCACACAAAAGTAATTTTTCCACACAACAGCTTTTTGCTTTCTTTTCCCCCAAAATGTAAACGACCTCTATAAACATTACTATTTGTTTTCTCTATATCTGCAGGGGCCTAAGTAGTTAGCATGCTTTCTTGTGTGAGGAAAGGGGACAATTAAATATGGCAATTTTCTTACGCAGTCTCAGCTGGTTTTCAAACATCACAAAAGGTTTTTATTAATAAAATTAAAGACATATATAATTAAAAATCCCTTCTGGTTACTTTATATTTTATAAGATCTAACATAAAACTTACACCGTATACTGTATATGCAATGTTAAAGGGTAGGTTGCTAATCAGAATTCATAAATCTCTGTGAATATTGGAGGATATTAAGGTATGGCTAGTCAGTTTCATATTATACCTCTTCTATTCACTTCTATGCACAGTGGGCTTTGATTAGAATTTTGCTAAGCAAAATTTAGATCGCTAAACATGATTTTAAAATCCTGAAATAATGTAAACTCTTCTGCCATGCAACCTCTAACCTTATGTTGCATAGAAGTTTAACAAATAAAACGTTAGAGGCAGCAGGGCTTAGATGTTAACCAAGATGTTGCTAATTACTGCAAAACTAATCTGAATTGGTGTCCTACTAAATCATTATAACAGGCAGGAAGGGGTGAAAAATACAAAGGATTCACAACATTGAATATCAAACCCCAGAGCTTCCAAGCAATCAACATCCAGCTCTTCACTGGCTGACATATTTTAACAACAAATAAGGTACCTTTTTGACTTTGCTTTTTACTGACAATATAGATTTAATGACACTCAACTTTGGCATCTGGGGATAACAAAGGATTTATGCACAATGTTTTCTGTTCAGGGTAATAAGGAAGAACAGCTGTTATGGTGCAGATCGCAAATGTCTCCCAGAAGCTCCATGTGTTTTAGCAGTGGGACTCTCAGAAAGTGATTGGATCATAAGGCTCTAACTTCATCAGTGGATTAATCCATTGTTGAGATGATAATTTGATGGCATTGACTGGCAGGTAATGGAAATTTAGGAGCTGGGCCTAGGTGAAGGGAGTGGGCTACGCAGCGATGACCTAGGGACTATATCTTGTCCCTGGCTCCATCTTCTCCACTTCTTTCTCTCTCTCATGGCTGCTATGAGGTAAGCATCATTCGTCCACTATGCCTTTCCTCCAAGATCTTCTGCCTCACCTCAAGTTCAAAGCAACAGAAACATCCAGCCATGGACTAAAACTCTGAAACCATGCTCCAAAATAAAGCTTTCAGGCTGGGGATTTAGCCTAGTGGTGCCATGCCTGCCTCACAAGCACAAGGTCTTGAGTTCAATCACAGGTACTGCCAAAATATAAAAATAAAAATAAATAAATAGAGCAAGCAAGCAAACTTTCTTACTTTAAATTGATTTTCCAGGTATTTTGTTACAGTGACTACAAGCTAATTCATACACAATACCCCATACATCAGTGACAAAGACTCTAATGCTTACCACGCAACTGCTCTTCTTAACACTTTGGAAACTGCATGGAAGGTATTTTAGAAACTGAGGCAAAAGGCAGTTATGTGCCCAATGATACCAGCAATAAATGAATAAACTTAGATATTAATAAGAGTGCTTGATTTTTCAAATTCTCACAAAACTTTGTATGCTCAGATTTTATATGCCATGTAGTCTGAAACCTTAATTGTAAGAATTTCAAATGAATTCAGTCAGAGCCACAGCAACCTGCAGGGACAAAACAGAGCATGTTCTAGTCTCCCTGGTCCTGAAAAATCAATACATCTTAGCCAAGGTTTCTTGACAAATTTCCAAGGAAAGTTAAATGCCCTTTATGGGTCATGGTAGGGAGTCTAAATTCTATTTCTGTCTCTTTCATCAATCAAGGGCTCAGGGAACTGGGTGCAGATATGTGTGGGGTAGAACAGAAGCCTTGGTTAGGTGTAGGGCTGGGGTCATGTGCTATTCATAAGGTCTAAAGGACGGAGAGGGGGCAAAAAAGAGGTGGCATTTGAAGTAAGCCAGATCAGAAAGTTGAGATTCTGTAAAAAGAAGTCAGTCAAAGGGACAAACAAGGGAGAGATGATCTAGGTATCCTTTCAAAGAAGACTGAGAAGTGCAGGAAAAGATGTGGGAGGCAGAGAATGGTGGGAGGCAACACTTGGAGCCATTGTGGTGCTCATCTGTAATCCCAGCACTCAGGAGGCTGAGGCAGGAGGATTGCTGTGAGTTTGAGACCAGCCTGGGCTCCATAGCAAGTTCCAGGTCAGTCTCAACTACACAGTGAGACCCTGTCTCAAAAGACCAAAAAAAAAAGATGCTAGAGATAAAAGGCATAATAAGCCTTAGACATGATTTCTACTGTCACAGAGACAATTTTTGGTGGTGCTTCATGCAGTTTGGCCTTGTACTATACAATCATACCTGACACTAAGTATTCAGTACCCATTTGTGAGAGGGAATTAAAGGAACAATATATATTCTTTAGGAGGACAAACGCTATTTCCAATACAGGAGTATTTTCCATGGGCAGACAACTGAGGCTGAAGAGTTGCAAACAGCATATATTTCTAGGGAAATTTCTTCACCAAGCCCTCTTTTCGCACTAAATTCAAGACAGTAACTAATTTCTGCAGTGCTAAATATATGTATAAGCACCCAGAAAAGACAGGCTAGAAATTTTCTGTCACCAAAGCTTGCACTGAAGACAGAGCAACAATCATAATCTAGATTTGCAGCAGTAATTGTTCATGACTTCGGCTTTCAATCTTCATCTTTTGAATCAGTTAGCAACTAATTTAAAAGTGTGGGCTGAATTATCTTGTAAATTTTTTCCTGTTCATGGATCTTTAGAGTTGGGAATGCTTAAGTTGTTTTCCTAGCTCTTGCATGTTACATATGAAGAGTCTGAAGTCCACAGAGAACAGGAAGCTGGTTACATTGGGGTGCAGGGCAGCCCAGCTGTGCGCCCCTTCCGCTCAAAGACCTTCTACCTTCAAAATGAAGGTGACAAGATCATTAGTTCCTCGAATAGTCTGGTTCCACCTTACTATACATTGTTACCCAGGAGAGCAATTTAATTACTCCTTGTTGCCTCATACATATTCTATGTGGGAATGCTAAGGAGTGGAATTAGAGAATCCAGTTAGCAGGTAGTTTTAATAGTGAGTCAACAATGACTTGGTCATAGCTGGGGCAGTGGAGTTAGATTTGAGATCTGTTTAAAGAGAGAATCAAAAGAACTTTTGGATGGATCTCTTATGGTGGGTGAATGAAAGGAAGGAATCATAGATGATGCCCATGATTCTAACGCTGGGCAATCCAGGATGAGAAAGACAAGGCAGAGGCAGGAGACTCTTGGGGGCTGGCTGGTGAAAGAAACAGCTCTCATGCTTTTGTTTCAGAAATAGCAATCTATTTTACAGGAGGCATGGCACATGTGAGAGGAGAAACAACTCCTCTACTGTCTCTGGATTCCACAAGGAGAAAGTTCCCTTACCCTGCTCAGGCTTTGAATCTCCTCCTTGCTCTTCCCCAAGGAGGCAGGATGGGTTGGCTGATTAGGGGACAAAAGAGAATGCACCACCCAGCCCCTTCCCTCTCTTCCTCTTTAGGAGTCAGACTCCACACAAAATCAACCAACCAACCAACCAACCAACCAAAAACACCTGCCTTCTCTGTTCTGCAAGGCTGTAAGCTTCACACTACTCAGGTGAAGAGGACTCTAGGCATCCAGCCTTGTCTGTACTTGGGAAGATAGGTCTATTGAACTCTGAAGTAGAATGCTATAATGTCCTTGCAAATATTCGCCCAATATCTGCTTCATAAGTTACAAGCGTGTATTTTGATGTCCCACATGCATTTTTCTATGGTGTGAATGGGTTCATGCAAAAGTTCATGTCTTGGGAATTCACATGTTAATGGTATCTGGAGGTGGAGTTGCGGGGAGGAAAGTAGGGTTAGATGAGGTCATGAGGTGGGGCTCCTACAATGGCATTGTTGACTTCATAAGAACAGACCTGAGCTAGTACACTTGCTGTATCTCACCATAGGAGGGGCTCTAGTGTGTTATAAGGTACTCACCGTGCTCTTGGAATTCCCAACCCCACAGAACTTTGAGCTACATAAATTTCTATTTTTTATAAATTGTCCCATCTCTGACAATTTCTGATAGCAACAGAAATCGATTAAGATACATTCTTCTTTTGTCTCATTTCTCAACTGTGAACTTGGGTCCTTGTGCTTGCAAGGCAGGCCACCGAACCGCTGAGCTAAATCCCCGGCCCTCAACTTCCCATCTTTGATAAAATCAATTAAGAAACATTCCTTTTGTCTAGGTTTAGGGCAAGGAAAAGAGAAGTTTAAGAGTAGCAGATGTAGGAGGAGAAACAAAGAATCTGAATTCTGACACCATGGCTCTGTGGCCGCAGGAAAAGGACTGAACTTCTCCACACTTGTTTCCTAATCTATAAGAGAGAAGTTAACACCTACTCCATCTTTTTCTCTGAGTTACCGGGAAGATTATGTGAGATAATTCTGTACAAGTGCCAGGCACATGAGTAATATTCAGATATAGGAACCATCACTTTTATTCTAAATGTACTAAGGAATTCATAGATGGAATATCTACAAAGAAAACACTGAAAAAGACAAACTGGTATTTGTACTATAACAATAATTATTATGAGTATTATTTTGCTGTACATGTCTCCTTAAGTAAATAGTGATTTATCAAAGGGGGTCGTTCTGCAGGAAAAGGGGAGGGAGAGTAGTTTGATGCTCATTTATTCAAATTTTCCTATTTAAAATGTTGAACAACTGACCTATTCTTTTGCTTTGTATATTTGAGAATTTGAGAACTAGAAATGTGTTCATAATGAATGGATTCCTTTAGCAAGGAAAGAAAAATGTCTTTTGTAAAGCCAGGGTGATTATAAAATAAATACACTTCCACACAAGCTCAGGGATCACATTCGGCTAGAAGCAGTGAAGACATATACAGATCTTAAGGTTCTGTGTATTTCTTAGTCAAGACAAAGTGCCCAGAAACATACAGTTTGGCTGGCTTTCCCTTTGATGGGCTGTTGGAGAAGGGCAGCTCCAAGTTCTGTGGCAGCATTTTAAACAATGAATAAGCGAGTATTCAAGTGTTAAAACACCAAGGGGAAGAAATATAATAACAGACAGATTAAATATCAAATGTTTCTTGGTGGACTCAGGAAGATGAGAAATATATGTTTTTATAAAGAAATATAAAACAGCCCCTGCAGAGGACATTCACCATCAGGAACTATCAGGTTAACCATCAGGTTAACAGACACAGACTTCAAACAATCAATGGGCCAGAGATTTGCTGGCTTGGAAACTTCTATGTAACTGTTGCCAAGAGTTCCTGGTGGGTACCAGGCTAAGAAATATACCAAGGAAAGAATATTTTTCTCATTTTAATAAAAGCTTAGGTGTTATATACTAAGTATTTAAACACCAGTTTCCTCATCACTTGTCCTACTTAGAATGTTCCTGGGGTGAAGTCCTTTTTATATTGCAAGGCTTTGACTAAAAGAAAATAAAATACAACGAAGGTCCACAACGAAGGAGTAGCAGTTTAAAATGTAATTAAACTTTGTGTACTAAAAATATATTTTGTATGTGAGTTTTAAAATTGAAAACAATACAATCATAGGCCTTATGGCAATAAAAAGCATCTTTTTTTCTGAGGAAGGCATGTGAGATTCTAAATTCAAAACTAAAAATGAAGACCTATTGTCATGTAATAACTTTTATATAAAGGTCAGAGAGGGCAAGAAAAGACGAGCAAAATACAAAGGAGAATGAGGGAAAAGACAGTCAACAGAAAAAATAGGCTATGTGAGGGAGAAAAGGATAGAAGAGAAGAAAGCGGGAGTTGGAGGAAGCCATTACCCAAAAAGAGCAACTGTGTGGTGTGTCAGCAAAGAAGAGATGGAAATGACGAGGCAGAAAAAGGAGCAAGAAGAAACAGGATGACAGAGGAAAAGGAGAGGTGTTAAGGAGACCAGGTGATCGGGGGACTTTAGAATATGTTAGTTAAGTGCATTTGTCACCATTCCTCTGAGTTTTGGAGCACCCTTTGCTGTGATCACTGTCTTTGGAAATGTCACTTAGCTGTGTCAGAAAACTGGTCACTGATTATTTCAGAACTGCTTACTTCTCACAGGATTGAGTTTTTCTCAGGCAGTGGTAGATAATCCAAATAAAAATACCTAGAGTTCAAAAAGAGAATGTGACACATTTGGAAGATTCTTCCTGGAAATAAGTACAGACTGGAGGAACATAAATACTTCCGGAGAAAAGGCGAAGTGGTGGCTGGGGCGGTGCACTTGCAGTCATCAAGAGCTTGATCCTGGGCTCTCTACACCCATCAATCTGGTGTACGTTACCACCTCTGCCTGAGAGAGCTCCCAGCCTGACCTTTTACCCTCCCTCAAGCAAAGCACTGTGTTGCTTTTTCACCACTGACATCTAAATAAACATGCAAAGCCGAATATGTCTCCCTTGTTCTAACACTGCATTACTAACTGCAACATCACTGTTTTCCCAAAGCCCCAGTCCAGTCATGTTAGTCGTAGCTGATATCTTCCTCTCTTGCTTTCATCCTCCCAACCTGGGTAATTCTCCTTCTCTACTGGTAATAGATGATGAAATGCTTGGTGTACGGCATCTTCATCTCTCTAACATACACAGACTGGTGCGCTGTGTCCCTGTACCCGGCCTACCCGATCTATGAGAAATGACAGGACCCTTGGCCTCTAAGTG
>NW_022900938.1:18275577-18367006 GCF_012274545.1 Fukomys damarensis
ACTGTACTGTATCCCTAAATGTACCAATAAACTCAATAAAAAAAATAAAAATAAAAATAAAAAGAAATAAAAAAGAGGCCCTGTGGGGAAAATTCACTATCATTCACCAGCAACTCAGGTTAAGTGAGTCAAGACCTCAATCAAAGGGCCTGAGAATTGCTGGCTTGGAAACTTCTGTGTTGCTGTTGCTAAGAGTTTCTGGTGGGTACCAGGCTAAGAGATACCAAGGAGAGAATATTTATCATTGTTCTCATTTTAATAAAAGCTTAGGTATTGTACACTAACTGTTTAAATATTGATTTTCTCATCACTTTCCTACTTAGAATGTTCTTGAGGGTCAAGGTTCTTTTAATTTTGCAAGGATTTGACCCACAGGAAATAAAATACAACCAAGGTCCGCATGGAGTAGCAGTTTAAAATGTAATTAAACTCTGTGTATTTAAGAAGAAAAACAAATATTTCATGTATCCAATTTTAAAATTGAAAAGGATACAATCAGAGGCCATATGGCATATAAAAGAGCTGCTTTCTGAGGAGGCCTGTGAGATTTTAAAATTAAAACTGAATAGCTATTTTCATGTGATAAATTTTATAAAAAGGTCAGAGAGGGCAAGAAAGGATGAGCAAAATAGAAAAATGATGGAAAACATAGGCAAGATGAAGGAGAGGGCGTGGGAGGAAGAACTGCATCTGGAGAGAAGGGAAGGGAAGCTGGAAGAAGCCATTACACAAAAAGAACAACTGGTGTGGCACGTCAGCAACGACAGGGAAAGCACAAGACAAAAAAAAAGGAGGGGAATAAAACAGAGGGAGACAAAAGGAGAAGCAGTTTTAAGGAGAGCCAGACTTCAGAGGACTTTAGAATATGTTGGGTAAATACATTTGTCAGTGTTACTGTTCCTTTGGGCTTTGGAGAGCTGATTGCTATGGTTGCCATCTTTGGAAATTTCGCTTAGCAGTGTCAGAAAACTGGTCACTGATGATTTCAGAACTGCTTACTTCTCACAGGATTGAGTTTTTCTCAGGCAGTGGTAGATAATCCAAATAAAAATACCTAGAGTGCAAAAACAGAATGTGACACATTTGGAAGATTCTTCCTGGAAATAAGTACAGACTGGAGGAACATAAATACTTCCGGAGAAAAGGCGAAGTGGTGGCTGGGGCGGTGCACTTGCAGTCATCAAAAGCTTGATCCTGGGCTCTCTACACCCATCAATCTGGCATACGTTACCACCTCTGCCTGAGAGAGCTCCCAGCCTGACCTTTTACCCTCCCTCAAGCAAAGCACTGTGTTGCTTTTTCACCGACATCTAAATAAACATGCAAAGCCGAATATGTCTCCCTTGTTCTAACACTGCATTACTAACTGCAACATCACTGTTTTCCCAAAGCCCCAGTCCAGTCATGTTAGTCGTAGCTGATATCTTCCTCTCTTGCTTTCATCCTCCCAACCTGGGTAATTCTCCTTCTCTACTGGTAATAGATGATGAAATGCTTGGTGTCCGGCATCTTCATCTCTCTAACATACACAGACTGGTGCACTGTGTCCCTGTACCCGGCCTACCCGATCTATGAGAAATGACAGGACCCTTGGCCTCTAAGTGGCCTAGCTCAGCATTACTAGCTAAACCTCTGGAAGTACCTCGGCCTCAGAACCTAGTACAATATTTGGGTAGTTGCCCTTGGGACCAAACACTCAATTCCATTCTTTTCCCCTATGTATTCATAGAACACATCACGTATTTATTGAGTACCATTCACCATACGCCAAGTGCCATGCCACACACAGAGCGCTCCACTGCCGAGAAAGCCGAGTCACATGCCCTCAGGGACCTCACAGATTAGTGGAAAGAAAGCAAGTGAGCCAAAACTAAGACAACCAAAACTGGAAGGAAGAAGTGTCATACGGACAAAGTTCTGTGGGAATAAGAAAGAAGAGAGAACTTCCCTTCTCATTATTCATTCTCACAGTTAAAGTCACATACAGCCTCTAGTACTGGATGGCTTTATGAACCTACATCCAATGTGGTCACATAGGGCCCATGAAAAGAAAAGCACCCCTAACCCTTGAAGTTTAATTCCCTGTAGTTACTACATTGAAAATTGAAATCATTTTTTTCGCAAATTTCTCTGTTGAAGATGAAATCTGATCGAGATGCCTCCGGATTTCACATACTGTTGAGCTTCCTGATGGATTCTCAGCCTTCAGCTCCCTGCCTTGGGCTCCTACCCACTGCCTTATTTGACCCAGGGATGTAATAGGGTCAGGAGACAGAGAAGCCTGTGTGCTACTCTTGTCCACCAGCCCCACCAGTGATCCACGCAAGGGCAAACAGAGGTTCAAGGGCCTTTCAGTGTCGCAGCCCAGGCTGGCAGTATCACGGCCTGCTCAGCAAGGCAGTCTGTGGCCCAACCTCATCCTGGTTAAGGAGCCTGTTCTGGCAGAGGTTGAAATCCTTTGTGGACAGCCCAGATACCTCGGTTGGGAATGAAGTCAGGCTGAGAAGACTGCCTTGGGGGCAGGGGCGATTGGCTTTCCTGTTCTTGATGATACCCTCATTTTCATTTTTCACTAGGAGCCAGGTCTCATCCTAACACTTGACAGCATAACCTTCTCACCTTCAGCTTAGCAGTGACAATCTCTAGCTAATTTCCTACTTCCAGAGTCCTGTTCTCCAATCCAGTCTCAACAAAGAAGAAAAATAAAGGAGAGAATCCTTTCTTAGTTCATTCTTAATGCTGTTCCCCAACCTCATTGACTTTTTCTCTCAAATCTTGTTGCAGGCAAAAAGCCCTGTGGACCTGCTGGAGAGGACAGCTCACCACTCGAAGGCCCTGGACTTGGAGCAGGATGTAGGGATCATGTGTGGCTAGAGCAGGGTGGAGCTACACCGGCCAGCCTCCTGCAGTTAGTGTGGTGGCCTCAGGCCTGAGCTCCAGAGTCTAGAAAGACGAGGAAATGTGTACAGGACCTAGGCCACTTCCAGACCTGGCCCATAACACCCCCACTTCACTGGCCTGCCTCTCTGTTTCCCCCTCACCTGTTGACGTCGGACCTGCCCTGACAGCCCCTTGTTGAACATGCCAGGCCTCAGGGGGAAGCCCTCCTGGAGGAGAGCTCCACATCCTCCAGGAAGCCCTGCACTGGGATCCAGAAAAAGAGCAAAAGCTTCTGTTGTGCTACTCTGTGTGCCCTGAGCTGTGAGGGTGCCCGTTAAAGCAGCTAAGGATTCCTTAACTATTAATTTATATTTAACTATGGATATATATTTGGTAATTTGATAGAAACACATAAAAGAAAACACCAATGAAAAAAAAATGACTTTTGAGTTCACACTCTGAGATCACCTCCATTAATGTTTTGGCCCATCGACTTCCAACCCTTCACCAAGGACTACACTAACCACTGTTCACTGAGTCCTCACGAAGCAACAAGCAGCATGCCCAGCACTTTTCACGTACAGTTTCACTTAACCCTGACAAAAACCTTTAAGCACATGTCATTGCCCCCATTTTATGATTGCAGTGACTAACAACTAGATGGACAAATATGACACTGTTCTTAGTACCAGGTCTGGAAACCAGATCCAGTGTGTTCTGATTCCAAAACTGCTGTCCTCAAGTAATTCCCTTGAGCTTTTCTTTGTTGTTATTACTAAGAAAACCATGGCTCTGTTTTATTCTAATACACTCTGTTCACTTAATAGTATTTTGTGAATAATTTCCTCTGATTAAATATTCTATTTTATGGCAAACCATAATCTATTTATCCAATCATTTGGTTGGCTATTTGAGTTCAGAACTGTACATTATTATAAATAACAATATAGTGAGCGTTCATATAAACAGACTTTGGGTGCACACACCTATAAAAACTTCCTTCAGATGACCTGGAATTCTTACATTAAAAGTAATGAATAGTCGTAAGGTACTACATGTTTATTGCCATATTTTCTTACCTCAATGTTTCCCAAAGGCTAGCAGAGCAGTTGTGCACCCAGGAAACATTTGACAATGTCTGGAGGCTTTTATAGTTTTCACAGTTTGCATCTAATAGGTAGAAGTCAAAGATGCTGTTAAATACTCCATGATGCATAAGCCAACCCCTCACCCACAGCTGAGGATCACTTGGCCCAAATATCAGCAGTGCTATTGCAGAGAAACCCTGTTATGGCTTGGGTGTCAATTTGACTAGGTTAAGGGATACCTAGAAAGCTGGTAAAGCTATTTTTGGCTGGGTCTATGAGAGATATTTCCAAAGTTGTTATCATGAAACATGAGTGGGCTGGGTGGAGAGAATCAGTGTGCAATGTGGTCCAAGTTCAAAGAGAACAAAAACAGAAAATATGGAGAAAAGCTCTCTCTCTCCACCTTCCCGTATATACATGTAACTTGTATATTCTCTTCCTTTCCTATCTGTGAACACCAAAACTCCAGGCTTTCTGACCTTTAAACACCAAGATTTATATGCATGGTACTAGGGGTTCTCAGACCTGTAGCCTCAGACTAACATTTATATCATTGACTTTCCTGGTTCTAAGGCCTTAAGACTTGGATTGAGTCATGCAGTCAGTATCCCAGGGTCTATGGCTTACCCATGGCCTGTCCTACATCTCAGCTTTCACAAATGCATGAGCCAATTCTCCTAATAAATCTTTTCTCCTCTACTCAACTATGGATTGATTGATTGAGCTCTGCTGTTAGATCTTTCTCTGCAGAGAACTCTGACACACACCCTAACCCTCACAATGGCTATACCAGTGGATATCAGTCTTGAGACAAAATAGAGGCTCTTCCACAGGATTTAACAAGTACCCACTAGCTGCCAGAAGTTGTGGTAGTTACTAACTTAACATTCGAGGAAAAAAGTCAGCTCTATAATGACGACTGAAGAAAGGAAGTGGCTTGGAAGTAAATTTAGGCTTTATCTGCCAACGGGAATGGATGTTTCATTTTATATTCTCATATATTTCTGTATAATTTTGTATTACATTATTTCAATAGAACTTCCAATTTTTATACCTCACAAGGTTGCTACAATAAATGACTAATATTGCTATGTTACTACATACATAAAAGCTTGTTTTTCATCTTTAAAAATTAAAATGTCCTTCCTTAAGTAGAAAACCAAGATCTTAAATGTGAAATATCTGAATGCTGATAGTTGCTCTTTTTTTCCCAGTAGGCCTTTTTCTTCTTTAATCTAACATAACAAAATCTGAGTTTGGTTAATGGGAGGTGGAAACTGTTTCTCTGCCCTCTGTATTTTAACTTAGGCATGTTCTGAGCACCAGCTCCTTTCTATCCATTCACTGCCAGCATAAGCTAAAGGGAGGGGCCAAAGCAGAAGCTCTGCCTCTTGTTTCTTCATTTTAAAAATGGATGGCAAAGGAGAAAGGGGAGATGCCTCAGCTCCTCTCCAGAGATCCCCGGCTCTTTCCCTGCAGGGTTAATGCCTGGCACATGCACTGCCATTGACTGCTCACCTTCTCGCATGTCTGCAAAGTAATCTCAGGACTGGATCAAGAGGAGATGCTTTGGCTGACCTGAGCCTTCAAAGCTGCTGCTCAAAAAAGAAGAAATCTGACCAAGTTTCATATTTCAGAAGAAGGGGGGGGGGAGAAGGAGAGGGAGGGGAAGAAGACCAAGAAAGAGAAGGAGGACAAGGAGGGGAAAGAGGAGAAGAAGCATTAGGAGGAAGAAGAGTATGGGGACAAAGCAGAGAGGGCAGGAGGAGGAAGTCATCAGACATACTACCTGCACAGAGAACACACCCTCTCACTTGGTGGTCTTATGGCAGCAAAAGGATACAACATAAAGTGGCCACTAGAAAGAAAAGGACTATAGCTTCACTTTTCTAGAGGACTTTATGTAGAAAAGAATAAAAATCTAGAAAGATTTCCTTAGAAACTAGGGCATAATCCCAAGCCTACAGTTCTTAATTCCACTACAGCTGTTATTAAAGTTTATGTAATCGTGCACATTAATTTACCAAATACCCATAAAATTGTAAGCTCATTAAACTGTGTACAAATATTTAAATGAGAAGGGAATGCCATCTAATTTTTTAATTGAAAAAATAAAGGTTAAAATATTCTGGTAATCTGATAAAGTAGTACAGATGGCATAAATGCAAAAGAATAACATACAGCCTTAAAAATAGCATTATTTCCAAATAGAAATCATTAACAAAGCTTATCTTTTAATTAATAAATATCCAATACATTTAAAATTAAATTATTTCATGATTTCCATCCCACCTAATAGATTACTATTTCTTGGTAGATTTTTAAGTACAACCATCCTAGAAGTTTCAATTTTTATAAGACCTTATGATGATATATATGAAGCAGAATATTATTTATTCGTTACAAGAACTAAGGTTCACTTTTCATCTATCCTTTAATGTCACCCACCAGAATTTATTAGTTTACAAGTGTTTGATCCAAATGATGTCATTTTTAAAAATCCTTAAGATTCTACCAGGAAAACTTCAAATGATCAATCTGGAGATTTTATATGGGGATTTATAGCACAGAAACTCAAAATATACTTTTGTTATTACATGTTATGAAAGAAATTAGGCACATTGATTAGTTACAAAAAGAAACTCCACATACCTATGCTTGTCAAATGAAAAATGCATATAATGTCCAGTAAATCCTCATGCTTAATTTTCATTTAAAGTATCACATTACTATGTGTTTTAAAATAATCATTACCTACATATAAGGCATCATGTATGTGTGATGGTGTCATGTACATGTGCATGTTAAAATAGGTTTGTTCCAATCAGGAATGGTAAGACACACAGGCAAAGAAACGATAGTCATGAAGGAAGAAGTTTGTGCACACAGACCCTGAAAACAGGTGCACTGTACGCCACACAAGGCCACATGGGGAAGGAGCAGGGTCAGTCAGTGGGCAGAGCATGGCCCAGAGCCTCTACTGGGCTTCTCAGGGGAGGAAATGCGTGAGGCAGGGAGAGTACACTGGGGAGGTTTAGGACTGGCGAGTTGAATAATTTAGGTGGCCTCTGAGGGACAAGAGTGGTCCTTAGTGGTTGGTACCTGGTCCTTTGATAAATAAGGATGAGGGAATTTTGGCTTGGCATGTGAACACTTGATAGATGGTGGCTGGGGTGTGGGCTCTGAATTGCTGAGAGCATATACAAAAGGCGTCCTCAAAAGGAGGTCCTTTGCTCTCTTTAGGAATTAGCTAGCTTTGGGAGAGGCAGTCTCTCCAGGATGCCCCAAATGTCAAAGCGTCAAGAATACACAAAATAAGAGAATAGCCAATAGAAGTACTTCCACATTTTAGATCTAAAGTCCCTTTGCATGTGCAAGGTCTTTTCCACAGTCAGTCTGTGAACTATGGGATGTACAATGAAAAACACTAATAATGACTTCTTTGCATTTATTACTTTATCCTTTTGAAAATGTTCATATTATTTCAAGAGAATATGAGATTTCATGATATGATCCTTACAAGACACTGTAAGATAGACATAACCTAACATATCACTTTTCTAGCCGAAAAAGAATGAAGGCAAAATCGAGAACAAAAACCAAGTTCCCAATTTCAAGTCTAGAGTATGTTCTGTTACACTGTGATTTCTTTTACAGCAACATGATTAGTAAAGAACTCAATTCTCAAGCAAATTAGTTTAATTAGGCTGGTTGGGGGAAAGGTTTCATAAACTGAACCAAAGCTCTCTTCCCTCTAGGTGTGTTTGGCCCAGGCTACTACCTCTGGAGTCTCTTTGGGGATGTAGAGTATCAAGAATAAATAGAATTGCCTTGCTGAGAGAGGAGGAACATCATAAGTTCGAGGCCAACCTGAGCTACATAGTGCGTTGGAGGTCAGCTTGAACTACAGAGTGAAATCCTGTTTCAAAATCAAAACAAAACAGAAAGAAAGAATAAATAGAATTATTTGGAATGAATAAGGCAGTCAAATATCATTACCACATTTCTGAACTCTTTTGAACAGGTTTAGATCACCATGTTCCATATACCCATGAAATTTAGTGCGCAATTCAAAAAGGCTATACCTATTGGATGTGGTCTCTGCACACATCCCTAGTGAACAAACTAATAGTAAACACAGCTGTGCTGGACAGTCCTCTTTTTGCTCTGCTGACACACTTGCCACCTCTTGCTGCCTTATTCTGTGCCAGGAAGCTGGCACCTGGAAGCGGCATTGGCAGGGGGTGGAGGCAATGTTTCCCTGGCTGCTCCTTCTCTTCCGGGTCATAGTTTACCTGTAGCGGAGTTCCTCTCTGCAGGCCAGACCTCTGCCTGGGCAGACATTCTCCCACCCCCGCTCCTTTCTCCCCTCCCTCCGAGTTATATCCTCTTCTTCAGATCTAGGAGAGACAGCTCATGTGGGTGGAAAGACAAGGAGGTGTAGCAACCACCCCAATTCATTGTTGATGACTATAAGTAACAAAAGAGAAGAGAGTAGCTTTCCTCTGGGGATGGTCCCTGGACATCTAATAAGTATGAATCAAAAAAGAGTAGATTATAAATACAACCATCTTAGGAGTTTGCGTTTTTATAAGACTTTTTGAGAATATATGAAGCAGTGACTTGCAATCAATAAACCTGAAAGTGCAATGTTCCTGAAAAATAATTACAAATTTGTTCAATACAATCTCCCACAACATCCACAAGAATTTTGGAAGAAAAAATCATAATGTGTGCCAGGTCATATGCTATCAGGGGTATTTTATCTTCAAAAAGGTATACAGTCTGAAGGATGGAACCATGAAAACACTAGAAAACTCAGCTAGCCAGAGCACACTCCACCCTGTTCCCTTCTTGGAAGTTTGCAGAAGGAAGGTTATTGGTAGTTATTAGTTTTCTTAGGGTCAGGTTGTTCTCTCTAACATGCAATGAGGTAAAAGAAAAAACAAATAACCCCCTTCCAAAAAATGCAAGGAAAGTTATAGATATAGCAATGTGGTAACTTGATTAATGCAGACAAGCAGTTCCGAGAGTTCACCAGTTTTCTGGGCTTCATAAGCCCTATTTTTAAAAAATCTTCAAAACAAGGACCAAAGAATTAAAAGATATATTTAGAGGATGAATTTCCTGAGTGGTCTGTCTATTGTCTGAGTAGGCTGAATGTTTTGCTTTAGAGTCAGTCATATGAACTGACCAAGGTAGGTATCAGTGATAATCACTCGCTCAAATAAAAGATCATGCATGGAGTGTGGTCAAAGAACATGGTGAATGTTTAAAGTTTTAAAATTTATTACAGTAAAAAACACATTGACATTAGTCCTCCTGAAGATTCTCACCTTTGCTTCTAAAACATTGACCCCGTCATTCTTGTCACCTTCTGAAGAAGTTCTGGAAGTCCTGCTGTGTTACTTCTTTAGTTATGCTCTTGTGGTTGTCTTGCTTTCCTTAATTCATTCAAAATCGTTTATCTTTCATGGTAATTTTAACTTTGGGGAGGAGGCAAAAGTCACACAATGCCAGATCCAGTGACAGATGAGTGACATCACACTGTAATATTTTTAGAAGAGTTCCTTCCCATTGGATCATACTAGGTGGAAACATTCACCATATTTTTCTATCACATCTCACAAATACACTTATTAAAAAAGGACTTCCAGAACTGTTTTAAAAAATGGCAAGAACAAGGAGATAAGTGTGTATGAATGGAAGAGTATTTAGGGGATTAGTGACAAGTATCTTGTTTTATTTAAACATTTACTGTATATTTTCATCACCCTTGTACAAGGTCCTTTGTAGGATCTACTGCAGCATAATAAAGTGGGGAAGTCATGATTTAGATCTCAAAATGCTCACACTGAAGTGATTGTTTAAGACAAGTATTCAAACAATTATACTTCTTAGAAAGTATAACAGGCACATTAAAGTACCACAGCTCCAAGGAGAGAAAAATCATGTCCAGTTTGGGTGGAACAAAGTGGGAATTGGCAAGAGTTTCTTGCAGATGGACTTTAAAAGGTGAGAGGTTTAGGTTGAAAGAGTAAAGGAGAAAGCAAAGGGACAGAGGAGAGTGGGCATACAGGAGTTAGTGGTCAGGAGAGTCCTCCCCAGGAGTGCTGGGCATGAAGCTTCTGCAGGCCACAGATCTCAGCTTGAATCCCAGCTCCCTCCCTTAGCTCCTGAGTCCCTTTAAGCAAATTACTTAATTCCCGCTAATCTTGGTCTCCTCCTTTACAAATGAGGGATTTTTAGGAGGATCAATAGACAAAATGCTTGCTAGTAAGCTAATTCCTGGCTCATAGTCAGTACTCCAAGAACTAGGTTATTGTTAATCAAGAGGAGAACTTACTTCTACTTACTATTAAGTGTAATTGAGTCATTCTTTCATTCAAGGGAAAAAGATTTCTTGTCCTAAATTTTCAACAACTTAATACTATGTTTTATGATAGGAAACACAATTTATCATTAATATGTGAAATCACAGTTTAGTTGAAAATAACCAATTAATAAGATAGCCTTGGAATTAGAGAAAGTACCTTTTTTTAATGCCAGGAAACTTTCTGTACTATTTTAATTCTAAAAAATAAATAAATTTAGCCTTAGTGTCTATAAATGACCAGGAACCAAAGTTTCTTCTAAAATATTGGAAACCCAGCCGACTCTTTTTATGATTAAACTGCATTTTTTATGATTCAAATTCTGCTTAGAAAAAGAATGTGGTTACTCTGCAAATATTACTCTTAAAATAAGTGACTAAAGTATCTGTACCTCAAAGATCTTGTTGACTTTCCTACAAAACAGCTCAAAGCTGTTTCAGAGAAGAACTTCATATGCCTCCTGCATACCATATTAAACATGAAATGCTAGTGTCCAAACTAACCCCACCTTGCAAATAAACAGGTGGCCAAAACCTCATGAACCCAAATAAATTGGTCAGATTAGTTAGCATTTAGTTTATTGGCTAAGAAAAATTAAGTTAACCTTAAGTTACCTCTCCAGGATTCTGCAGAAACTGTATTTTTCTGCAATCTGTCCTCACATACAAAGTAGCATATGCACCTTGTCATTGTGTTTATCACCATCATGTGTCTGTCGGGAAGAGGGGCTGAACTAGCAAAAGTTTCCTGCTACAACCCTAAAATTTCTGGCTTTGGACTAGTGAACTTGTTTATGAGCTTCAGGGAATTTTTTACACACTGTGTGCAAATGAAACTTCTTATAAAACTAGGCTTGAAATGGGGTCAACATTTACATGATACACAGATCTCCACAGCTCAATCACAAGACTCTGGAACGCATCCATCAGCACTACTGCATTTGGGATGGAAATACTTTTATTGTTGAATTTACTCAATATCTAAAAGTAATTCCATTCCATGCTAATGCTTTTAATGTATTCTTTTCAATGGTGATTATTTTAAAACAAGATTAAAAGTGAAATTCAATGAAAATGACTTATTAAGTATCACTATTGTATTAGTTACTATATAACAAATACAGGCATGTCCGTATAGTACAATATATACTTAAACAAAAATAGTGCATGTTTCTTTTGTTTTCCTTCTCCTCTCAAAGACAAGTGATGAGCTCTCCCTTATATCATAGAAGGCACAATACGACTTGCATAGGCAAAGATCATCCGAAAGATCATCAAAAGTAGTCCTGGGAAAGGGATGCAAAGTATAGAAATAGAAAAGCCTATTCAGCCATTGAATTTTCATGCCATATAATTTAATTAGGACGGAGCTGAGGCCAAGTGAAGGGCTGCAGTAGACACAAGGCTGGAATAAAATTAATGAATCCATCCTAGACTCAACAGGACTCATAATCTGGGTCAGGGCCGCAGCCCCAGGAGCGTGTGCCAATGCAGTTGGTGAGGGAAGGGGTTACTTGAAATTAATGCAGCTTTGTGTGAAATTCTTACAACTTCTATCTTTGAATTTGTGCTTTGAAGGTTAAGTCCAATTGGACAAATGAGTTTGAGCCTAGAGCCTAAAGGCTTGGCTCACATTCAATCTGCCCTCCAGTTCTCAGCCCAGAACTGGTTTCTGGGCATCTGATCCCTGCCCCCTAGTGGTCGAAATCCCACACCACCTCCCTTCTGACCTCTCCTGTGAGACCAGCAGCAAACAGGTCACATGTGTTGGGGGGAGAGGCCCACACCCCACGTCTGCCATTGCCTTTTGCTCCTGCAAGGGGTCGGGGTGTGGATCTTGGGAGTCAGGCCCATGTCCTACACCATCTCTGGCTGGTGCACGGTTGTGATCATCTCTACCCAGAGCTGGCAGCACCAGGGCACGTTCAACTCAGGAGAGGGCCTCTCACCACTCCAGTGAAGACACCAATAATTTCCTCCTTGTAATCGCTTAGGAGTTCCAGCCTGGAGGTTGCTATGGTTCAGAAAGCAGATTCTTAGGAAAGGCAGACTGACTTCTTCAGCCCCAGCGGGAGCCTCCCTTCTCTTTTCACAATCGGCCCTACTAGTTACATAGCTGGACCTACTTACAATTCTTTCCCCTTAACTGTACTACTTTAGTTAGTTCTTCATTATGGCATCATGATGAACTCCTAATTATTTTCCCTCTTCTTCCCTGCTCAATTCATTCAGCCATTGTGAACAAATTACCTAAAACACCACTTTGATCATGCTAAGATGCTTTCAGGAATCCTGCGGCCTACTGTTGACAAACTCTTCAGCCAAGTGTTCATGGTCCTTCCTTCTTTTGCATACTCCAGCTATAATACATGTAATAATTTCACCAAATTAAAGCACTCGTCATCTCCTTTTCATACCTTACACTTGCTCATCACTTTGTCTCTGCTAAAACCATTTGCAGTATCTGCTTTGCTTCCCCTTGCTTCATAACCATCTCAACCTGGAAAATCTAACTCTTCTTACAGCTTGAGTGGCACCGATGAAGTCTTCCATCATAAACAAAGTCACATGGTGAATCCAGTCTTCTCTAAGTGTAATACCATTTAGTTTTGTCTTTCAAGTACGGCTTGTTTTGGGCTTTCTGGGTAGAGTACATTGCCCTCCGCTGTAAGCCCCTGGAGGACAAGAAGCATGTCCTCTCACCTTTGTACATCCAAAAGCTTCCCACTGGGGCCCTGGGTGTACCGGGCTCTCAGTGCCTGTCTTCTGGGTCTGATGAACAAATGAATCTGCTGTGTAAACAGATCAGGTCTTCTGAAAGCCTAGCACACCTGGAACTCTGCTGCATCATCCCTTCCCTCTTCTCCCTTCACCTAACAAAACATCCTGCTGCTTTTCAGACCCAAGCCCATCAAACACCTGTGTCATCATTATCAACACTAACACAAATTCAGCTCACACTTTTTATTAGTGTTTAAAGTATTATATTCTGATGTTTAGAATATGTTCAAAGAGAACACCTGCTACTTGAGTGCTCTTATTTTCAACCTCTTGAGGGCAATTTATTCATTACTATATGAAAGTGAACTGTTTAATAACTTATAACTGTCAGGGAGAAAAGGTAAATTGTAGTCACTCTCATCATGCTGGATACTTGAAATTAATTTGTTTTTCCACTTGTAATTATTAATCTCCTAATTTCAAGTCTACTTTAGCACTAATTAAGAAAAATAATGAAATAAACAGAGGGGGATTTTTGTTGCCAAAGTTTCATTCATTGAAATTAGTATTTTATTAAATATTCTATGCTTGATTCAGAATGCAAGTGAATTATCACAATTTCATAAATGTCTGCAATGCCTTTCTCTTGCTCAGATTATGAGCCCCCAACAAATAAGATCATTAATCCATCAAACAATTAAACTTTAAAATTCTGTGTGATAAAAACTTAATCTCCTGAAGGAAAAAGTACACTAATGAAATTAAAGCAGGAACACCTTTAAAATACACTGTATTACTTTACAAAAAGCTATGTAATTTTTAATTTTTACATAGAAACATCAAGATGATTATATACATGATCTGAATTAAAATCCATTATAATAAAAACATGCATTTGGAAGATTGTCACATTCCATTCAGAGGAATCTGTAAGCAGGCAATGGAGAGAACAAGGGGGAAAGGGACGCTAGAACTGGGGAAACATTACACATGTTAATGTACAACATTAACACAATTCTGTAGAAAATTCATATTGCATGAATTTCTAAAAGGAACAAAATGTAGAACTTTTTATAGACTAGGTAGGACATGGTTGGGAGTTAGTAGCCACATTTAGGAGAATCTTAAGTGGAGAGTGAAGGCATAGCTATTTCTATATTCCTTGTATGTAAACTTGGCTCTAAAATACTTAATTTAAGGATAGCCTATGGCTCAGGGAAAGATTAGGACGGTTAGAACGTACTGAGTTCCCACCACAGACCCAGATAAGGAGAAAGAACACTAGCAAACACTAGGTATGATCATCATAGACTAGTACCACTTCTTGAGTAACTGCCCTCAGCCAGGTGCTATTTCAAGGGCTTCAATGCATTATTTCATTTTATCTTATCAATAAGTCTTGCTGGCTAGGTGTTATTATTTTCCTTTTGTGGATAGGAAAATCGAGACACAGAGACAAAGAATTCTTCCTCTGTCACAACAATGACAACAGCAGTATAGCAAAATAAAGAAAAAGGCAGTTTTATTGAAGAATTGTACCATGAATAAAATTAAGAAAAACACCACCAAATTAAAAATGCCTAATTACACCATAGAAGCCACAAAAGGAAGAGAAAAGGAACTTTCTATCCAGGCTAAATGATAGCAAGGTGAACCAAGATCTTAAGCCCCCATGGCACAAAAAAAAGGCACTTCTTGCCTTTTTTGAGCCCTCCAAAAACCCAGTCTTCCTTATAGCATCACACTAACCTAGGGGAAGCGGGGTGGGGACTCCCTTTTCCCAATGTCAGAGTCCAGATATTAAAAGGCAAGTTTACTTTACTCTCTGTCTGCACCGTAAGGATAGAGCTCACAGGGAGCAACAGCTGCTGGAAATATGATTTTCACCCTCTGTGCTAACACCCACAGCCACAATTCTAGGCAGCAGGAAGAAAAGTTAAGTGCCAAAGAGGTCAAGAATTATGCTCTAGAAGAAAGGGCAGTATATGAACAGCATTAAATAAAAGTTAGGAGTTAAGAGAGGGTAGTTAGAAAGCTATAGAAATAAGAGGAAAAAATCAATTGGGAATGAACTAAAAAAAGCAAATGCAATTAAAAAAAAAAAAAAAAAAAAAGACTGAAGCTCCAAGCTTTAATAAGTACCATCCAACTTGGAAGGGATTTTTTTTTGTAGTCCAAACACACAATAAGGATGTAGAACTACTGCAACAGCAAAACAATTATTAACACCTTACCAATATTTTACAGAATATTCAACTTATCAATTATTAAATTATTTTATTTTTCCCCATAGCTTTCTTAAGATTGTAAAGAAATATACACTTGTTGCAAATCATTAATTGGTTCTTAGACCTAAACCAAAAAATTCTTCAGGAAAGATATAATATATAGTGCACCTAATGTATAACAAAAGGGTAACAAAAATATCATTTTGACAGGCATCCCTTGGTATTTAAAGGATTTTGTTGACAGACATCTCACAAAAATATGACATTACTTTAGTCAATTTTCTATGTAAACTAGTAAACTTTCAGATGAAATAGGGAAAATTTTACAATTACTGTCCTTGCCAACCATTTTTACTGTTCTGATCAACAGCAACCAAATTCTCAAGAGGCATAAACCTCCATGAGACAACTGGAAGAAGTGGTCATCAAATAACCACAAACACTGATAATCAAGGATAAGAAGTTTAATTCTTAGGATCTCTGAAGAAGTCTGGTAGAAAGTGACATCCAGCTTCATTGTGTCCAGTAAGTAGATATTGAAAAAAATTAAACCTGACTGGCTTTCAGATCTAATAACAAGTTCCAATCCCTGAAAAAAATGCAAGGTTATGAAAACTACACAAATGCATGTTGTGTTTTTTCCCATGTCAAACAGGCATGTTTACCCTCTGATTGTCTCTGGAGCTGCTACAACTTTATCAGTATTTTTGTATGTTTTGCAAGCTAAAACACTACTTGCTGAGTCCTGTTAAAAGCCAACAATAGGTAATGTATACAAACCCAAATATAACTAGCGCTTCCATTTGTTCAACCTCTCCAAACTCAACAATAGAAACAATTACATAGATGCTACAATGGCACAAATAGATCAGAGGCCCTATTCCTCTCTGACTTTCTTTTTCTTTACCTCTTCTTTCCTACCTTGGACCCCATGAAAGATTAAGCTAGAGAGGGGTAGGGAAGTACTTGGGTATTCTTTTCCCTTTCCAACCTTAAATTGGAAAATAAAGAAGCATTATGGTCCCTCAAAACAACAGAGATAACAAAATACCCATTTTCCTCAGATTTAATCCTGGAAATCTGGAGCAGACATGCTCTTTTACCTGTTCACAACTGTACTCTAAAGCCATAAACTAATATTCTTAATGAGAGAGTATTTTTGTAGAGAAACACGTGGTATTCCTGTATAACATATGCACTTCCCATAAGCCACTGTGTGTCAGGAAAACACCATTACATCAAAGATGCTATTACAACGTTCTAACCAGTCTAAACTTAGATGAAATTTAAATAGCAAGATTATACTGAGAAGAGTCTCAGTTAATGGTATTCCTCAATGCCATGTGATAATGGAAGGCTTGGCTCCCATGCCAGAGGACTAGGGGAAGACAGGACAATGCAAAGTCCTACCTGGTAGGCATCAGGAATGTTGACAGTTTCTCCATGCTCCCCGACATAGCCAATGATGCCTTTGCCCCAGGGGACCTGCACCTCATTTGAGTTCTCTGTGCTGCTGCAAGGAAGCAGTGGGGTTCCTGCATGCACATCAAAGAACTTGGAGACCAAGCTCTTCTTGCCAGCGGCTGCCCCTTCCACTAGGAAGAGAGAGCAGCGGTCAGCATCCACCATGAGACAGACAAAGATGAGGATCTTGTAGCTCAGGCTGGTGAGGTCAAGGTCATTGGAGATGTCTTTGACCAGTTCCAGGAAGAACTGCCGCTCGTTATGCTTTTTGAGGTGGCACTTGTAGTCGATGGCCGGAGGGGGATACTGAGGCAGATTCACCCTGGACTCCAGCAGGGCACTGAGGATGTGAGCTGTGGTGGGGGGCAGAGAGCTGGCCTTCCGGAGAAGTGCCCTCCGCCGGACACTGCTCAGGGGCTCCTGGGCCCGGGAGGTCACTTGTTCATCGTAGGTCCTGTTCACGTGGATGGCCTTGGAACGGGCAAAGCTCTTCCTCAGCTCCTTCTGAGAAGCTCTCCGCTGCAGGTTCCCATCGCCCTGGCAGCCACTGGCCCAGCAGGGACTCAAGGGAACCCTGCCACCGTCCCCACCTCCAGGAGCGGGCTGGCTGCTTGGAGAGCCATCTGGTCCAGTGCTGCCACCAAGGCTGCTCCCGCCTCTGCCACTGCCATGGGCCACACTGCCCGTGTCAGCCAGAGCAGGCCTCGAGTCCGGAGCGCCCTGACCCTGACTGTGTCTCTGCAGCCACTTCTCCACCAACTCCTGCTTCCCCTTGCGCATCAAGTAATCTTCAAACAACTCTGGGTGCCGGTCCAGGAAAGTTTCCACCTCCCCGAAGTTCAGGCGGAAGCTTGTCATGGTCCCTAGCACCACTCACCTGGGCTTTCTACCCTTGGACCAAAGGTTTACCTGCCCCGAGGAGGAGGCCTCTAGCTGTTCCTGCACATACTTCCCCGCGACAGCATCCACAGCTCGATGCCACCTCCCCTAACAGCCCGAGATTGTGCCCTAGCCGTGGAATCCCAGCCGGAGGAGTCCGGTCCTTCTCTGGCTCGGAGTGGCTGGCACCGGCCCTACCCCTTGTCCAACTACTCCTGCTCAGCACAGGTGCCCGGCCCTGAGCTGCCGCTGCGGCCGCCACCGCTCCAGTCGTGGAAACTGAAGCTACAGCTGCTCTCGCTCCTGCTGGCTGCCGCCGCTGCTCCGCCGCCGCTGGAACCAGCTGAGTGGACCACAGTGAGAGGGAGGTCGGGCAGGACACGCCCCCGAGAGCGGCACGGAGCTGGAGGGAGTTCGGGAGGAGGAGGAAGGCTCCGACGAGCCAAAGTCCACCGCCGGGCTGCCAGACAGTTCCTGGAAGAGGCTCTGGATCGCCAGTCTGTGCTGGGAACGAGGCGGACTCTGGATTGGAACTGGATAAGAAAGCGAAAAAGCACCTAGTTTCTTTCTCCTCCTTCCTCACCTCCCAGTCTTCCCCTTCCCCACCCCTTAATTCTTTGGCTATTGAGAGTCCCCTGGGGGCCCAGTGAGTGCCCTGCTACGAAGAAGTGTTGATGTTTTGCAAGAATCAGAACCCAGACGCCAACTCCAAGGAAAAAGGGGATGCTCAGAGGCAGACAGGCTTATTTTTCTGGGATGGGACTGTGGACTGTTAGTTCTCAGGATTCCTGGGACTGCCCAGTACTTTGTGGGTGTTCAGTAAATATTAATGGAATTGGATTTCCCTGAAATTACCAAATAAAGTTTCCCAAGTGAGCAATGCATGACTTTAACGAAATTCACAGATGGAGTGAGTGTGTGTGTGTGTGTGTGTGTGTGTGTGCGCGCGCGTGTGTTTAGAAAACACAGTGACTTGGATTAGGGTCCCAGCCTAGTAAGGTCTTATAACACAGTGAACTTGAAGGCCTTAGGGGACATCCTTCCAGTCAGTCCCACACACTGGATAGTTGTCTTCATGAATTACTTGCCATCTCCTCTTTTTTCTCCATTCCATCTCTTAGGGCCACTAATGCTTTCTTTACTCTCAATGTCCGGGGCTTTTGTACACAGATTTCTCCTCTGTTGGGGAGGCCATTCTTTCTCCCGCCCTGGAGATGCTTTGGATCAGGTTAGTCAGTTGGGTGGGGTGGGGGGATCAGGTTTCCCTTAAGCCTTTTCTGAGGCCAGCGGCTAAACCAGGTGATTAGCCAGGAAAGAGAAGCAGCTTGATGACACTTTCTTGAAGCCCAGGGGTTCTTTTGCAGCAACACAAAAGCAGATGGAGAAGTGGGGACAGCAGGCCAATCCAGGCTGTCAGGCGATGCGGGGAATAACAAAGAGCTGCAGAGGAGGCAGGTCCAGCCTTCTGTGGTGCCTCCAAGTGGCAGAAACAAACATAACTTCAAAGTTGATAAAGCTTACTCCCAGAAAGTATCTTAAGAGCCAAGCAGACAAGGTGTATCGAGCACTTGTTCTGAGTTGATCACTTTATAGTAAGAGCAATGTAATTCTTTTAACAGACACATTTTACAGGTGGGAAACCTCTTACCTGAGGCATACAGTCCGTCCATGCCAGAGCTGGGATGCTTATCATTTAGCTTGGCTCCAGAATGAGGCTCACTCTTAGCCATGTCACTGGATTGTCTTTCATCCTTGTCAGTTGCATACTATCTGCACTGCAGGTACTAAGTTAAAATGTTCTCTGCACACCCCCCTGACAGTACGAGGAAAAGCAGAGGCAGAAAGAGAGGCACTTGTTCAAAAACTTCAAATTCTTAGATTAATCAGCAAGCCAAAGGGCATGGCCTTGGCACTGAACACAAGTGTGAATACAACAAAGATCTGCCTTCAGGGGGCTTACATTATAGTAGGAACACAGCCAGAAAATCAATGTATAGAGTAAGAGAATATCAAGGAGAAGCACTATGCATGCAGAAAAATAACCCTTGGTGATACGTTTGATACAGAAACGGGGTGGAGGAAAAACCTCTCTGAGGAGGGGACACCTGAACAGAGATGTGATGGGAATGAGCAAATGCTTTGTTAATATCTGGAACAAGAATGTGCTAGGTGTGGGAAGCAAGTGCTACAGTTGTGAACTGATATCTGTTTGAACATTTCAGAAACAGCAGGAGGCCAGTTAGGAGACAGGGACCCAGGCATACAATACTGGTAGTTTGGAGCCAATGGCTAATAAGGTGAGCCGTGATGAACTAAATGGGAAAATGCTTAGCACTGTCCCCAGCAGAGAGAAAATATTCAGTAACTGGTAGTTAACCTACTACTTTATTTTTATCATCATTAACCTAATGCAAGAGTATGTGGAAACCTCAATGCATGGGATCCTATTTCTGGTCATGTGAGTGATCTACCAGTAAAGACAGTTAATGGTATGCTGGAACTGGCTCATAGGGACTCATAAGATCCTATTTTAGCCTGTTTCCAATTCTACATTCAGTCACATCATGTATCTTGAAATCAGCCACAATGGAAATGTTTGCACTGTGGAAATCAACAAATGTTCCTACTCAGAATTTTTTTGATACACTACCAGTTGTTAAATCATTACCGTAATTAAGAGGAAACAATCTAAATGTCCAATAATTAATGAATGTATAAGTAAAATGTGGCATATCCATACAGTGAAATATTATTCAGCCATAAAAAGGAATGAAGTACTGATACATGCTATAAGTTTGCTAAACCTTAAAAGTATTATGCAAAGTAAAAGAAACCACTCACAAAGGATTACATGTTGTATGATATCATTTATATGAAATGTCATGAGACAGAAAATTCATTATTTTCTGGATGAAATACAAGTAGAATAAGAGTAGAGGTTTTGATTTTTTTGGAGGGAAGGTAATATAAATGTCCTACAATTGTGGTGGTGGTTGCAATCTGCAAATATGTTAAAGTTCATTGAGATATATGTTATGGCTTGTGTTTAGATGTCCTCTCAAGCCTCAGGCAGTCATAGGTGGGGCTTTTTCAGAGGTGGCCAGATTTAGAGGGTGTGACTGATTTATGATACAATGCTAAGATTAAAGGTGCGAGGATTAAGGCTGAATGATTATTAAATCAGCTCACTGGTTTGGCACCTGCCATAATCTCATTAGAGTATAAAAGGGGCAAAAAGAACCTACTAAGGTCTCCTCTTTGCTTGCTTTGCTACCTTCTGCCCACCATGAACTGCTTCTTCTTTGTGATGCCTGTCTGCCCTGCTGTCTTGCCTTGAAGCCAGATGATTACGGACTGAAACTTCTACAAACTGTGAGCCAAATAAACCTTTCCTCTTTTAATTTTGGGTGTTGGGTATTTTGTCTCAGCAATGAGAAAAGTAAGACAATATACTTTTTTGTTTGTTTGTTTGTTTTTTTGAGACAGGGTCTCACTATGTAGTTGAGACTGACCTGGAACTCACTATGTAGCCAGCCTGGTCTCGAACTCACAGTAATCCTCCTGCCTCAGCCTCCCGAGTGCTGGGATTATAGGCATGCACCACCATGCCCAGCAACAATATACATTTCAAATGAGCAAACATAAGGGTATGTAAATTATATCTCAATAACACTGTTATAAAGCATCAACAAAACCATTCAGCAACTAGTAAATGTACAATGGCTCTGTTGTACATGGTGGTGAGAAAAACATTGAATATTCTCAAGAAAGGAGAGAAGTGGACCAGTTCTGGGCTGACTGGCAACAGAAGATTTAAGAAATAGACATTTCCATGTACTTATTACACAAGCACTAGTATTTACAATGTTCCAGGCTCTAAACAGAAAAGAAGACCAAGATAAGATCTCTGCATGGACCTGGGATTTAGTTCAGTGGTGCCATCGCCTGCCTCAAAAGCGCAAGGTCTGAGTTCGATCCCCAGTACAAAAACAGAAAAGATCTCTGCATTTGATGGAGGTCCTCAGTTGACAGCACCAAGAGAAGTGGGAGCAGAGAATACTCAGAAGGATGGGGGAAGCAGTAAAGGAGATGTGAGAACAGAATTTAGCATTTCTGACTTGTTTCTAATTGGCTTCAAGCCTTGTTCTCTGCTTGGCACAAGAGGTCATTAAGGGAGTTAGTGGCTGGGGAAGAGAGTAAGAAGGTGACAGAAGATATTCCAGAGTTTCCATTTCATTCTTATTTTCAGTCCATAGAATGGTATGTGTATTAGTCATAGCCTCAGCAGGAGACAGAACACATTCAACTGATTCTAGAGAATTAATTTACAAAGGGACTAATGAAAGGGTAGAGTATGCATAAACAACAGGGATAATGAAGAAACCTGGAATTCTAAGCAACAAAGTCACCACCCCTATACCTGATGGGAAGAGAGGGAGAAAGATTTCCAGTTCTCAGAAGGAGAGAGCTTTATGTAGTGAACAATGTTTGAGGGGAGCAGTGATAACCTGTAAAAAGTATGGGCAGCTCAAGTGGACCTCAAAGAGGTCTATCAGGGATAAGTATGTGAATTCATTCTTCTCCTTCCTTCCTGTCACTGACCAGAGCTAACTAGAAGCTAGATGGTATTGCAACCTGCTGACAACTCCATATAGGTCAAGTTCCCTGGGCAGAAAATAGGAAAGACAAAGAATCTATATAAGATCTGGAGGTAAATGAAAAATACTTGGCCCAACATAGAACCCTGAAGAAGTCTCCTTAGGAAAAAATTTTAAAAAATTTTCTCTTAAGGGAATTTAGAGAATTTAAAACACTAAAGAATTTCTGTGTAATCCTGCCCTCTTCTGCTCATCTGCTAATTCTATCAAAACAGTTATGATAAAGTCTCCAACAACATTTTGAGGTTACAGAACCCCTTCACTGGCACACACTCACTTATCAAAAAAAGCATACCATGAAAATAGAAACAATATTGTGAAGATATTGTGCATTACACAGAATTCCTTATTGCACTATCATACCCCAAAAGGTATAGCATTGTGAAGAAAAATCAATCAGCTCCAGCAAAGGTTCTATAGACTCTTTCCTACCTGTCCTCCAACCTGTAAATGTTGTCCAACTAGCATCTTACTGGAGAATATAAAAGGATCTTCCTATTTTGATGTCTGTTTTTATCTAAGTATTAATGTAATTATCATTGCTATTGCAATTAGAAGTGAGTACTTCTAATGTACAAAATACTGGATGCCATGCAGCATAACTTTTATCATTCCAAAGAAGGCCAATTACATTTTAGTACTGGATGGAATCTTGATAAGCATCTAATATTGCACTTTCCACATTATTACACACGTGGAAATTGAGATCTAAAGCAGACACACAATTCCCCTGCTCTTGGTGCCATCCCACTTTTCCAACATAGCACAGCAGGGTACTAACACTGTTTACCCAATGAACTTCTGCCTCCCAAGCTTTCCCTAATCAGTTCATCTCGAGAAACACACATCCTGACCCACTCTGTACCCAGGGGGCAACATCTGATATGTAAGGGATGGTGACACAAAATGAACCACCCCAAAACTCAGTTGCTTAAAACTCTGATTTTTCTACTTCCCACAATTCTGTTGGATGACTGGTGGTTCTCCCTTCTACTTGGTATTAGCTGGAATCACTCATATAGCTGCATTCAGCAGGAAGCTAGGCTGAAAGGCCCAGGAAAGCCACTTGGACACATCTCAGGTCTCAGTGCAGACTGCCCCAAGGAAACTTAGCTGTCCTTCAGGTGGTCTAGTTCCACATGGTTATCTCAGCCTCCAGTTTTGCTTTACACGGCTTCTCCCTCCAATAGGATGGCCTGTCCTGCCTTACGATATGGCAGTTGGGTTGCAAGACAGAATGTTCAAGAAGATAAGACCAATGTGCAAAAGCTGGTCCAGTTTGCATAATAACTTTCTAGTGATAACATCCTATTGGCCAAAACCAATCATAAATACCAATGCAGAGTCAGCTGAGGGAAAAACAAGGGTGGGAAAACTCATGGGTGTGGTTTACATGAAGCCACTCATCTAATAATCGACCACGCAAGCTCTGGACTGAATTCCAAACCCATTAATTCCAACTGCTGCATGATATTTGCTCCTAAATGTCAGATACCTCAAATCCATCATTTCCAGGTCACTATCACTCCTCCCACCTTAAATCACTCAATTCTAGCTCAAACATTTCTCTTTGAACCCAGATACATCTCCAAACCCACTTGCCTTAAGGCAAATAAGTCATCATCTCTTCATCTTTTACCAACCATTTTTGCCTTTCACATAACAAATGTAGTAATAGCACAGCCTTGCTTATAAGCAATTTTATCTACCATATTATGCCCTGGTAAAAAGATATTTAGTGGGCTGCACAGTAGCCTCTAAAAGATGTATCATCCCTGAATCTGTGAAAATGATTTCATTTGGAGAAAAAGGTCTTTATCAATGTAACCAAGATCTCAAGATGAGATCATCCTGGATTTAGGGTGAGCCTTCATTCTAATAATACTTTTGCTTATGAGACACAGAAATCCACAGAGGAGAAGATGAAGGAAGATGTAGAGATTGGAGAGGTGCTGTACAAGCCAAGGAATGTCAAGGACTGATGGCAGTCTCTGTAAGCTAGGAGAGAGGTACACAATGTTTTTTCCCTGAGTCTCCGGGTGGGGGCATTCCCAATACATTGAATTTGGAGTTCTGGCCTCCAGAATTGTCAGGGGATGAATTTCGATTGATTGGAATCACCCAGTTTCTGACACTTGGTGATAGCAGCCATAGGAAATGAATACAAGACTCCCTCATCGTTGAGCCTTTATCTTCTAGCCCTACTGTAGCTTCTCGTCATAATGCACTGTCCAAGCACGTAGCCCCCTTCTCTTTGGTGCACTCTCCTGAAATGCCCCTCCTCCCTTCCTTGCCTCTCAAATTTCCCTTTTCCATTAAGACCTATTTGAAATGTAGCAGGCTATGTGAAGTGCTACCTGCCTCCACAGTAAAAAGCTGCGCTACGTCCTCTTGCTTTCATATTTTCTGATCAGATATCTGATATAAATCATTTAACACTTGTTATTTACTCAACACAACGAGGTAGATTTAATTCTCTATTTTAAAAATGTTTACATTAAAGCATATTTTAGTATTCTTGTTTTTCTTTTTAAATTTAGGGATTAAAATTCCTGTGTGTAATAAACCCACTTACATTCATAAATGTAGTAAAAATTTAAAAACTTTAATATCTTGTATATGAGACCTATGTTCAGGACTGGGTGCCTTTGATTGCATTTTATACCTTAACTAATTGGGGAGGTCTATTTTTACAATATATTTTTTTAGACATTTCCTTTCAGTCTTGCATTTTTACTAAATAATTTTCTCCTTATTTAAAATTTTTGTTTCTCATCTGAGAAGTAGAAATCTTGGTACTTAGTATTATACAAATTTTTTTCAGAGATCAAAACATTTTAACACCAGAATATGGTATATCTGCAGCTGTTTCAGATGGTGGGTAGGCTTTTTATATAACATCATTAGTAAATGTTTTGAGAAGTAAATGTAAAAAGATAGTTTTTTTAGAAAAATAAACTTTTTTAAAGGAAAAAACCTTCAATATCATGCCATAAATATTTTAGACACCATTTTCCTAAAATTGATATTTTGTCTCACCATAAAAAAAAATCAGCAACATACTTTGCTAAAGAATGATTTATTGATGAGCTACACTGATTGGCTTTTGTTAAAAATATGCTCTAGGACCGAGGATTTAGTTCAGTGGTTCTGCCACCTGCCTCATAAGCACAAGTTCCCAAATTCGATCCCCTGTACCAAAAAAAAAAAAAAAAAATGGAAAGCTCAAGTTTAGTAGAATATGAACAAATCCATCTTTTAAAATTCCTTCAATCTTTATAAAGACAATTTTACTCAAGTTTAGTAGAATATGAACAAATCCATTTTTAAAAATTCCTTCAATCTTTATAAAGACAATTTTACTAAAAATCTCATAACAAACTATGGTATTAATTTTTGGATATAAAATAGTATAAGATCATCCCTTCCTTCAAAGATTAAATACAGTGTAGCTAGGGAGCTAGGACATTCTATTAAAGAATAATTAACAAGATACTATTGATTGAATGTGACAGCCAAGGAGATATGTAAAAGAAAGAAGTATTCTTAAATGCCATGACATTGCTTATGTTCAATAATAATCCATACCTAGTATTAATATTGGCAGTGTAAACTTAATAGCAGAAAAAGAGAAAAATTCAACAGGTTTTAATTTAGGGAAGTAATATATAAGAAAGGTGAAAATAAATGTTAAGCATTGAGAACTTTCTTAATTATCCTGCCTTCTTCCACTATATCAAAAATAATTATTCCATACCTAGATTGTACCAATAAACTCAATAAAAAGAAAAAAAATTATTCCAGTGGCCGGGGATTTAGCTCAATGGTTCCAGCACCTGCTTTGTAAGTGCAAGAACCTTAGTTCCATCCCTCGTACCGCGCCCCCCAAAAAAAACTCCAGGCACTACTATACATGTCTTATAGGTCAGATTTCATACGAACAGAATATGAATGCCTTACCATTTAAAACACCCTCTCCATTTGTCTCTTATGTCATTTATGGCTAATTCAAAGATAAAATATTACCCCCAAAGAGTAACATTCCCAGCAATATAAAAAACAAACATACCAACTCTACTTTACTTTTAAAGTGATAATGATAAATGAGAAACTAGAATAAAGCCACAAAGCTTCAAATAAGCAAAACACTATTCAAATTAGAAAAACACTATACAAGTTACTCATAAAACATTTATAATGTTTTAATGTTATGTTACCTTTCCTAGCCACATGTAGTGGTGCACACCTATAATCCAAGTTACCCAGGAAGCTGAAGCAGGAGGACTGCAAATTCAAGGCCAGCCCAGGACCGTGACACAACCCTGTCTCAGAAGAAAATTTTTAAAGCTGGGAGTGTAGCTGGGTGACTGAGCACTTGTTTAGCAGGAAGCCTTGAGGGTCAATCCTCAGTACTGCAATGTGTGTGCCTGTGGAAACACACACACACACACACACACACACACACACACACACAATTACCTCTCCAAAAGAAAGTACATCAAAATTAAAGACACTGAGAATTCACAAATCTCTTGCCAAATTAATCTTACCAAGAAGGGGGATGATGTAAAATATGTTCACATAGTTATAATTCCAGAAACTCTAAATACTTCACTTCTGTACATTACAAAAACAGCTAAATAATATAGCTTTGCATGGAACCTGTGCATCCAAGAAAGAAACCAAAGGTGGTTACTTCTGAAATTTAGGCCCTTAAAGCCCTTTTCACTTTTATAAATACTTTTTATACTTTATAACCTTTTAGTGAGACTTATCTATGTATGCAAAATTTCTTTACCAACTATTTTACCACCAAGAAACAGATCCATCACCAACCTATATCCTACCAAATAAAAACACTATATAGAGAAATCTAGAAAGAATCACATCAACTGGGAAAATTATGAAATTTGTACTGTAAAATAATGATAGGGCTAGGGATTTAGCTCAATGGCACCACGCCTGCCTTGCAAGCACAAGGTCCTGAGTTGGATCCCCAGTATCTCACTAACTAAATAAATGGTAAATAAATTAATGGCATGATAACGAATTTTCTTAGTCTCCATTTCTCAACCAAACATTCTTTAGAGCTTAAGAGAATGTATTATTCATGAACAATGACCTGGCTTTTTCCTACACTTTTTCATCCATTTGTTCAGCTAGGTCTTCACCAAATTTCCACCTATTAAATGAGCTTCACCCTCCAAAGATGTTCTGACACTGACATTGGTAGGATTTATAAACATGTTTCTTTCTTTGTGGTAGTGACTTCCAGTCATTTCTGTCTTAAATTGCAATCAAATCTGAAGATTTCCCTTCAAAATGTGCAGATTGGGTTGTTTTAAAATAAAAAGTAGGGACCGGGGATTTAGCTCAGTGGTTCCACTGCCTTCCTCGAAAGCGGAAGGTACCAAGTTTGATCCCTGGTATCAAATAAATAAATACACCTGGGCTTGGTGATGCATGGCTTTAATCAGCGCACTCTGGAAAGACAAGGCTGGAAGATCACAAGTTTGAGGTCAGCCTGGGCAACTTAGTGACAACAAAATCCTATCTCAAAATGAAAAATAGAAAATGGGGTGAGGATATATCTCATTGTGAAGGCCCTGGGTTCAATTCCAGTACCAAAAAGTAAATTTTAAAAATTATTAATTTCACATCTTTTTATATTAAACAATAACCATTTCTTTTAGTAAGGCTTTCTTAGCAAAGGACGTCAAGACTGAAACTCATTTGCATTTCCACAATAATAAAAATCATTTTTACTATGTATCAGAGTTTATTCAATGCCTTGTAGGTTGCCTCTTCTCACTCAGCTGACTCTAGCAAAGCAGGAGTGGTGCTCTCTATCACACGGCAACAGTGGAGTCACTGAGAGGAACCTCAGGCACGATGTCATCGTATCAATCACTGTCCTTAGTGATTTTAGGTTGGTCTCAGCTTCCACATTTGTCATATTTCTACAACTAATAACCTGGTTTCTTACCTTCTCTACAACTCAGTTTGTGCATCTATACAGTGTGAATCATTTCCCTGACTGGATGACTGTATTCAGTGAGCTCGTATTACACGGTAGTTAGAACAGAATCTGGCACATACTAAGCGCTCAATAAATGCCAGCCCTTTTATTACTGTTACTGTTATTATTTTAACAACCAACACATCTGCCTAACAAATATATTTCTAACACGTACCATGTTTTAAGGAAAGGAAACGCTGATATGTCAGTATTTTTAAAACCACAATTCTGTCAGTTGGTTGTACCTGAAAACTCACTCTAGAGAAATAAATATTTTGTTTGGGCATTTTTTTTTTGTGGGAGTGCTTTGTTTTTCAGTTTTATTTTTGTTAGTTTGTTTGTTTCACTGGTTGGCTGGTTGTTTCTGAGGCAAGCTCTCCCTATATAGCTCAGACTGGCCTTTAATTCACTGTGTAGCTGGCCTCAAACTCTTGGCAATCTTCCTGCTTCAGCCATGAAAGTGGTGGAATTATGGCCATATGCCATCATTACCAGCTGAGAACTCAATATTTGAAGGACCACAGTTGGGGAGGAAATTGAACCAATATGCGGGCAAAACCAAAAAATATAAAACAAACACAAAGAACATTAAATAGAAAAGAGACACGCATGCTTTTTAAAAATTACTTTCATTGGTACACTTTTGATATATACAATGATCCATCACAGGGATGATTCATCATAAGAAATCTGTGCCTGTATATGATATATCTTGGTGCTGGGCATGAAGCATAGCTATAATCTCAGCATTCTGAAGGCTGAGACAGGAGGATCTCCAGGAGTTCAAGGCCAGCCTGGGCTACATAGTGAGTTGATGATAAGCCTGAGCTACATAGCAAGATTGTCTCTAACTCTAAACATACATATAGACAGACACATAGATATCTTGATTTTTTCATTACCCTCTCTTCCATTCTACCATTTTCCCTTCCTTATTTAAAAAATATTTGTTTTCATTTTTTCCTTCTATTCTTTTTTTTTTCTTTTCTTTTTCCTCTCTTGAAGACATGGGTCTAGTTTTAATCTTTGGCAAGTTGAAATCTAGTTTTTCCAACACCATTTATTAAAGAGGTTATCTTTCCTCCACTGGGGATCGTTGGCTCCTTTGTCAAAGATGAGGTAGCTAAGTATGTCTGGAGTTGTTTCTGTACCTTATGATCTATTCCACTGATCCTCAGGTCTGTTTCTTTGCCAGTACCATGCTGTTTTTATCACAGTGTCTTTGTAGTATAGTTTCAAGTTAAGGATTGTGATACCCCATCATGTCTCTGTTGCCTAGAATTGCTTTTGCTATTCTAGGTCTCTTCTTGTCCCAAATGAATTTTTGGATAGTTTTCTCTAGTTCTGTGAAATATACTGTTAGAATTCAGTTGGGATTGCATTGAATCTATATAGCAATTTTGAAAGTATGGCCATTTTTACTATGTTGGTTCTTCCAGGAGCACGGGCTGTCTTTCCATTTTTTTACATCCTCTTCTATCTCTTTTTGCAGAGTGCTTTAGTTCTCAGTGTAGAGGTCTTTTGCTTCCGCCATTAGATTGATTCCTAGATACTTCATTTTTTTGGATGGTAATGTGAAAGTAATTGTTTCCCTAATTTCTCTCAGTAAGTCTGTTATTTTTGTACAAGAAGGCTATTGACTTTTGAGCATTGACTTTCTATCCAGCTACTCTACTGACCCTGTCAAATAAGTCTAGATGTCTTGAGGCAGATTTTTTTTTTTTTTGGTTTTCTATATAGAGTATCATATCATCAGCAAATAATGACAGTTTAACCTCTTCCTTTTCTACCTTTATTGCTTTTATTTCTTTCTCTTGTCTATTTCTGTAGCTAATGTTTCCAGAACTATATTCAAGAGGAGTGGTAATAGTGGGCATCCCTGTCTTGTTCCTGACTTTAACGGGAAGGTTTTCAGTTTTTGACCATTTAGTATGATGTTGGCTGTTGGTTTTTCATAGACAGCCTTTATCAAATTGAAATAAAGACAGGGGGCCGGGGATTTAGCTCAGTGGTTCCACCACCTGCCTCGCAAGCACAAGGACCTGAGTTCAATCCCTGGTACCAAAAAAAAAAAAGAGAGAGATAAAGAAAATCTATTCTAATTTGCTGCAGAGTTTTTATCATGAATGGGTGTTGAATTTTGTTGAATGCTTTTTTTGCTTCTGAGATGATCATATGATATTTTTTCCTTGACTCTGTTAATATAGTGTATTACATTTGTTGATTTATGTATGTTGATCCATCCTTGCATCCCTGGAATAAATCCAACTTGGTCAGGGTGTATGATCTTGATGACCCTTTGTATTCTGTTTGCCAGTATCTTATTGAGGATTTTTCTATCTATGTTCACTAGGGAGATTGGCCTGTTTCTTTTTTGGTTAGGTCTTTCCCTGGTTTTGTAATCAAAGTAACACTTGCTTCCAGGAATGAATTTTGGAAGTATTGCTTCCCTTTTCAATTTCATTGAAAAGTTCAAAGAGTAGTGGCAATAGTTCTTCTCTAAATGTCTTGTAGAATGAAGCAGTGAAGCCATCAGGACATGGGCTTTTCTTTGTTGGTAAATTTTAAATTACATTTTTAGTTTCACTGATTGCAATCAGGGTGTTTAGAATTTATATATATATATATATATACAACCTGACAACAGGGAAGCTAGAAACTGTACTCTTTCCTTTGAATCTAATGATAATCAAGAGAAGGAAGAGGGAGGAAAAGAAAAAGAAAGAAATCTGAACTAGGGCAGGAACAGGAACAAAAACCGAGACAAAAACAATGTGGGAGAGAGTGAAAGAAAAGAGGGAAAAAAGAAAAAGAAAGAAAAAAGCAAGAATTTTAAAAGAGTAGAAAAAAATTAAAAATTAAAAAGAGGAAAAGGAAAAAAATAGTTTTAATAATAAAAAATAAAATGAAGGGCCTCCTTCAGGGTATCTCCACTGTCACAACAGACAAGGTGGGTGGCAGTGTACAGATCTAAATCAATCAGTCTCAGCAAGCTAGCAGCAGACTCCTGAGATTCAGGCTGATTTCTGGCTGCAAGGCCCAAGTTGAGCTCCCTGCCCTACTGCAGGGTTAAACTCTGCAACATTCTACTGCAGGTTCCAGCTGCCCTTCCCCTGAGGGTAGTCCAGATTCTGATGGGAGGTGGTGATCCCTCCAACTTACCAACCACTGTGGTCAGGTGTACCTTTATTGCAGATTCTCTTCACTTTTCCAGTGGGCTTCACATTTCATTAAGGAGCCTGAGAGAGGCCCTTTTTCTGTTGTTCATTTCTGCCCTATCTTCTGAAGCTCAGGACAATGGTCTTTATGACCCTCTGTGCCTCTGTGGTGTGGATTCAGGTACCAGCACAACTTGGACACTGGGTTGTGGTGAGGGGCTCAGGTGGTGCTGTGGGGGCACCTGTGTGGTTCTGTTCCTCACTGCTTGGAGGTCCAGGGCAGTGGGTGTAGGGTAGCAGCCTAGTTCCATGCAGCTCTGCATGTCCTCACAGGTCTGTGCCGCTTGGAGCCCTGGGGCAGTGGGGGTGAGGTCTGGTTGATTTCTTGGTAACAACCATTCTTTCTGGAGTGAGATAGATTTTTGGTATTATTTTCATTTGCATCCCTTGAATGACCAGGGATGTCGAGCATTTTTTAAATGTATTTGTTGTTTGTACTTCTTCATTAAAGAAGTGTCTATTCACTTCAAATGTCCATTTTTGGATTGGGTCTTTGAATTCAGAGAAGGATCTGATTTTTTTTCTTTATATATTCTAGATATTAGTCCTTTGCCTGAGGAATAGCTGGCAAAAGTGTTTAACCATTCTGTGGGTTGTCTCTTACTCTGTGGTTTCTTTTGCTGTGCAAAGCTTTTTAATATGATGAGATCTGAGTTGTTGATTCTAACATGTCCTGTGTGATAGGGGTTTTTTCATAAAATCTTTGCCTATACCTGTCTTCAAGATTTCTACTTACCCTATGTTCTAAGAGATGTAGTATGTTTTAATATTTAGATCTTTGATCCATTTTTTACTTTAGTACACTGTGAGAGATATAAGTCTATGTTTAATCTTCAGGATGTGGAAAGCTACTTTTTCAAGCATCATTTATTAAAGAAGCTATCTTTTTCCAGTGAGGGTGTTTGGTCCCTCTGTCAAAGATAAGGTGGTTGAGTGTGCCTGAAGTTGTTTCTGCATCATCTAATCTGTGCCACTGCTCCTCAGGTCTGGTTTTCTCTATTTTTTCAAAAACTCATGGTAGCTTTGTAGGGTAACTTGAAATCAGGGAATGTGTTGTTCCCTGCCTTGTCTTTGTTGCCTAGAATTTCTTTTGCTATTCTAGATCTCTTTTGGTTCCAAATGAATTTTAGGATGCTTTTCTCTAATTCTGTGAGTTATGCTATTGGTATTTAGATTAAGATTGAATTAAATCTGTAAAACAAATTTGGGAGTATGGCCATTTTTACCATGTTGGTTCTTCCTATCCATAAGCAAGGGATATCTTTCCATTTTCTGATATCCTCTTTGATCTCCTTTTTCAGAGTACTGTAGTTTTCAATGTAAAGATCTTTTACTTCCTTCATTAGATTTATTCCTAAGTATTTCTCTCTTTTTTTGATGCTGTTGTAAAAGTGTAATCTCCCTAAATTCTCTCTTAATGACTCTGTTATTTCTGTATAGGAATGCTATTGATTTTTTGTGTTGATTTCATATCTAGCTATGCTATTGATTTTTGTTATTAAATCTAGAAGTCTTTTGGTGGAACTTTTAGGGTCTTCTATGAATAGTATTATAACATCTGCAAATAATGGTAACTTAACTTCTTTCCTGACCTTATTCTTTTTATTTCTTTCTCTTGTCTAACTGCTCTGGCCAGTTTCCCGAACTATATTGAATAGGAATGGGGATAGTGGACATCTTTGTTTTATTCCTTATTTTAGGCTGAAAGCTTTAAAAAAGTTTTTCATCATGTAATACAATGTTGGCTGTTGGTCTATCATAGATGGCTTTTACTAGATTGAGATAAAAACCTTCTATTCCAATTTTCTGTAGGGTTTTTATCATGAATGGGTGTTGGACTTTGTTAAAAGCTTTTCCTGCATCTGTAGGGATGAGCATGTGGTTTTGTCCTTGATTCTGTTAATATGGTGTATTACATTTATTCACTTGCATGTATTGATCCATCCCCGCATACCTGGGATAAATCCTATTGGGTCATGGTGTATTGTCTTTTTGATGATTTGCTGCATTCTATTTGCCAGTACCTTATAGAAGATTTCTACATCCATATGCATTAAAGATACTGACCTAAAGTTCTCTTTTTTGGTTGGATCTTTCTTTGGTTTTGGTATCACAGCAATTCCTGCTTCGAGGAATGAGTCTGGGAGTACTACTTCCATTTCAATTTAGTTAAAGAATTTGAGGAGTGGTGGCATTAGATCTTCTCTAAATTTCTTGTAGCATTCAGCATAAATATATCAGGACTGAGGCATTTCTTTTTTGGTAGTTTTAATTACATCTTCAAATGCATTGTAATTATTGGGTTATTTAGAATTTTTATATCTTCTTGATTCCGCTTTAGTAATTCATATGTATCCTGAAATCTGTTGAACTGGCTATGCTGGTTTCCAGATTGTTTAGGAAAGCACAGATTGACAAATTCACATGAGGATCCTGACCAGAAAGTGTTTGCATTTCTTCTTTCTACTACGCTACTTCACCATATCTTGTGACAGATTATACAATTAATAACATCACATACCAAAACATGCAAAATACGTTTTCCAGTAACTCACTATGCATGAAAATGTTCCCCCTTCTGGATTTTCACAAAAATATGACAATTTTATAGAAATTTACTTGGAAAAATAGTTTCACAAATTTTTATTTGGATCTTACAAAATTTTAGTATGTATGAGCTATACTTCTAATTTTTCTTTTTCATGAGGATAATATATGCTCTCTGTAAAATTTTAACACAATTACATAAAGGAAAAATAAAAATCTTCCACCTCAACTCCCCATAAACACATACTCATCAACCTATGTATCAACAAATAGTTATGTAAGATAGCCTCACATGTATATATGTAGATATTACTGTGCATAGAAAAAACTATATATGAAACTGAATCATCCTTTAACAATGACCAGATATTGCTGTCTTTACTTAATGTATCATAGATAATCCTTCTATGTGAGAACAAATATAACCTTTAAAAGTATTAAAATCCAAAAGTATTAAAATCTTCAAGCAAAATTAACACTTCAAGGAGAAAGCCAATGTTTATTCTATCAAGAATTGTTAGATGAACACTTTTCTAAATCAGAATTTAACCTTTAACACAATCTTCTTGACTAAGGTTCTCAGGTGTAACAAAAGAATTTTCTTTCCCTGCTATGAAAGAATCTGCTGCCTAACTTTTTAATGTTCCAAGTAAAATCACACAACATTTTCATAGTTAGCCTATAATTAATTAATCTAATAATAGATTTTATAGTGGCTTGAGTTTTACTCGAATATCAGAATTAGAGAAGGCATAGGACAGCAAGGATAGTGAGAGCAAAGAAGATAGAGTTGAAAGTCAAAATGCAGAGCCGAGTGAGTCAGACCTGGCAGCAGGTAAGCTGCTAATAAACATGGAAAACAGACTAACATTAACTAGGTCTTTGACTCTCAGCTATTTGTGGGCCTCAGTTTTATTAATTTCAAACTAGGAGTATGAGAACCATCACTGGGGCAACATTTTCTAGTCTCTGTATTCTTTGCTCAAAGGTAGTTTTGCAAATTAAAGGTAGGGAAGAAGGATGTGGAAGAGTAGGACCCTCGCGGTTCTGCTTTAAATGCTGAGTATTCTCAGTCCTGTAGAAAGACTGCATTGAAAAAAAATAGTCCTGCAAATAAAATGTTATTGATAAGAGACCTGGGCCAACTCCTCACATTTCATAGATGAGGAAATAGTGCCCCTTTCTGTAACCCTCTCTGCCTTTCTTAGTGCCTGTCATCAGATCTTGTGCCCCCATGCAACCTCCTACCCCTATGGTGATGCCCCATTCCACTGTTCCGTGCTTAAATGCGGCCCCACTTCAGGGGAATGAGGAATTCGAGCTGAAGAACAGCATGAAATTGTGATCTCAAACTCACAAGTGGGTGATAATGACTACCAAGTGAATAATACAGAGATGAACACTCAATTCTAAATTCCTACCCATAATAATATTTTATAAGACGAAAAGAAGAAAAAATAAGCAAAAAATACTCTTAAAATTAGGCTGTATTATACACACAATCTTATTGAACACAAGGGTTCAATTCAAACAATTACTCATCTTGAAAAATAAATGGTATGTTCTCTCTCATAAGACCTACTGACTAGAGGTTTATATATGGTAACCACTTGCTAGTGCAAAAACTCTGAAGAATGCAGGTCTAGCAATGTTCTACTGCTTTCTGAAGAGTTCTCTGTTCCTTGTGTAACACAAATAATTGCCAACTTCACTGATCTCACATTGTTATGTTAAATAAAATAATATTTATTCTTGCAGAGCCCTTCTCGAGATACATATCAGAATTGCCAGTGATAAAACCAATAAATGTTTTATAGTCATGCAACTGTCTTCAATATTTGTAAATGTATTTTTGTTAATATGACATCGGTATAGAATTTCCTGGTCACTAAGGCCTCCCGATTGCTCTTATTGCTGCTATAAAAACAAGGACAGTTATTTTTTTCAGATGTCATCATCATAGAATATTGTTCTCTGATTAATGTGCATCTTTTTTCTACTTAATATTTAATTCAAATTTAGGAGACACTGGCAGATGATAATAACTTATTTTTTCTTCTGTCCTATCAAAGCAAGTCTAACTTAAACTGAAGAGCATTCAGAGAGTAATCCCCTTAGAACTTCTTGTTACTCAAAGTTTAAGTGTGGGAACAGACATCATTCCTGTATGAGAGTTTGGCCAGGGAAGCAGGACCACACTGAGCAGCATGAAAAAGGGTTTTCTTACAGCGAAGAGATCATACACAACTGGGGAGAAGCTGGGAGAAAAGGGTCCAGATGGCTAAAGGATCACAGCAAGTGACTAAGACCACATTGAGGAGTCAGTGAAGAAGACTATGGAAGGTTGTTCGGTGTTAAAGAAAAAATTATTCTGACACTTTTTAAAGAGAGTAAGGTCGATTTTCATTAATGAAAGGACTATTGCAGTAAGGAATTTTATGTAGGGGAGAGATTATCAGATACAAATATGAGCACAAAAGGACGTGTAAGGATTTATAGCCCAGGGCCAGGGAGACAGGTCAGTAGGTGGGGTAAAAAACTAAGAGAAAACATCCAGGGGGATTCTGAGTAAATCAGCCTGACAGGACTCTTCCTGAAGGAAGGCCAGGTGATCAGACACCAAGGCTGGGCATTTTTGCTAAACCGATTTGGCAGGATTCTTGATAAAAACTGGATTAAATGGGCCAAGAATAGATGCCAAGATCCTGGGCTGAGCAGCAAAGAGGGCTTAAAGGAGCTGGCCTCAAATTTGGTCAAAGTAGTCTGTCATTGGCTCTGCATTCACGTGGCATGGCACATCATTTGAATCCTAGCAGTCTGGGAGGCTGAAACAGGAAGATCACAAATTCCAGTCCAGATTGGGAAATTTAGTGACTCAAGGAGAGCCTGTCTCAAAGAAAAGAATAGAAATGATGGGGATGTGTCTCCATGTGAAGGCCCCAAATTCAATACACAATCCAAAGAAAACAAATTTTTTTTGTTTGTTATAGGACAGCTAAGCTGATTGGGAAGAGAAGATACAAACAAAACAGGGAGAGTGAGAGGAAAACAGGTACCTGGATCCTGGCATGTACCTGGGCTGTCTCCTTCTCACCTTTTCAAGCCTGGATGATATGGAAAACCTGAAGGAGCTGCCCCACCCCCCAGAACAACACATGTCCTGGCCCAAAACTCAGCACTACTGAAAAAGATCTGTAGGAGTTGGAAGACCGGCTGCCCCACCACACAAAGGACAGCCAACAGGTTGGTGACAGGTATGGGCTGGAGCCAGGACCCTAAACTAATTAATCTTCCAAATGGAAAGGTTTCTATCTCATCCTTCTGCTTCCCAAATCTCAGGCAAATTTCTCTTGTGACCAGTCCTAAGTGGGAGCCCTACAGAGAAGTGACGCCTGAGAAACACATGAATTGGCATGGAATAAGATCACTACAGTACTCAGAAGGCACTTCATACATGATGATCCTAAAATAAATTTCAGCTTCTCAGAAATAAGATATATTCAATAGTAAAGCCTACTGCCATGCAGAATTTTAATTATCATATTCATTTGCAAATTTTCATCCAATTTTTCCTAATACATGGAACATTGCTATAAGCAAAGAAGTACTTAATTTTCCTCTAAGAAATTATTACTCTAAGATTATTACTGCCTGAACAACTTTTACAATGGAAATCTACTTAATACTTCCCCATTTCCACCCAACTGCCTTTTATTATCTCTTAGTATTAGCTTTCCACCTCTCTTGAGTCAAAGGTATTTAACTCCAAACATAAGGCTCTGCTCTCTTCTCTGCAATGTGGCTTTTACCAGTGCCACTGAGAATGCCATTAGGGTCCTCTAAATCTGAACTGTAATTACAAATATGAACTGAGTTCAATTTTTTCTCAGAAAGGTCTCTGGTCTTGTAAAAATTACAGTACGAGGTATGTTACCTAATTCTACATCTTTGCAAACCTAGTGCTGCCTAGTATACTCTTGGAATCCCTACAGATATTTCTGCCCTCATCAGGGAGAGAGTAACAAGCTCAGCTTTGCCTGAAGCTTCTTGGTCCCCAGAGATTCTTTCTCACATAATGCTGACATTGGGCACCAACAGGAGTGCATTCGCCCTTTATGGCCAGAAGCATTAGGAGTACCTGGGCACTTAGCAGATTTAATGGAACCTTCTACAAATTGCTGCTTTTCAACTATGTTCACCTCGCTCTAACAATGTTTTGTTAGGATACCTTCACAGGAGCCATCTGCGATAAGTGAATCAATTAGCACATTATCCTTAATATATAATGGTAACGGACTTGGAGAAGATTCTGGTTTTGGTTCTGGCATCAGAACTCACTAGGCTTTATCACAGGGGTGTAGTTGTGAAGTGCAAATGAGCTAACAGATGTCCTACTCTTACCTCTGATGTTCTCCAACCAGGATTCTACCCAACTCCTTGGGACAGAAGCAGCTTCTCTTTTCTTGTGCTGGTGCTATCACATGGGTGACACAGTACTGCCCAGCTGCTTCAGGAGTAACTTCAAACTGTACAGAGCCACTGCTCCCTTCCACACAGGCCCTGTTGTGGACCTGCCCGCTAAGCCTCATTCTTGGTCAGTGTGAGGTAGGGACTCATTCCACATCTAGAATAAAATCCTTATTATATTTTACATAATGTTATTTTGAAATCCTAGTTCAATTAACATAAGCTACTTATAGTATTCTTATTTCATCAATGGAATTAATAAATAATTCTAACAATTATCACCAAATAACTCATAAAACTTACCTAATATGTTTCATTTCTAATTCTAAAATAGTGTTAAAAACAAAGCCTTTTATACAGCTTGTAATCTTTAATAGCAATTTACAATTAACAATACATTTGTAGTAAGTTTTAGTATTTCAAATCAGTTCTGACAACCAAAAATATGCCTCAAAAGACTGGCAGTTCATAGTCTACAAATTAGAACTTCAACAGTTTATTGTTAAGAATAAAATGACACTATAAAGAATATTATATTATATTTTTAATTAAAGAGGTATATAAATGCAAACAATAAATGTGACTTTAAAACTGATTTATTCAGTAACTAATTTACCCACTAAAAATGCTATGGGAATTCTAACACTTAACAGCTTAGAGTCAGCAGAGACTCTGCAGTCTCCAGTCAGAGTTCGGACACTAGCTGCAACTTCAGGGACCACAGCCATCCAAACACCCAAACTACTGACCATCTGGCTACAAACCAGGGATTCCCACAACCACATCACATTTACTAAGTCACTAGAACAATCCCACCAGACTCAGGAAAACACAATTACAGTTTACGAAAGATACAAATCAGGACCAGATAGATGAAGAGACTTATGGGTCCTAAATGCATACTTTCTGGGTCATATTCCTATGGAATTGATTCATCAGCTTTCCAGAATATGGATGTGTTCACCAATGAAGAAGCTTGGCTCTTCCCAATGAAAGTGTCCATAGTTTCCAACCGAAGTTTCATTACATAAGCATAATGGACTGACTCATTGGCTACAAGACTGAGCTCAACCTCCCATCTCCCTCACCTAACTCAAAGCCTCTAATCACATGCTTGGGCTTTCCAGCATGGTCAGATTCCATTCTGCACCTAGCTAGGAGCATAATGTGAGTCGTCATTTTGCTAGCATAGCTAAAGTTCCACTCTTCATGTTCTGAGAAGAGCAAGTACAGGGGAGGTGGAAGATGGGATACACTTAAATACAACAAATTACCATTCTATAAATCATGAAAATACCTAATTCTTTGACAGTACAGTCCTAAGCATATATATGTATCTGTAAAACCCATGAAGAAATAAAAAATGTTGGCATTAATCTACTCATATTGTAATATACACCATTGTTTAGCTAAAATTAGTTATTACTGAGAGAGAAGGTAGGACTTTGTACACAATAACCCACAACTATGTTCTAATTTATTTACTTAGTGTTATTTTGAGACAATGTCTCCCATTGTAGTTCAGAAATTCACTACATGTCCTAATCTGTCCAGGAACTTGCAGTGGTCCTCCTGTCTGAGTATCCTGAGCTGTGGGATTACAGGAGTGCACCCCCATGCATGCCAAAAACTATCTTCTTAATTCCTTTAAATCTCTATGGCAGCCTATAGTGTTAATAATTCATCTAAAGGGAAGATGGTAATCTTTAGCAGTCAGTATCCAAAAACAAGTAAGCTAGCAATCAGTGTTTTAAGTTTGATACAAAACAGGGTACAAAAACTTAACTTTATCCCAAAGAAGCTTACTTTAATATTTGAAACCACTCAAAACACTGCACTTGATTTCTACATGTATCAATTCTATTAAATATATAAAGAAGCTCAGAATTCAGTAAGCCTTTGAACAGAAACCATAAAAGGGAAAACTTTAGCCACAAAAGCAAATGTATAGCCTTTTACCAAAACACATTCATTTTAAGCAAACAATTTGTATCATATGTAGACAAAATATCAATATAGTCTAAGTAATACTTATTTTTGAGACTATTTAAAGAATACTTACTTTTGATTTTTTATATGAGACAGAAAGACCAGATTGTTTATACCAATCAAACCTTACTAGTAATTTGGGAAACTTAATTTATAAGCTCTAGATTTCACATGAGTCACTTGTAAAAAAAAATTATTTTATCATTGTGCAAATTACCAGTTATTAGTCACAACTAAAACTACTGTGGCAGCCGTCTTCAATCACAGAAGACTATAAGCTGGTACAAAAGCTTATCAGCCTCTTCCAAGTACATTAAAAGCCAGAGACTCAGCAAGGAAAGCAAGGGAAGGGGCAAGATTATCAAGGGAAATCATTTTGTCCTATAACTATTTGACATTCTACCAGTATCTAGTATTCAAGAAAAAAATATATCACTGAAAGAGGAAAAGAGGTGAGAACTAGTGTGAGGATGGCTGTTCGTCCACCCAGTGAGGAAACAGACCATAAGAATAGCAAACATCTGTAAGTGCTCACTGTGTGCCCGATACAGTCAAAGTCCTATCTATAAACATTAACTCACAACCCTCACGACAGCCCTGTGACAGAGTTACTATTCATACCTCCATTTTTCCACATGAGGAAGATGAGGCAAAGAGTAAAACATTTTAAGGTCACAAACTGCTGAATGGTGAGGAAAGACCATGAAAATGAGAGGCGGGGCCAATGTAAAATTTATAACCTTAGAAGTTTAACAGTTCCCTTTTCAGAGTGATCTGAGTGATCATGTTTGAATACAATAACTGATACATTCCAGATGCATAAAATTTTTTCCCAAGTTAGAGTGCTACGTAAGAAGGACCACGTAAAAGAGTGTTTAGTATCAGCACATACCATTGCCCTAAAAATAAGAATGTGGTCAGAATAATGACATCAAGAAAGCTTTCGAGATTTACAAAGTCTCCATAACTGAAGTGATGCAACAAGAGGAGGAAGCTTACCAGAATATTTTACGGATGAATACCGAGCAGACCATAAGATCAGTAGGATTCTGCATGCTGCAGCAGCCAAGAGGGCTCTAATGAACACAGCCACAACGATGTGATCCGGGGTAAATTACCGATGTTCCTGAACCCCGAGAGGGGGCTCTGGCCTTTTCCCTTACTCAGCAGCTGTAACTGAGCCCCTGCTCTGGAACAAGAATCCAGCTTTACAAACACTCAGCCTGGGCTCCTCTGGGTTGAGGGTGCAGAGCAAAGGCAGAAAGTTCTACTCAGAAATTAGCTCCACCCAGACATCTGAGTGGATGCAGGCCAAAATGATGATGATAATAGTAGTACCGATATTACGAATAACATCTTCTGTTGGCAGAGGGGTTGCGGGAGCCTCCTACAGCCCTGACAGCTGGACGCTTCCTTCTGGACAGGCCCAGACCCAAATTGCATGAGGCGTAATGACCGCTCAGATCTCGTGGCTGTCGGGCTCACCCTCTCCCAGCCAGGCCCATTCCTACCACACGGCCAGCAGCGCTGTCCTCCGCCTCCCTTGGCCACTGCCTGGCAAGGGCCCTCACCCCAGGTTTGAAGCAGTCAGTCACAGGGCGGGAACACAACGCTGAGCACCTCAAGCCCCGCCAAGCTTGTACTTCGGAGTGGATGACACCGCGTAAGGGCGGCATTCACCAGAGCTCCTGATTGGCCCCCAGATCCCGCGAGATCCCAACTCTCGCTGAGCCTAAAGCCCGGCACAGATGGCGCAGGCCCCACCTGCTGAGTCTTATGTAACAAAGTGAGTGGCCTTCAAGCGGTAAACCTGGAGTTGTTGTTTAGCCTTTACCTAACCAAAGAGTTAAATTATTTACTTGTATTCAGTGTGTAAATGGTCTTTCTCAAAAGTACTCGGGCCGGGGATTTAGCTCAGTGGTTCAGTGGCCTGCCTAGCAAGCACAAGGACCTGAGTTCAATCCCCGGTACCAAAAACGAAAAAAAAAAACAAAACAAAACAAAGTACTAATGCCATTTTTTAAGATTTAGGCCAAGAGCATTTACTGACAAGAATCAAGCCACGTGGATAAAATAAAGACTCAAGGCACTGTGCCAATCCAGCTGGGAGTACAAATGCCAAAATTTGCTACCCAGTTCTCCATGAGTTACAATCTAGGAGAGCAAAATACTGTAAATTTAAATTATTACAAGTGAGCCACATAAAATGCTGTAATACAAAAACTGACAGCAAGGTCCCAAAAGTGGAATAGAGCTGGGCCTTACAGAGCATATCGTTAATCCAAGCACTCTGGGAGGCTGAAGCAGAAGGATGGCAAGTTCAAGGCCAGCCTGAGCAACCTGGTGACACCCTGTTTCAACATGAAATGAAAAGGGCTGGGATGTAGGTTAGTGATTCAGCACTTGCTTTCCCTGCATTGAGTACCCTGGGTTTAAATTCCCCACTACTACCAAAAAGAAAAATAAAAGGAATCGAACAGGAATAGAAACTTCTGGTTGCATAATTATTTGAGTGAGAGGTGAATGATAAGGCCGAGGCAGAGAAATAAAAATATTAAAATTATTTTCTAAAATTGTTCACCAGTCAAGGTACTTGGAAATACAATAGCGAAAAGTTTGTGAATTAGATAAGTAGGAGTTTTACCCCGTATTCTAGTTCTCTAGACCAGTGCTGTCCAACATGTTGTGTTGGAAATATTCTATGTGGGCTTCTTTTCTGAAGTTTCAAGCAGTTTCTGAGTGCCAGAAATGAGGCCAATTAAATGAGAAACTGACTTAGTAATTATTTTAACTATAATTAACTTAGAAAAATTTTATTTTAATTTAAATAGCCAGAATCACCAGATGGTTGGATGAACTCTAAGTGGTTCCTATGAGTTCTTCCCTATGAGCTATACCTGAAAAGATTTATGTCATCAGTTTGAACCATGAGGGCCTAGTCTACTATAAAAAACAAATCAGACATTAAACATTATTCTCAAACTCAAAAACGGAATGCAAACTCAAGAGACTGCCATTTCCTGAGTGCCTATAACCAGCCAAGCTAAGCGCTTACATGCATTAACAGGAGCCAATAGCTTATAGATGGGACAAGTAGAAGCTCTGGACCATATGCATATAAAACAATCTAAACGTTATTGGTTGCTCACCAATGTTAGTGGTCAAATCCACAGAAAATTTGCTAATGGAACAAATTTTAATTAAATATAATGTATGAAGACTAATATTATTAACCAAGTAAGCATTCTTTCATTTACATTTCAGTTTGAGAGAATTTAGAAGATACTAACAGAAAATTGCTACTTTCTTTTTGCATTTCAAAAATCCAAAATACCTGTATAGGGGGCAGAAGATTGAATGCAAAGTATCATAAATATTAAGAAAGTATTCTGTGACTTAACTACACCTCCAGGCCCTTGGCTTTCATTTTACAAGACAAATTCACAAGATTTGAAGGGGGAAATTTTTCAAAGAACATTTAAATTTATGTAGAATAAATGAGTTTATCATTGTAACACTGTGTTAGATTGATTGATTGGTTGGTTTTTCTTGTCCAGTGGTTGGGCCCTGAACCTTCTCCTTGAACAGTCTCCCTAGCATGCGCCTTCTCTCTCCCTCTCTCTCTCTCTCCCTCTCTCCCCCTCTCCCTCTCCTCCTCCTCTTCTCTCTCTCTCTTTTTCTCTCTCTCTTTCCCTCTAAAGAAGTTCTCACTAAAAAATTGCCTAGGATGCCGAGCCTGAATTGAGCTTGTGATCTTCCTGCCTCAACTGCCCAGGCTGCTGGAATTACAGGAATGCACCACCAAGTCTTGTTAGGCTACATATTTTAAAGCCTTGAAAAAATTTAAACTGCTAATGTCCAACACCTTTTCTGTAATGTAAGGCTAACAGTCATTCTTTGAACCTCAGACCCTGAGATACATAAAACGTTTTAGATCTATGTAATTCATGTTCAAAGAAGTAGTATGACTTTAACTAAGACAATTCTGTAATTACTGAGTGATGAAAGGCTCTGAAGTTGACTGTAATGACACTTGTAAAACTCTGTGAACATACTAAAAAAATCTGATAGAACAACTTCAAAGGGTGAGGTCTATGACTTGGGAATTATACCTCAAATATCTGTTGAAAATAAATAAGCACTATGAAGACTACATACTTACTGTATTTTTGTAATTTATAACTAAGTTTCTTATTTTTCTTGAATATGTGGCATTTTACAACTGACTTATGATGAAACTTTGCTTCTCTAGCATTACCCACTCCTTTTTTTGAGAAAAAACTAACTGCCCTGAATATCAGCCTAAATCTTTCAGAACACACATCAGTAGTCTTATTTTACAAAAACAGACTTGCTGTCAGAGCAGTGTAAAAAAGTATAAATTTTCCACTAGATGGCACTAGTGTGGAAATAGTATTGCTTAGAAACTTTGCACTCATATCAATAAAATTACCAGTGTTTTTCTTTTCATTCATCTTGATTAGTTTGGTTGAGAGAAGAAAAGTAGAAAGACAAGATACTTCCTAGATTTGCTAAATTCTGCAATAAACAGCACTTTCATAGTACAGATATTGCACAGAGAAATAATAACAACTAGGGAAAAACATGAGGGGGACTTCTAAACACCATAACTGAATGAAACAAATTTATTTCTTTTGTGCCATTGCACACATTATTGCATTTGGACCTTAAATTATTAGCTCCTAATTATACAAGACTAAATATTAGCTCCATGAGAGGAAGAGAGTAACTGTTTCATTTAATAATGTCTCCTTTATATACAGCATAGTGCCCAACACATAGATAATTTGACCAGGTCCATCCTTAGACTCTTTGCTCTTGTTATGGCTTCTGTTTGGGTGCCCCCCACACACACACCTAAAGCCTCAAACTGTTCCAGAGGAAGTTAAACTAGAGTGTGTGATTGATTCATGGTGAGGGTTAGGCCTGAGGACACTCGGATTAGGGTGTGAGTGCTATCTGCCCTAAGTAGTGGGAATAAGGTAAAGGGGGCAGAAAGATGCTGCTAAGGCCTCTCCCTTGTTACCTTTGATATCTTGTGAGTGCCATATTGTTTCTCTTCTGCAATGTCTGTTTACCATTCCTGCTTCGGAGCCAGTGGATTATGAACTGAATTCTCTATGAACTGTAAGCCAAATAAACCTTGAATTTTGGGTGTCCGGTATTCTGTCTCAGCAATGAGAGAAAAATAACTAACACAAATCCAGTTTGAACAAGAGTCTTGTTAAATCAGGTTAGTACAATCCTCACTCTTGGGTTCTGACACCACTAATAATTTATTACTCTGCACAACCTTCAGCAAGAATGCTGTTTAAGCAAATCTAGCAAGAATCCTTGTTACTCCTTGTTGAGTAGTTGCCCATCCATTAACTCTCCTCCTGATCCTGATTATAAATTCCCACTTGCCTTACCGAAGTCGAATTAGGGCCATTCTGTCAGTATAGTCCCCATTTCAAGACCCTGTTGCAGTTGTGCCAGTACATAGCACTATGCCCCCCTCCCCAAACAATTTGAATGAAGTCGGCCACCTTCAACAGGTGTCATTGTAAAGTTTGGGGAAAGAATCCTCGGAGTAGTGAGGCAAAGTCACCGCTGGGAAAGCCCTGTATCAGGCAGGCTGCGCTGGCCTCCGGGAACAAGCACAGCACAAAAGGTTGATAACTCCAACCTGGCTTCAGAAGGGCGCCCTGGTCTTAGGGCGGGTACCCCGCTACGCCAGGGGGCGCTGCAGGCTGCTCCCGGAAGCCAGTACCCCTACGGTAGGGCTTCGTCTGGCACCTGACTTCGTCTTCCGGAAGCGGAGAGGCGGACCCGCGACGAGTGGGTTCAGACGGAGGTTGAGGCTGCAAGGACCGAGAGGGACCCGGTCCCGCCGTCGGCGCCGAGGTGGAGCAGGATGGACGAGGCCGGCAGCTCAGCGGGCGGCGGCGGCAGCAGCTTCCGCCCGGGCGTGGACAGCCTGGACGAGCCTCCCAACAGCCGCATCTTCCTGGTCATCAGCAAGTACACGCCCGAGGCGGTGCTGCGGGAGCGCTTCTCGCCGTTCGGCGAGATCCAGGACATCTGGGTGGTGCGGGACAAGCACACGAAGGAGTCCAAGGGCATCGCCTTCATCAAGTTCGCCCGCAGCTCGCAGGCCTGCAGGGCCATGGAGGAGATGCACGGACAGTGCCTCGAGCCCAACAACACGAAGCCCATCAAGGTGCGGGTGCCCGGGTGGCGGTGCCCGCGGGGCCAGGGAGGCGGGGGTGGGTCTCCCGGGCCTCCCCCGGTGCTGTGCCGGGGCGGAGGAGGCTGACCGTGCAGCCGGCAGGGGTGGGGGTGACCTTGGCGGAGGATCCCCCAGGCCCCTGAGCCTGCGCCGGGCTGCGGACAGGGGCTGATGCGAGCCCGCTCTCCGTGCCACCCTGTGGTTCCTGGCAGTTCTGGAGTCCACAGCCCATTCCCCCGGCCTGCCGTGAAGCTGTCTGTCGGTCTGTATCTCTGTCTGTGTCTGTCTGTATCTCTGTCTGTCTCTCTTTCTCGTTTACTGAAAATTGGGAAGAGTATTAATAGGGACTTATAAATGAAGAACTCAGATATTTCACTCTCTGGAGGTCTTGCCTGTATCCCCTCCATACACAAAAGAGAAGGAGCCTGAGAATATACCACAGCCCAGTAAACGGTAAGAAAAGGTACATGGCATTCCCATGTCTGGGTGCAGCCAGTAGTAGAGCATCAGAATACATTCAGTATAACTGCTAGAGCTAAAAGAAGAAAGATAAATTTATAGTCAACTCTCCAGTCCTCTGAAATGGCTCAGAACTAGGCATCAACAAAATTGATTATAGGGCCACAACATATGTTAGATCAGAGCTTGACAAGCTTTCAATAAAGGATCACAAGATAAATATTGTATACTTTAGGGGTAGCAATCTCTGTCATATCCTTGTTTACTTCCAACAGCCCCTTAAAAATGTGAAAAGTTTTTATAGGTTATACCAAAAGCAAAGCTATAGTTTTTCTGACTCCTGCTGTAGATTGATAATTTTCATTTCTTTGCAGTTATGACCTTAATGGAATGGATTTTTATACTTTTGAGTGTAAAAGGATTTTAGAACCCACATGGGCAATGACAAAATGCTCCAAATTTGAAGCCCACTTCCCTTAATAAATCCCCACAAGTAAAATTGAGGGCCCAGCACTGCTTACCTATGAGGGTTTGTTTAGGAAGATAGAAATATCTTCCATTAAGGAAAAATCTTCCATTACGAAGTCATTCTTGTGTTCTACATAGATGTTGTCCTTTATTGGAGATTTTAATCATGTCAATCTTCTGAAATTTGGATATCTGTGACTCGAGGCTCCTGTTTTCCTGTAGTATCTACTCATATTCTTACAGCTTCCGTCTTTTGTGTTTTCCTATTGATCATTCATTATACTGTTGCATCTAGTAGAGTAATTTTCTACTGGTCCATTTCTATGTTTCTCAATATGCTATTGCTAATATCTCACATAGTGCTTGGCATATAGTGCAGATTACTGAAGGAAGAATGAAGTATACTCCAGGGATATGTCTCCAACTATATGACAGGTTGTTTGCTTGCAAAAATAGTGACTTTCTTCATGGCTTTAATATTCTCTTTTTCCAACACTTATAAAGTCCTTCATTGCATTTTCGTTTGTTTGATTTTGGTTTTTCTGAGAACAGGGTCTTACTATGTAGTCCAGGTTGGTGATAAACTCAGTATGTAGCCCAGGCCAGCCTGGAACTCACAGTGATCCTCCTACCTCAGCCTCCCGAATGCTGGGATTACTGCCATGTGCCACCATTCCCAATATCCCAAATGGCTTTTTAAATCCAGTATCCTTTTGGGTTTCTCCCTCCTACACTGGAATTCCATAGTCCAAGTTTAACATATTTGATTGATATATTTCTACCCTTTAAAGGAAACATGCATACATACACACAAAACCTCAGCAGTCCTAGTGTTGATGGTGACTCAATTAGTTATGTTCAAGTAATAAAAACCAAACCTTTAAACTTACTGTACTTATAGCTGAATGAACAAGTGCAGTCTTAGTCACAGATTTTAACATTCCTCTGCAGTAGTAGAAAACCAAGAAAATTTAGAAATTAAATAAAAACAACCCTAGTAAGCAAATTAAATTCAAAGAACGCTAGTATCACATTGTTTCAATAAATTTAAATTGCCAATATTAGAAAAATCCTGTGCCTTTTTCTGCTCACAAATGAAATCATTTGGATCGTCACTGAGGTGAATCAGAATATGGTTGTGATACCTTTTTCTAAAAATCAATAGAAAACTGTCTACACTTAAACCCAGCTGTATCAATAATTACATTAAATGTAAATGAACTGAACAGTAATTAAAAGGAAAGGATTGTAAGAGGGTTAAAATTTAAAAACAGGACTGAATAAAATGACTGTTTGCAAGATACTGGCTTTAAATACAAAGGTACTGAGTGGTTGAAGATAAAATTATACAACAGCTGGCATGTTCTCAGATAAAACGGATGCCAACACATGGGGTTTTAACAGATAGGATGATTTCATAAGACCAAAAGCATCAGGGCCGGGGATGTAGCTTAGTGGTTCCATTGCCTGCCTTGCAAGTGCAAAGCCCCAAGTTCTATCACTGTACCAAAAAAACAAAGAACAAAAGCATCAGTTAAAAGATAGCCAATAATCTCATATTTATGCAGCTAATGAGAACTTAAAAACTTGAAAAACACTTGACATTACTAAACAAAAAAAGATGAGAGCTATAGTGGTGCACACCTGCATTCAGAAAGCCAAGAAAGTGAAGGCAGGAGGATCACAATAGCAAGGACATCCAAAGCAACTTAGCAACACCCTGTCTCAAAAAATACAAACAGCAGAAAAAAGGAAGATGAATTCATAATCAGATTTTCTGTTCTCCTATTATCTAATAGAATAAGTAAACAGAATAAAGATGTGAAATGTTTTAATAGCTATAAAATATATAATGAACATTTTCTTGAACTGTATCAACAGCTGCAAGGTATGCATCCTTTTTAAGTATATTCGTTTGCTCTTGCTAATCAAAAATGAATGTATTAAAAAAAGGTTGGCATTATATAAAAAAGTCATGGCAATAAAGATTACTTTTAGAAAAAAGTTTTTCATAAGACCCTTTCGCATTGCATTTTTAACCTAATATGAATTACATACATAAAATTGTTAAGAATACGTAAGGAATAGGAAAATGGTTGACAATTGTTTTGGGGATTTTGTGTGTTTCTTAGGTTTTTATTGCTCAGTCCAGATCATCTGGAAGTCACCGAGATGTTGAAGATGAAGAACTTACAAGAATCTTTGTTATGATACCGAAATCCTACACAGAAGAAGATCTGAGGGAAAAATTTAAGGTATTTATGTTTTCTAATCACCTAGCAGCTGTGATGACTCCATCCGTGAAGGTTGCACATTTACTAGAAATTAGAAAAGATAGGGTGGCCCCCTGCCAAACTTTATCATGAAAATATAAATCCAGAATAATGAAGCACAGAGCTCAGTGAATTTTAAGTGAGATCACACAATTAGTGGCTGTTGGTGCTAAGATTTAAACACACTGAGTCTGGATCCTGCTTTTGATTTTTAAAATTTTAAAGCACTTTCTTTTCACTCCTATCTGTTATCTATTGCCTGTTATGTAGAGGTGAGTCAGCTGAGCCTGATTATGTAAGATTATTATCTAATATTACAGGCCTATAGTATGTTGACAGTTTACTCATACACGGAAAGGGGAATCTCTTTTAGAAAGGTTTATCATTTGATTTTTTTTATCCTAAAATTGGACTTCTGAAGGAGTTATATTGAAGAAAACAACTGCAGCTCTGAGTACAGATAATGGTAAATGAAATTTGAAAATAATTTTAAATGTTTTTAGCCATTCACTTTTGTATGCAGTACTAAACTTCCACAAAGATTACTTTAAAACAGTGTTTAAACTGTTTTGAGTTATACTTTTTAATATTTGTTCTACTTATGCTGCCAATGCTATGAATCAGGTGGGCAAGAAGCAAGAAAGATCAGAAACAAGCAGAAAAAAATAATTTCCAAACTCCTCTGTCCTGTCCCATGTGAGAGTTGAACAAACTACCTCAAAAATAACATAACAAAAATACATGTTCCATACTTACACTTCTAGTAAGAAAAAATGTTTTTATTCCTACATTTATAACTTTTCATCATTTTCTGAATAATAAATAATACTTTAATGCACAGTAATTAAGTTGCTTACTAGGTACATGAGAATTTATTAAAATAATAAATATAAAGAATTTATATCCGAATTTCCTCCGGCATTAAAAATAAACATTAGTGCATATTTCTCAAATAGATTATTAACATTTTGAGTGATTTAGAGATATACTTTGACTTTCCTCCGAAAGAATACACAATTGTTTATGCTCCTGTTAAAACAGTTCAACAATTACAGCTAATGTGTATTGAGTGTTTAGTATGCGCCAAGCTCTTTGTAAGCACGTAATATAGATTTGTTAATTTGTTCTTTAAAACAACCCATTGCTCCATCTGACAGATAATGAGGCAGGCACAGGCAGGATAATCTGCCTAATTAATAAGTGGCTGAGGCCAGGGATTTAGCTCAGTGGTTCCACCGCCTGCCTTGCAAGCACAAGGACCCGAGTTCGATCCCTGGTACCAAAAAAAAAAAAAAAAAAAAAGTGGCTTTCAATCTAGGTTTCAATCTAGAATGCTCAATTCCAGAGCATCAAGCCTTAACTTCAACTGAGTAAGAATTTGAAGCTACTCAAACCATATATAAGTCTTTTCTTTCTATGATTACCTCCTTTGTGACCTATGCAAATTATTTGATTTCTGAAAGGCTAAGTTGCCTTCATTATGAAATAAACAATAAAAATGTCTTTGTATCTTTGAAGGATTTCTTCGTTTGCAAGCAAGAAGCATGTATGAGTTAGCTTTCCCATGCCCAAACACAATACATGACACCACAATTTAAAGGAGAGAACTTTAAGACGATGTAGTCTATGGTTAGACTGGCTTGGAGAACATGATGGATCAGAGCTACTTAGGTCATAGTGGCCAGGAACCAGAACAAGGAAACAGACTCAGAAAGGAAAGAAGAAGGAACTAGATGTAGACTCCTAGGCCTTGCCTTCATGACCCCCCTATACCCACCCAGTAGTGTGCTCTACTAGTTGCCCAAGTGAATCCCAAAGGCAATGAAGTTGACGTGTAACCCTAACCACCCTATCACACCCCTTGTCACCAAACATATCTTAACCATACTTAATCTCCAAATAAAGACATTAACAAGTTTATAATTTTGTCTAACCTGTTACAAGTATACTGTACACAACCAGAAACAACAATCCCTTCCCCAAAACTCAACAATTCCAGCATTTTTCAAAATTCAAGGTCAAACTCAGTCTTCTGAGACTTAAGGCAAACTCTTAAGTTGAGAACCTCTGTGAAAATAACAAGTTGCATAATCCTAACTATACAATGGCACAGGGAAAATATTTCCATTGCAAAAGGAGAGAACAAGGGGACAGACAAGAATTAGACCAAATTGAGACTCAAATAAACCCTATAGTCCCATGTCTGACATTGGGAATGTGGTGGTCAAATGTGAATTACAGAAGACTTGGGCAGCCCCATCCCTTTAGCCTTGCCAGTTGAAGCCCACATGGCCTCTCTCTTGGACTGGTTCCACTCATGCTTTACAGCTTTCGTGGGCAGACATTCCATGTTCCTAGTACCTTCAACTTCCTGGGTTCTGCACTGCACCTTCAACTTCATTTCCACAGATTCATGTTCTGCCCTCCTAAGGGCTTCATGCCCAACCTCTCAAGCCTTCCTTTGAAATCTGAAGGAATTCTCTTTGACCCCACAACTCTTCATTCTGCATGCCAGTAAAACCAGCATCGTGGGGATGCTTCCAAGGTCTGCTGTCAGTGGGGGAAGAAGCCACTCCCGTTAGACAATGGCTACAGCAGTCTTTGAGAGGCTAAATGGCTGAGAATAGTGAAAAGAATCCTAGGAACAAATTTCATAGGAGGTCCTTCTTGAGCAAAGGGGCCCAGCAACTCTCTTCTTAAATGAAATGTTGACAGTTTGTACCTTAAGCCTGTAATGCCCTTTCCAATTCCTGAGATCCCATGAGGCATCTTCTTGTCCCTGTACAAAGTACTTAGTTTCTTTTAATGCTTCTAATCTCTTAAGCAGCCACATCTCCTTTGGCCCCAAATTTACTTGGGTTTCTTGTATTCCAAGATTTGGGTTTTTCAAGTTTTTCTGTTCTGTCTTTTCCCTATTCTTACCATAAATCTGGCATCCAGCAGTACCCAAACCACAGTCTGAATGTTGAGCTGTCTTGAAATTTCCTCCACTGTTAATCTGTCTCCTGCAAAGTCTCAGGACATGGACAAAATTAGACAAACTTCGTGCCAGAGTATAACACTCGTGGGCTCTACTGCAACTGCTAATGGAGTCTTCCTTCCTATCTGGAAACTCCTTTGCTGTCTAAATTCCTATCCCTACTCAGATCTTCTAAGCATAGACCAGAAATACACATCAGGCCCTACTTATAGCATTCTATGATTTCTTTAGCCCATTTCTAAACCTTTCCAAATTATTTCCACAAACCAGTCCAAAGGCTCCTTGAACCACGTGGTCAGCTAGAGTTATAGCATTGACCCCATTCTTTGAACCAATTTACTATATTAGTTTTTCTATCACTGGACAAAATACCTGACACTCACAACTTAAAGGAACAGAGGTTTAAGGATAATACCTGATACACACAATTTAAAGGAAGAGAGGTTTAATTGAACTCTCATTTTATGGGGATTCAGTTAATGATTGGCTGGTTCCAAGGGAGAAACATAATAGTAGGAGGGCATGGTAGACCAAAGCTTTTTAATTCATGACAGTCAGGAAACAGAACAGGGGAACAGAGCAGGATAGAAACGGCAAGGGGCTAGACGTAGACCCCCAAGGCCAACCATTCTTGACTCAGACACTCCCAGAAGTGTGCTTTCCTAATCCCCCAGGTGTATCCCAAAGCCAATAAAGTTGACACACCACCCTAATGGCCGCAAGGCATGAACAATAATACATTTAAAGTTAGTTTTGAAATAATCTCTTCAATTATTAATTTTGAGTTCCCTAAGATCCTGTCTTTTAACTCTTGTAGGTGTATGGAGATATCGAGTATTGCAGCATTATTAAGAATAAAGTCACTGGAGAAAGTAAAGGTTTGGGCTACGTACGATATTTAAAACCATCACAAGCTGCCCAAGCAATAGAAAACTGTGATCGAAGTAAGAATATGTTTTTGATATTGTTAAAGACTTTTTTAACAGGTAGGGTAAGCATAGGGTTTCTAAGGTTTGCTAACATAGGTATTTAATTATAAAGTTGATTTCAAGCTAAGAGTTACGATAATTGAATCTTCTGCTGTTACTAGTATAAATAATAAAGACTAAGCATTTTAAAGTTGCCAGGATATTCTTTGAAGTGATACGAAATTATATGGAATAAAGTACTGTTTTTAGGTATTATGAAAATTATACTTACAAGAAAGAATTCTTAATAGCATTTTTAGTTACCCAGAAGGTCCACACCAAAATTTTCTTCTTAGATACTTCTAAATTTCCCATTCAGCCAGCATTTATTGAGTACCTATGCTACAGTGATTAATATGCTAAATAGAGGAACACAAATAAAATATTTGGCAATACTGGCATTTTATGTCTACATTGAGTAGCAGGACCTAATAGGTAAAAAATACTAAATAACAGAATAATTTTTAAAGGATCTGCAAACATAAGAAGTATGTCTTATTTGTCTACCATCCCAGATACCTAGTATAGTGATAGGACTCAGTAAAGATTTATTAAGATCTCTTCTTTAGTAACTTCTGTTTATAGTAGACTCAATAAGAATTTGCTAAGTGAAAGAACTATTCAAAAGTAGGTTGGATAGTCTATCAATGATGAGCAACAAGTGCTCCAAGTGAGCATGTAAACACATTGAGAGGAGGTAGGACTTGCGTCTGGTGTAGAATGGGCTGGGGAAAAGATGAGAGCAGGGTTGGCAAAGGCCCAGAGCTAGGAATGAACATGTCTTGTTCACAGTATTCCTGCTGAGAAATTATGAGACAGTCAACTAAGTATATCGAGCCATATGTGGGAAGTTATGAAGAGTTCCAACTTAGTCCACATTAGGATTCTCTTGTAGTTTGTTTAAAAATAATTAAGCTTGGCTGGATGTGATGGCATATTCCTGCAATCCCTGCACTCTGGGAAGCTGAGGCAGGAAGATCACAAGTTTGAGCTCATCCTAACTTAGGTAATTTAGCAGCTTAGCGAGGCCCACTCCCAAAATAATACTGGGAATCGAACTGAGGACCTTGCGTGTGTCAGGCAGGCACAGTTTTACCATTCTTTTTTTTTTTTTTTTTTGGTACCGGGGATCGAACTCAGGTCCTTATGCTTGCAAGGCAGGTGGCGGAACCACTGAGCTAAATCCCCAGCCCTGCAAATAATAATTAATAATAATAAATAAATAAAGCTTATAGAATAGGTCATCTAATCACAGTATTGAGCATAGATTTTCATTGAAGGAATTCACACTGGCCAGTTTTATCCTCTTTGAAGTCACAGTATAATATTATGAATGCTGTGAACCATTGAATTACACCCATGTGCAAATATATGCATAAGTACTTTGTTTAAACTTTCAGAGAGTGCTTAGAACTTCCCCATCTTTTGTAGCTCATGCTTAGACCCCTGGTTAAGAACTCTTGATCCAGAAACAAGGAGACTACTTAAAGGGCTGTTGTAATTAATTGAAGAAATTCTAAATTAAAACAGGCAGAGAAGGTAGAGTAAACAATAACATATTCTACATGTATTTCAAAGGAAAAATCTTGGTGGTAGGTTAAATGTGAAGAAGCCAGATAGGGTTTTGTTGTTGAGGAATGTTGGCAAGATAATAATATCATGTGCAGTTGAATTACATCTTCCATATCTGCATTGACCCGTAAATTGGCATTCTTGCTGTTAGATTTGTTTGCCACATCATTCACAAAGCAAAGAAGTAGGTCTGATGGAAATGGCCGTGAATAGATTTTACTTTGCACAATGTTAAGCTAAGTCAGGCACCAGCAACCATGTTCATTTGCAGGTATGCTAAATTGGCAATGAAATTTGAAATTCCTGAATTCTCTTTTTCAGGTTTTAGAGCAATCTTGGCTGAACCGAAAAATAAACCATCTGAATCCTCAGAACAAGATTACTATAATAATATGAGGCAGGAGGCTTTGGGACATGAACCTAGATTAAATATATTTCCTTTTGGTAAGTGGACTACTTTTACTTCAATAGTAGATCTAGTTTATGCATTCTAATTTGAGCATTTTTTAACTTTTTTTTAATCATTAGTCTAAATCAAACCTAGTGAATAAAATTCTTAAATGAAGTGTGTTTTTAATAAAACATTGCTCAAGACTTTAAGTGTCCTTAAATTTTAGCATTTATTTTGTTTACTTCTAATTATAGTTTTCTCTGATTAGAGCATTATCTATATATTAAACTATGTCACCACCGCTTTTTGAGAGAATTTCTGCCTTTTTGCAGCTAACCAAAAAGTGCAGAAAACATATGCAGATATTCCTTCAATATAAGTCCTAATGTTTTGTCTCAAAACTGTGCCTGCTTTAAAGTTAGGGCTACAGAAAAAGAATGACAAAAGTTGAAGTTAGAAAAAGGAAAAAGTGAGTGATGAATGCAAGTTCTTTAGATATTATTTGCCATAAAATTCTTAGCATATTTTTAAATTTTACTTACTGAATTCCCTCCTATTGAATCAGTCTTTGTATTTCTGTGTTGAAGTTAGGGGGTCAGGAGAATTGTGTGTTTTCTTCCCATTGGTCTCTTCTGGGAGTGCTGATGACCAAAAGCATTCTGCCAAATATAGTGCCTTTGTCCAGTGCAATGGGCTTTTATTTTCTAGTGCATAAAATGTTGCATGAGTTTTTGAATATATCAAAACGTAAGGATTTTTCTTTTTGTTTTAAATATTGTTGGAGATCAACAATCTGAATTTCCAAATTTTGACAAGAATGACAGCAGAGGCCAGGAATCTATCTCTAAACGCCTGTCAGTTGTATCGAGAGTTCCTTTCACCGAAGAACAGCTTTTCAGCATTTTTGATATAATACCAGGATTGGAGTATTGTGAAGTTCAACGAGATCCTTATTCAAATTACGGTAAAATATTGTCGATGTTGTTTTTACATAGCTTACGTTTTGTTAAGATGGCTTTTTTCAAATGTCTTTTTTTTTTTTTAATGACAGATACTATTTCTGTGGTAGGAGTTTTAGTTTTTCTTTCTCTCTATTTTAGACTTTAAAATCTACCACTACTTTAATAAATAAACCCCTTGGAATGTATCTCCTCTGTACAAAGTTATTCTTTAAAAAAATTTTTTTTTTTAATTTTCATGAAATAAAGCATTCTTTGTTTCAAGAAGCAAAAGAAATACCCCATGATAGGATTTCTGTTTGTAATCTTTTGATGAATGCCAGGCAGTTTTGCTTGTTTGTTGAAGAATTAGAAATGAAAAGCCATATAAAGACATCATACTTGGCATTTTCTTCCAGGGCACTGTATCTGATTTAGTCCTTTCAGAATGCCTTGAGTGTTGAGCAGAAGTAGGGAAAGGAATATGGGTTGGGCTGGCAGCCCTAAAGTACCTCACCCTTCAGATGGATGACCCCACATGCTGTCGCCCTGCCCAGCCCTTACCTCCTAGTGCAACTCTCCACTGAACCTCCTTTACTCTATCTCCATCCTTAACCTAAACTTCCCCTGTCATTCTCTTTAAAGCACCTAGACACATATATTGTGTTTCCTGGCACGTTTGTTGTTATATTTATTTGTCATTCTGCTTTATGCCCCCCATCCAACTGCCTTTTATCTAGTGTGTTGAAATGCATTTACTGTACCTTCTGTATGGTTAGATCTGACTGTAGAGTGTGTCATTGGAACAGAGATGTTTCAGGATGTTCAATCTTATTTCAGTTCATTTTAAATGGTCATTTGATTTCTGTGTTTTAATTTCATAAAAATATTGGATGCTTGGGTTTAGATAGAAACAAAATTTTAGGTGTTTTACCCAAAGTAGGTCATATTTTAAATATATCTAAAAACCTTTTTTTTGTGTGTCACAAGCTCCTGGCCTCTCCTGTATAAAATTGTTTCTCCCTTTAGTTTGAATTGAAATCTGTCCCCTTAGCTGAAATCTCCCCAAAGGAATTTGAAGGAGGTGACTTTTGATCTGAGACATTCTTTTACTTTTGTTTTTTATACATACCACTTTGTCTCTCTCCACTGCTATACCTAGCTAAGTATATATTCTTTCCATATACCACTTCTCATTTCATTTCCTACCCAGTATGATAGAGAAAATTTTTAAATTTCAAAATAAGTTTCAAAAAATGAAAATTTAGGTGTATAGGTGTATTTATAGTAGATAAGAAAAATCAGTATATTGAAGTTATTTTCATTATACAGAATATAAGTTAAAACTCCTAAAATAGTATTTTTTTTTCTAAATAAGACTTAGGTTTTACTTTCTAGGAATACTGCTGACCCACACATGTATGACAGAACTTTATTATCTGATACCTTTGATTCTGTATTACTAGTTGTGTCATAACCAGGATTTTATATTGTTTCACCTTCACATTATAACACAGTCCTTACACATTTAATCTGCTATCTTTTCCATTTCTGTGTATTCTCAATTTTAGGTCATGGAGTGGTTCAGTATTTTAATGTAGCATCAGCTATTTATGCAAAATACAAGTTACATGGATTTCAGTACCCTCCTGGGAATCGAATAGGTGTTTCGTTCATTGATGATGGGAGTAATGCAACAGAGTAAGTATCTTTCCTGGAGTGCCTAAGAACATGATTATGATTTGAGAAATAAAGGTAGAAAACAGTCGACCCACAGGGAAGTCACAAAAAACAAGTAACAGCTAGAACTGAGTATTTCCAGCTTTCTGTAAATTATCAGTTATTGTCTCCAGTCTCCTTAGAAAAATGGCAACGCAGATGGTAGCTGCGCAACTTGCCTCTATGGTGTGGAATAACCCAAGCCAACAGCAATTTCTGGTAAGTAGGTAAGAATTTAACGCTTACAGTACAGCAAATTGAAGATAAATCTGACCTTTTTTTTTTTATTACCTGTTAAGTAAGAAAATATTCAGAGTCATATTAGAGGATATATGTGCCACAACATACATCATTGTAGCTATGGCTAAAATTCCCTGAAATACGGTTTTGTTTTGTTTTTTTAATCTTATTTTGTATCTCCCTCTTCAGCAGCAATTTGGAGGAAGTTCTGGATCACAGTTGCCTCAAATCCAGACAGATGTTATACTTCCATCATGTAAAAAAAAAGCTGATCCAGAAACTCCTGTGAAAGAAAGACTCTTTATTGTGTTTAATCCTCATCCTTTACCTTTAGATGTATTAGAGGATATATTCTGGTAAGATTTCAATTCTGCATGTTATGTTTTTATAGTGTAATTTAATAATTTTGGCTTTCTCACAGTCTTGCAACTTACTCTATCCAATACCTAACAGGTAGATATGATTTATTCTTTGACTTTTTAAAATTCCTTTTTTGAATCCTCTTTTTCAATGTATGATCATTTCCTCCTCTTCTTTGCTACCCCAAATTTCTACACAAAATTTTCTGTTATTTTGTTTTGAAATAAATTATATAGGATTATTCAGAAAAGCTAGATGTATGGAATAGACAACTACTATTTCTCTTGATAAAAAAAATACATCATTGGGCTGGGGATTTAGCTCAGTGGTTCTGGCACCTGCCTCGCAAATGCAAGGACGCGAGTTCGATCCCTGGCACCAAAAAAAAAACAACAAAAATACATCAGCATCAACCTGACTGCACTAGAATTTTTTACACATATCCTTTTGTTCATATTTATAGTTGATCTGGCCATCATTCATTAAGTACTTTATATTTTTTCCAGCACTCTGTTGGATCCTAAGGCCTACATAACCATATTGAATAAATAATTACTTGATCATAGGGAAGGAAGAACATGTAATAAGTATAGAAGAGAGGGAAGGTTTCTGTTTGTAATGTAACTCCTAACGAAGCTTTTTCTTTTTGGTCATTTTTCTGTTTCCACTGCAAGAATATTAATGAATTAAGAAGATAGATAGGAAGCTTCTACACAAAACGTCAGGCATGTAGTTCAGATATTTTGACCTTTATTTAACTGATTCTTTTATTTTTCTTCTTGAATTGCTTCTTTATGCCAAGTAGGCACTGTAAGTTCTCAAGATGTTATGTAACAAAACATGATATTCTGAAAACAAACTAGCATAATCATTTTCCTCTTAGATCCACTCTGCAGAGGAAACAGACAAATGGGAAATTACAACTTAGTGAGTGATGTTGGTGCTCTGATAAGGAATGTGTGACAGACACAAGAGTGGCCCCTGCTGTAGGAACTCTAGGAGGCTTCTTGAAAGAAGCAAGATGTATGAGGAGATCTGCAGGGTCTCCTGTTTTGGCACAGGAGGAAGCTGCAGGTGTGGATGGTTTTTCCTGCCCAAGAGAATATGAAAGGGAGCCATTAGAACACAGACTGTGAGACATTAGGAGGGAATGTGAAGGGGAAGAGGCCAAGGGCCGATCCCAGAGCTGTTTTCGGAGTTTGTCCTTACCCTGGAGGCTGTGAGGAGATGCTGAGGGGATGTGTAAGGAGGAAATGATCGTGTTTTGTTTCAGAAAGATCACGAAGAAGACAGGGCAGAGAATGGGTGGGAAAGGACCGAGGCAGTGGTCAGAAGCCTAGTGAAGAACGTGAAGCCATGTAGGGCGCGGGTGACTCGGATCTGAACGAGGAAAGAGAGTGAGAAGAAGGAAATCAGCCGAGTGAGCTGTTGACGAGCAAGACTGGCACGAAATAACTGTCGGGTGTAGGGAGAAGGGTGCAAAATGAGTTGAGAATGGACCCCGTATTGGAGCACTGAGCAGCAGTTTGACTTGTAGGAACACTACTGACCCACACGTGTGACAGAACTTGAGACCTTTAATTCTTTGTCACTAGTTGTGTCATAATCAGAGTTTTATATTATATCATCTTCACATTATAACACGGCCTTACACCCTTAATCTGTGTTCTTTTCCATTCCTGTGTATTCTCTATTTTAGGTCATGGAGTGGTTCGCTATTTTAATGTAGCATCAGCTCTTTATGCAAAATACAAGTTACATGGATTTCAGTTCCCTCCTGGGAATCAGTTAATTTTCCTTTTTACTGTGTTTCAGTCGTTTTGGTAACCTGATCGAAGTGTACCTTGTGTCAGGAAAAAACGTGGGTTATGCCAAGTTTGCAGATAGAGTGAGCGCCAATGATGCCATTGCAACCTTGCATGGGAAGATTCTGAATGGGGTCAGACTTAAAGTTATGCTCGCAGATTCCCCAAGAGAAGAGTCTAACAAGCGGCAGAGAACTTACTGACTCTCAGGTAAGCATTTCTTCATTTGAATTTTAAACGCACTGGCTAAATAGTATGAGAAGAGGGATGTACTATAAAACATAAATATTTTAATCGTGGACTTTTCAGAAAGCACTCGTCAAAAGCACTTTGGCTTAAAACTGCTAGTAAAGCCACATTGTCAAGAGCATATGTTTACAATATAAACTTATTTAAACTTAAAAATTGTTCTTGGCATTTGATGGAAAAATGTGTGTGCTCCTCTATAAAATAAAATCAGATCTCAGTTCAGAAAATTAATTGCTTTTTATTTATGAACATCTTAGATTTGAAGAATTGAATGTTTTACTGTGTACTTATTAAATAAACTTTAAAATTGAAATACTACAAATGATTTTTAATGTGAAGAACTGGTGTCTTGAATAATGAATTAAAATAATTTTTCAGTTTTTATAATGTTTTTACTTCTAATAAAATGCCTAAAAAGTAGTATTAAATAATGTATCTTCTTTAACCTTTTTAATTTCAATATTGGTGTTTTTCTGGACTTATGTTTATGAATTTGTGCATTAAAAATACACATTCAGAAAATGTTTTTGTGTGCATATATGTATTTTTAAACATTCTGACCATTTACCAAAAACTCTTGTTTATTATAAATACTGACATATACAGTGATATTATTACCTTCTCCTGTTTGTTTTCAAAAATAACACTTAGATTCTTTTTTCTATAATAAGCTATATTTCTATGGTTTGGGATAGCATTATTTAAAGTTAGATTTTTTTTTTTTTTTTAATTCTATAAATGAACTCTGAGTTTCAGGGAAAGCTGCATTTACTAATTTCCAGTCACATCAGCCTCCTGAGTCTACTGCAGTTCACATGAATCCAGTTTGAAGTTTCTGACTTAAAACTGTTTCTTTTCTCAATTAAGGTTTTCTTTGTTTTTGATTATGTAAGCTAGCAAGTATTGGGATGTTTTATTTAATGACAACATCTATTCTCATTACACCATATGTTGTTAGTAGTTTAACCCCAGAAATATTAAATAGCCAATGAAAAAGAATTAACGTTTTTCCTGTTTATGAATAAAATGTTAAGAACCAAATTCTGTTTAGATATACTATCCTCTAAAATAGTTTGCAAAAGTTGTGATTATTCCTGTTTTTGAATTTTTTTTTTTTTTTTTTTTTTTGGTACTGGGGATCGAACTCATGTCCTTGCGCTTATGAGAGAGTTGCCAGAACCACTGAGCTAAATCCCCAGCCCTTTGAATATTTTAATGTTTAAACATTTTGCTTTAAAAAAAGTACTTAAAAAGGACAATAACACCAATTTCTTACTATAAAAAAATATAAATTACTTTTATGGTGGAGCTTTTCCTAGTGATTGTTTCTATTTTAAAGAGAAAATTGGTTCTGGTGTGAAAAACTATAATAGTACACAAGATCCTAATGAGATAATTAACAATGTGAAATAGGAAGAAAAGAGCTAAAGGTGTAGGGAAAGTGGGAAGGGTAGGGGAGAGGGAATAAGGGAAAAGAAAAAAATATGTGCCGGGGATTTAACTCAGTGGTTCTGCCACCTGCCTCGTAAGCTCAAGGACCCAACCAAGTTCGTTCCCCAGTACCAAAATAAGAAAAAAATATGAGAAAATGGAAATAAAGTGTTTGTAAATGGGTAGGGGATGAGGGGGTGAAGGGAGGGCAGGGATAAGGGGAAAAAATGAGAACCAAGACCTGTCATGTGGAGGTAAAAGATCCAAGTGATGAATGTAACTGTACTGTATACCTAGAATGTACCAATAAACTCAAGAAAAAGAAAGAGAGAGAGAGAGAGAGAGAGAGAATATTGGACCTAAAATAAGAGGATCTTGGTTGAATTACTGCTCCAATAGCTCCTGTGATCAGGCAATTGTCTGTCTTTGCAATCTGAGTTGCTTTACAGAGTTATTGAGAGACAATGAGAGCAAAATTTATTGTAAAATTTCAAAAAATAAAAATTTTTAAATCAGTGCAGATATGAGCTAAAACCCTTGCGTTTATAATTTAAGTGAAGCCTTTGAGATGTTATCTCATCCAATATAATCACGTTGAAATGATCAGAAAAAATCAAGTTAAGTTTAAAATGGGATAAAACTACCTTATGGTCAGTGTGGTATTGTGAGAACTAAGCTTTATAATACTGTATCTTTCCCCTTGAAAGTGATGTACATTCATCTAATTCACTACATTAAAGGAATCACATATTCATGAGAATGACTAATCCTGAAGATCAATCTACCATTTTTTCCTTTATTTTTATTCAGGGCAAAAATAAAATAGGGTCAGATTAGTTGAAAATGGTTATTTTGGTAGGATAAAATTAGCTCTAATTTTAATATATCCTAATTGTAGCATGGCTTGTATATTTATTTTTGCTTCACATCTTTTAGTTATGAAGGATTCCATAATGAGAGGTGTGTTAAATAAACATATGACATGCCCATAATCCCAGCATCTCAGAAGGTGAAATAGAAGGATCATTTGAGCCTAAGCATTCCAAGCCAGCCTGGGTGATTTAGTGAGACCCTGTCTCTAAGTAATAAACTTATTATAAAGTTTGCCAAAAGAGTATAATAGACTTTTCCAAATTTAACATGATTGTGATAATTGACAGTTTTTAGTGGGGAGGGAATGCACATTGTTCCTTTAATTTGAAGAGATCACAAACATAGCTTGTTATTCTTGTTTCTAAGGAATAAGCCTGAGATCAAGCTAGCCACATGTAGGAAACAGAAGAAAGCATTCTGAGAATATAATGCTGAAAGTACTTGAGTTTTGAGATGAGTACTATATACATAATATATTTCCCTTACTATTTGAGGAAAATAGACATAAATTATGTCAGCGCATCTGGTTTTTTATTAATTTGCATTTTCCCTGTAGAAATTTAGTACAGCACCTGCTTGCATCATTCTTTAAGTAAGCTTGGCTTTGCTTATTTGGGGAAGCTATGATTAAACAAATCACATTAGTTTTATTGAAATAAAAGAATTCCTAACATTTTAGGAATACTATATACAAAGGCTATTTCAGGTGATGATTTTCATACTTGTGTTGTGTTCTTTCTACAGAACAAAGACTAAATAATGACTTAATCCTCAGCTGACTGACTGAAAATGTGACTGGACGCACTCCTTGTGGACAGCTGACAGCTTTTTTTTTCATATACCTGATAGTCTGCACAACATCACAAAATTGTTTTATCTGGGAATCAGGGATGGCTGACATGTATTATAAAATCTATTATCTTAATGCTAAAACAAATATCATAGCTGTTTATCAGAATAATATGTTGTTACATGTGGGAGAAAAGAAGTTTCTTAGAGGAAAAAAAGTATGTTATGTACAGCAGAAATAAAGTTCTTTGCTAAATAAATCATGACTTTGGTCAGTCCTCATAATTGATCTAAAACCTGGTTCCCTACAGTTTCACTTACTAGTCCTTAGCTTTTTCACAGGCCATATTTTAGCTGTTACATATGTTCCTGCTCTCTAAGTTTTTGTTGGAATTACGTGATTCTGGTGGCTGAATGTAAGGTCAGGCGGCCACTCTCAGTAGAGAGGTGTGGTGTCAGTAGGGTGCCTCCCCTAAGTTTCTTTCTTTGAGTTCTTCATACAAATGTGAGAGAGACCTGTTTAATATCTCTCAGTGAAACACTTCTTTGCTGTTTCAGTGGGAGCAATCTTCTGCTTTGTTTTCTTTCCCAGTGGCATATGGGTGAACAATGTTTATTTTGATTTCTGTGTGTGCTTCATTGTAATTCTCTAAATAGCTTTAGTCTCACTTTTCTTACAGTTGATCCCTAAAACCTTATTTTTAAAAGCTAGAATGTCATATTTTTCTTAAAATGAGAAAATTAGAGAACTCAATAGCATTTTGCGAACTAATGCTTATGTGTTCGCCTAATTTACTTCTCAGGTATACTTTGAATATAAAAAATATGAACATTTAGATATCAGCAAATGTCAGGTATTAAAACTCAAACACCATAGAGTTTTATTGCATATTTCTTTTTGAAAGTTAAAAATGAGCCAGACATGGTAGCACATGACTATAGTACTAGCACTCTAGGCGGCTGAGGTAGGAAGATCACAAGTTCAAGCACAACCTAAATTGCCTCAAAACAAAAATAAAAATAAAAACTAGAGATGTAGCTGAGTCTGAAAGCCCTGGGTTCAGTCCTCAGTGCTGCAAAATAAATAAATTAATAAGTAAATAATTAAAAATGTAAACAGTACAGCTCAATAAGCCTCTTTCAGTTCTGTGGTAAAATAAGTAACACTTAAAGCCTAATCAAAACTTTCTTGTAAATTCATGAACCCAAGTCTTTTGTGAAAGCAGAACTGCATTCTTTCAAATTCCGAAATGACAATTTCATGGATCAGTTACAAAATGGTATTATGTCTTCATCTTCGATAAAAATTAATAAAAATGCTGAGGAAACTATTATTGTGAAATTATGGCCATGCCTAAATTTTGCTTTACAGTAGGTTAATTGGGTCCTTCTCAGAATTAATGAACCCATAAAAAAGGAAAAGAAAGCAATTTTTACCACAAGGTGGTGTAAGTACTGGCATTCAGAAACAGTGAAGCGCAGTATTCCGCCATTACTTAAGTCTCTGAGCCTGGAAGATGAGCTTTTATGCTTGAAGCAGTGGTTCTTAACATTTGGTATCCTTCGAAGCACCTTGACTGTTTGAAGTAAAGATATCCTGATTCTGCAGGTTTGTAGTGGAGTTTTCAATAATCTCTTTAAGTGATTCTGATAGGATAGTGATTGGTATTCACTTTGCAGTGTACTGACCTAGCGATTCTGGATGTGGACTTTAGGTTGGACTGTTGTGAAAGTAAGATTGTGAGAAATTGTTTCTAAGTCTTTCAACATCAGGTGTCTTTTAGAATTAACTGCTTTTTCTTTCATTTAACATCTATAAGTATGACTTGCATTAAGAAATTGAAAAACACAAGCCATCTCAATAGCAGGCTAGCTTTTTGTTGTTCGTAAATATTTTGATATTTTAAAGAATGATAATTATTCACTTTATGTCATTCAAAGTTTCTACCTAATTTTTATTTTTATTTACCATTGTTTTTAAGTAAATTATGTAAATAAATTATCAAAATTGGAGTTGTAAACAATATAGCAACATGTTCTTTTTAAATGACAAAGGAATATGAGAGATTATTACCAGTAGCACAAAAACCCAAATAGAATAATCTAAAGGGTACAGAAATATATCTATGTAACTGTTCTTATAATCATGAAGTAAATCATATTATAAAATGAATGCTTTTTGTGTACCAAAAAAACTCAATTTGTAGGTACATTTTAACTTTCAATATCTTTAATAAATACATAAAACTAAAAATTGGCAAGGCAAGAACAAATGAAATATTTAAATCATTTTTTCTTGATGTATATCCACATACAGGTATAACTTTTCTTATACAGTACATAGATGTTAAGGTCTCTCTACCCACTTATGCCAAAGATTTATTTTTTAAGTTTTTTGCCTGAAATTCATATATAGCATCTACAAAATTTAAGGAACAAGACTCTGAAAAGACAAATAATTTATTTTCTTCCATTGTTATGGAACACTAGACATTTAAGGGTTAAAAAATTTTAGCAGTAATTTTTCTGCTTGACTCACAGATGGAAAACAAAGGTTATCCATATTAGATATGAAGTTCCATTTTAATATACAAATTCTAATAAACGGATTGCTATTTCCTTTTCTAGAAACTAACTCGAGCATATGGATCCTGGGAACAGAAGGTATGGTATCACTAGAAAGCCACATGAAATACTTGGTTAAAATATGAAATTACAACCATCATGCTTTGAGCTGAGCATATACATTTTAAGTCCCACTATGAGAACTGTATCAGGTCCTGTTAAAAACTATTTGAATAATTATCATAGAAAAAAAAAGGAGTTCTATTGTGGCCATATGTAAATTGAAGCCAGTATATGAATATCATGCTCCTAATGAACAAGTACTTATAGCAAGGGGAAAAGTGTTCTTTCGAGCTTCTTTGTCCTGAAAATTTTGAACTTACTGCAAAGAAGTCCCTACCTTCTTCTATCCTAGAGCTAATAGACTTAGAATTTCCTTGGGGAAATTTTCTTACCACCTTGTGGACATTATAATTACATCAACTTTGGAGTGGAGAGTAAAAGAGCTGAAAGCACTTCCTGCAGTCTGCCCATTTCCCCTGAAATTGACCAAGGTAAATCTGAACTCTGCTTATGAGTAGGTAGAAAAGATATTTGAAGTGACATGATGTGTCACTTGAGAAAGCCAAGGGATAATGGTTTCCTTTTTTTTTTTTTGGCAAAGAACAATAGAACATTATTTTACTTTGACAGCGCTAATTCAAAATGCTTTAAAACGCTCATGAGCCACATTAGTCATTGAGGAAATGCAAATTAAAACTATAATGAGGTATTTGTAGTAGTATAAACAACAAATATTAAAATATTGACCATACTAAGTAAGAGTGTAGAGCAATAGAAACTGCTGGTGGGAGGGTAAATTGGGTCAATCAGTTTGGAAAAATGTTTAACAATGTCTTAAAGTTGAACATATATATTAACCCTCAACTCAGCAGTTCCAACTCTAAGCAAATTTCAAACAGGAATGTATACACATATTTACCCAAAGACATACAGAATATTCTTAGCGTTATTTATAATACTTTCATATTGAAAACAGCTCCCTTTTCCAGAAACAGAATGGGGTTACTTGGCAAGGGTTGTTCTTTGTAGCAAGGAAGTGAGCTTTTTCTTCATGTAATAGTTTGAAGAATCTTGCAAACATCCTGAACAAAGGGAGCCAGGCACAAAAAAAAAAAACAAAAGTGATATTTGACTTCCTCTTAAGTAAGAATTCAGAAACACCTTTGGGAAGCATGAAATAGTGAAATATATTCACAAGGAGGGGGATGTTATGATGTGCTAGTAATGTTATCTGTCTTGACCAGAATGGTGGTGACCCTGTAATAATGTCTGAGCTCTACTCTTTGTGGCTTATGCATTTCAAGTATTTGTCTTACACTTCACAGTTAAAGTTTTTGTTTCTTAATGAGTAAAGCTGAATCATCATGATGCTGGTGGAACAGACGGTTTTGTGATGCGAAAGAATAGCAATGTCCCGAAGCTTTTAGGAGAAAAGGTCTTCTTTATTCTTCCTAAACATAGATGGCAAGGAACGTTGGAAAATACCAGCTCTACTCTGTACTGTTTTGCAACAGGGCATTATAATGACAAGGAGGCAGGAACAAAAAAGAAATGCTAAATTAAAATTTGTATGAGATTCAATAGACAAGTCTTGGAACTAAAATAATTTAATCCATGATGAATAGTGAATATTAAACTGCTTTTTTGAAATCCAGTGGGTTCTCATGAACCCACAAAGGGGTAATGAAAGAGATTATCCCTCATCACCTAGATCAGAGCTGCCTTCATCACTGTACACGTTGTGCTATCAGTAAGCTTTCCTTGAAGGAATTCTGCAGCTTGACAATGAACAGAAGGCACCAGAACAAATGATAAGCTTAATAAAGCAACCTGGGTTGAATACATGGTATGACCCTCACCCACTACCACAGGGCTGCTGTGTAATGGAGAATGCATGGAAAGGATATTGGTGAGTCGAACACGATGTTTAAAACTGCTTCTTAGAAGCTAAATTTACTGGCCAGTTGTTTTACATACATCTCAAAGCCCTCTCAGGTAAGTACTTCTTTTTAAATTTAATTTAAGCGATGCTGAGGGTCAAACCCACAGCCTCACATATGCTAGGCAAGTACTATAAAACTGGACTGCAATCTTAGCCTAGAAGTAATGCTTTATAAACAAGTAGAGATAAGATGAAGTGACGTTTTCCCCAGGGTCATAGTTGCTATTTGTGGAACAATACTAAATATTGGCTATAAGGAAGATTACAGAAACACCACATACGGCAGAGTGGTTTGGTAGTTCTTTGGAAAGGTATTGTTTTTGTTCTTGGCAACCTCAGCACTTGACCGGGCACCAGCACGGTGGTTGGAGACGCGACCTAAGACTTCAGCATTGGGTAAAAGAAAATGCCCTAGCAGTAAGTACACTGGTGGGAACCCCTTTTCACACCCCCACCCCTGCCCCAACCCCTACCCCCAGTCCACCCCACCTGCAACCAGCTGGCCCCTAAAACTGCCAAGAAAAGTATTCCCTCTACCTGGGAGATGAAGAAACATCATTACGGGCCCTGTACTGTGAGGCTTACCAAAAATCAACCAAGGTTCTCATTTGGAAGCCTTTCCAGAGGTTGGTGAGAGATTGCCCAGGATTTCAAAACCGACTTGAGGTTTCAGAGTGCAGCCACTGGGGTTTTCAGGAGCCCAGGGAAGCATACCTGGTGATACTAATCTGTGTGCCATCCACACCGAGAGTCACCTTCATGTCCAAAGACATCCATTTGGCTCACCAGATATGGGGAGAGAAAGCTTAAGTGAAGACAATTTTTATGGCATTTTTGTATGTAGTAAATTCTATAAAATTTGGTGTAATTGGTGACTTTTTGTAAGAAATTGTTTATAACGTATTTGTACAAATCATTCCGTCTTTCACTCGGATGAATGGGGGAATGACTGTTACAGACGTCGGAGATAGGAGCACTGTTGCTCAGGAGTGACAAGGTGGTAACCTGCAGAAGGATGGCTGATAGTTCTTGCTTCTCGTGATGCATGTTTCTGTATGTTAATGACTTCTTGGGTAGCTGTTAAGGGAGTAGAACTGATAAATGTGTACAGGGTTCTTTCACAATAAAATACGTTGTGGCTTGAACCCAGTGTTTAATAATTGGAGCTGATAAGTTTCATTATACATCACTGAGGGAATGTGGACTGCTTCAAGGGTGAACATACAAGTCTCAACCGTGGTGTAACTTTCCTAAGAAAAGGTAATCCTAGCAGCTGTAAGAATACAATGTGCATTTATACTATTTTATATATTGTTGTGTCAACATTTTTAAAATGTTTTACATTCACTAGTGAAAAGAAAAAAGGAACACCACACACACCAATTGGATATTATGCAACAACACATTCTTCCAAAACTATGGGAAACAATAGGAATACTGCTTACTGTTCAGTGAAAGCAAGCAGAATAGCAAATCACATATAGTGGTTGAAAATTTGTTTAAGCTAGAGTGAGTTTGAAAAAGAAGCCATATGTGTATTTGCTTTTTAAACCCAGGTCTTGCTTATTAGCCTGATTTTTTTTAATTCTGATTTTTATTTTATGATTTTATTTTCTACAGTCCTATTAGTGCCTGATTTTCAATCCACATACAAATCAGTAATTTTTAAATGATATAATGTTAATTATAGGTAAAGTATTACAATTATTGCCTTTTAAAGCATGTACTGGAGAGATGATTTTATTCCTTTGCATGACCTCTTGAGAGTAAGTGGGAGGAGAAGGTGAGAAAAGGGTAACGGAGAGGAAGTGAAAGCAAGAGAAGATGGCAGGGTGAGGAGGATGACTCAGTGCCTTTGGGGTTAACACAGTGCTTCGTTTTTTTTAACCTTATTTTTACAAGTTTATTCAACGCAAAATATTGAGCAACTATGTACAGTGTGCCGAAGACACAAAAATGAAAAGTTTTTAAAAAGACAGCTTCCTAATCTTTATGTACTTAAAATAGCGTACTTTGGAGAAATAGTGTGTTGGAGGGAGTGGGTCAACTTCCACTTGAGTAAGGCAGGCTGGCTTCTCTACTTGTCAGTTTTAAAGGATTCACCAAAATGAACGAATACCACTTTTACTATCGACCTTTATTTTCCCGTACCTAATTATTTTTATGTAAGATTCAGGAATCCACTTTTCAGTACTGGGGATTGACCTAGGCGCTCCATGCGTGTTAGGCAAGCAAGCCCTGTACCACTGAACTATATCCTTAGCCTTTTCAAAATTTTATTTTGACACGATCTCACTAAGTTACTCAAGTTGGACTCAAACTTGTGATCCTCCTGCCTCAGCCTCCCAAGTAACTAGGCTTACAGGCAAATACTACCATGCCCAGTGAAAATCAGTAAACTAACAAATGCATGCATTTATGAAACCCACTTTTGGAGAAGACTATTTTATGACTGTTTCTGGTTGTGTTGCATACAAAGGTAAAATCTTTTCAAAGATGTTTAATAAGGCACAGTCTAGAAAGATAACATCTCTTGGAGCAAAAGGTAGGTTTGTATACTGTTCAGTATAATTGAGATAATTTCTCCTCCTAGTGCAAAGGGCATGCACTTACTGCCCTTTATAAGAGATTTAATTTCTTGTGCCAGGAATGGCATGTGCGTGTAATCCCAGTGCTCTGGGAGAATGAAGCAGGAAGAGTGAGAGCTTCATGGTAACTTAGTGAAAACCTGGCTCAAATGTAATAACTGCGATGGTTTTGATATAATTAGAAATATGAACTAGTCTTGGCTCTTTAATTTTAAATGTTATGTCCATGGTTGTATTTAAAAATCAGACATTTGGTAAGGGGAATAACATTGCCACATTGCTGGTAGGCAGTAGGCATCATCTATGATCAGAAGTTCAAGGATACCTGATTGCCTTTGAACCTCTGTTTTTCATTTTTGATTAATCAAAACATTCCTTGCAAAGGAAAAAACTGGTCACATACTATTTCATGGAATGAAGTGTTAACCTGATTCTAGAATGAAAAAAAAAAAAGCCAATTAAGATCATTTAAAAAAAAAAGAATTGGGGTGATTTGAAACTCTCGTGTGAAATCTGAGTCATGGAATCACTAGTATCAGAAAGATATTTATATTTTAGGACCAATCTAAAGAAGCCAACTCAAGTAATATAGTCTCCTCTGTTAACAATTTATGCTTGTATTTTTCCCATTCTTTAAAGAAAGTGTCAAAAATCCCTGGCTGGATGGAAGCTCTTTGACAGGCATATGAAAGAAAGAAAAGAAAACAAGGCTTCTAATCCATAAACACAGAGACTACTTACATTAGATTTAGACGTTAAGATTTAAATATGATTTTCATGGTCTATGCTAGTGCTAGAAACATTACAAAGTTGTCCAGCAGCACTTGTTTTTCACCCTATTTCAGTAATCATTCTATTTCCATAATTTTCACTATTTTCCTCTTTCTTAGTCCTTACTTGAGTATGAATGTTTATTATATGCCCTGCCCTGTAATCTGAAAACTGGCTTGTTCGGTGATTCATACAAACACCTCTGTGGACACTACTGGATACTACAAGTAATTTTGTGCTGTCCATGTAACTAAGTTGCCTTTCAGAAAGCTTATATCAGAATATACTCCCATAGAATGTATTAGGATTAATTTATTCCATACTGTCCCAAAACATGTAATTTTATAGTTTTCACAATCTTTGATGAATAGTAGAATGAGAATAGTAGAATTTTCCTCATTAAAATTGCTTATTAGAGATACTTTTAATGTAAATCAGCAACATTATGTAAAAATGTGTAAAAGATTTTTTAAGTTTCTATAACATGAGGAACAACAAATCAAGATTAACATATTGTTTATGGAGAGAGATATTTTATGTTACAGCTTTTATTTTAGATGTCACACTTACATCTGATAGATTTTTAACCTATATTTTCATCTAATAATTCTAAGAATTTATTTATTCATTTATTTATTTTTGGTTTTTGTTTTTTTGTACCACGTATCGAACTCGGGTCTTTGTGCTTGCAAGTCTGGCGGCGGAACCACTGAGCTAAATCCCCAGCCCATAATTGTTTTTATTTTTAATATACCAACAAATATACTGACAAATTCAGTATCTAGAAATTTTTAATAAATTGTAAAAATATTAACATTGTTGTGAAATCATTTGCCACAATTTTTGTCTTTCAACACTGAGACTTTATATCCATTCAACCATTCTCCGTTTCCCTCTTCCCATACCCCTGACAACCACCACTCGACTTCCTGTTCTTATAGATGTGACTGAAAATTACTTCGTGTGTAAACAGAATTATGACTGTCTTATTTCACATAACGTAATGTCCTCAAAATGCACCCACGTTGAGGCATGTGTCAAAATTTCCTTTCAAGATTAATCAATATTCCTTACATTATGGTCTCTGTAGTTATCTGAGAAATTATTTCTGCTTTGAAATTTTCTAGAGCCTTGTTCACCTGCTTTGTTACTCCCACTGTTGCCATTTCAGAGCATTTCGGTGGATGGCTTTTAGACTGTTCTACCTCATTGCTCCCTGGGTTTATCTTCTGTGAGTTGAAAGTCTGGAGAGGGGTGGCATCTTGTTCAAATGTCTTCTCATTTTTTTTTTTTTAGTTTAATTCCTGGATTAATGCTTGTAGACTGCTTATGTTGAGTAACTTTCTTGCCAATATTCAGAACCCTTAGGAAGTGACTATTTCTCTATAGGTGTCTTCCAGGTGTAGCTGGCTTTTGGGTTTTGAGTCTGTTGCAAGATCCTACCTCTTCGGTTTATTAGAGTGAAAAGTTACTGCACACTCAGCCCAGCACCTGGTTCTTTGGCACTAGCCTATGGTACTTTTTAAGACCCTTAGGCAATCTCAGTCTTGGTATACCAGGAAAAACAACTGGTTAGCACAATTATGTTACCTTGCTAAAGTAGTACAATCAGTAACAGCAATAGCATTAAACAAAATCTAGAAAATGACAAACAGTGGTAATTATTAATTTGCCACCTTTCACTATCTGAACTAGATTGGTTATATAACAAAATCTAGAACAAACCAGAAAATTGTATGCAATAAATAAGCCCTTAATATGGCAATTTTACCCTAAGGGGAGATTTAGAAGAAGTGTTGGGGGTAGATAAATAGGAGAGTTAGAAGCAAGGCTGGAGGACAAAGGAAGATCATACACAATTTGGGAAACTGATGAAGACAGGAGTGAAAGAAGGAAGAGCCAGGTGTGGTGGCACATGCCTGTAATCCCAGCACTTGGGAGGCGGAGGCAGGAAGATCCCTGTGAGTTTGAGTCCAGCCTGGGCTACATAGTGAGTTCCAGGTCAGTCTCAACTACATAGTGAGACCCTGTCTCAAAAAACAAAAAACAAAGGAAAAAAAAATTTTTTTTAAAAAAAGGAAGGAATGAAAACAAGGACAGAACAGAACCATAGCAAAAAAACAAAAACAAAAAAACCCAAAAAAACTAGAAACCATGTTCACACTCATGTAAAAACAAGAACAAATAAGAAAAAAAACAAAAGCCAGAAAAGAGAAAAAAAGCTCAATTCAAGGTATGTCTGCTGTCACTGGTAGGCAGTGAGAGCAGACAGAGTTCAGATCCTACTTGTTTAATCTCAGCAAGCCAGCTATTGATTTATGGTGGGGTAGTAGATAATTCCAGCAAGCCTGGACCTTTAGTTCCACTGAAGTTCAGTCTGGTTTCTGGCTATGAAGCTGGAACTGGTTGAGTCTGCTGAAGTGCCTCCTGCCAGCTTGAACTTGGCACCCTCACTGTGACACCAGGAGCCACTAGATGGAGCCAGCCTGTAGCTGTTCTGAGTTTTGGGCTCAGTTGGCCCCTCTCCAAGATGGGTACTGGCCAATCACCTCTCCTGGGTATGTCTGAACCTGAGTAACTCACCACCCACTACAGTATACTTCATCTACTACACTGTTCCACTGGTGCTCCCATGGAGGGCTCTGGGGTCACCAGTAGTCACCATGTGTCTATAGGTTCGACCTGCCCTTCCCATGCCATGAGTCCAGACTGGGACTGAGTGATGAGATGCACTATTCCACTGAACACCACACTTTGTTTACCCATTTATTCATTAGTGGTCACTTAAGTTTCCACTTTTGAAGATGTACAAATATGTGTTTGAGACTCTACTTTCAATTCTTGGATATATACCCAGAATTGGAATGACTAAATCACATAGTAATAAATTCATTTTTGCCTTTTAAGGAACTATCATAGCTTTTTCCATAGTGACCACCATTTTACATTCATATCAGCTATAAATAAGGGTTCCAATATCTCTGCATCTCTGCCAGTACTTGCTGTTTTCTGGTTTTTTAATTAATTTTATTGGTACATTTAAGGTATTCAATATAATGACATTGTTGGAAATTTACACCTTTACATAATCCATTTTGGTTATTTTTTCCCTGTTCCCCTACCCTCCCTTCAACCTTTTCCTCCCTATCTGCAAAGACTTTATTTCCATTTTTCAAATTTTCTTATATTAATTCCATTCCTTCATTGCTTTCCCATACCCCACCCATTTCCCCTTCTTTGTCCCCATCTTCCTATTTCACATTATCTTATTAAACCTTTTAGTCCTTATTTACACTTTCAGTTTCTCCCACTAGTGAAACTATTTGGTATTTACACATGTGCATCCTATTTATTTCACTTGAGTATCACTTCAATGTGAATCCATTTAGCTATAAATGTCTCTAATTTCTCATTTTTGCAGCTGAGTAGTACTCCATTTTATTTAAAAAAAAAAACACACACACACCACATTTTCTTTATCCAGTCTCCAGTTGATGGACAATTGGGCTGTTTCCAAGTTTTAGCTATTACAAATTGTGCTGCTATGAGCATGGGTCCACATATATCACTATGGTATGATTCCTTTAATTCTTTGGGGAGGACACCCAGCGGGGAAACAGCTGGATTAAGTGGGACTTCCAATCCTAGTTCTTTGAGATATCTCCACACTGATTTCCACAGTGGTTGCACCAGTCTACACTCCCACCAGCAGTGGAGTAGGGTTCCTTTTTTCCCACAACCCCACCAGCATTTGTTACTGGTTGATTTCATGATAGCAGCCATTCTTTTTGGGGTGAGGTGGAATCTCAGGGTTGTTTTCATTTGCATCTCTCAAATGACCAATGATGTTGAACAATTTTTCATATGTTTATGTGCTATTTCTACTTCTTTGAGAAATGTCTGTTTGTTTCAGATGCCCATTTTTGGATTGGGTCTTTAAATTTAGGAGGACTGATATTTTTTAGTTCTTTATATATTCTAGATAGTAGACCTTTGTCTTAGGAACAGTTGGTAAAACTTTTTCCCCTCCCTGTTGGTTGTCTCTTCACACTGGTGGTGGTTTCTCTTGCTGTGCAGAAGCTTTTTAATAAGAAGAGATTCCACTTGTTGTTTGCTAGTCCATGGGCAACTGAGGTTTTGTTCATAAAATCTTTTCTACACCAATATCTTCAAGAGATTTACCTAACTTCTTCTAGCCGGTTTAGTGTTCCTGTTTTAATATTTAGATTTTGAATCCACTTTAATTTTATTTTAGTGCATGGTGAGAGATACAGGTCTAGTTTTAATCTTTGGCAAGTTGAAAGCCAGTTTTTCCAGCACTATCTATCAAAGAGGCTATCTTTCCTCCAGTGAGGGTGACTGGCTCCTTTTTTGAAGATGTCTGGAATTGTTTCTGCATTTTTTAATTTGTTCCACTGGTCCTCAGATCTGTTTCTTTGCCACTACCATGCTGGTTTTATCACAGTAGCTTTGTAATATAGTTTCAAACTGGGGATTGTGATACCCACTACCTTGTCTTTATTGCCTAGAATTCCTTTTGCCATACTAGGGATCTTGTTCCAAATGAATTTTTGGATTGTTTTTTAAAGGTCTGTGAAATATGCTGCTGGAATTTCAATTGGGATTGCCTTGAATCTCAATAGAAGTTTGGGAGTATGGCCATTTTCGCTGTGTTGATTCTTCCTACCCAGCAGCAATGGATGTCTTTTCATTTTCAGATATCCTCTTCAATCTCTTTTTTTCAAAGTGCTATAGTTTTCAGAGCAGAGGTCTTTGATTTCTTTTGTTAGGTTGATTCATACGTATTTCAAATTTTTGGATGCTATTGTGAAAGAAATTGTTTGCCCATTTCTGTCTCATTGAGTCTATTGTTCGTGTACAGGAAGGCTATTGATATTTTTGTGTTGACCTTGTATCCAGCTACTTTACTGAATGTGGTTATTTAGTCTAAGAGACTTTTTGGGGTCTTCTATATAGAGTATCATGTCATCTGCAAATAATGACAATTTGATTCTTCATTTCCTATTTTTATTCCTTTTATTTCTCTTGTCCAATTGCTGTGGCTAATGTCTCCAAAACTATATTGAACAGGAGTGGTGATAGTGGATATCCTTATCTTGTTCCTGATTTTAGTGTGAAGTATTTCAGTTTTTGACCATTTAGTGTGATATTGGCTGTTGGTTTTTCTTGATGGCTTTTATCAGATTGAGGTTAAGACTGTCTATTCCAATTTTCTGCAGGGTTTTTAACATGAGTGCATGTTGGATTTTGTTGCATGCTTTTTCTGCATCTATTGAGATGCTCATATGGTTTTTATCCTTGGTTCTATTAATATAGTGTATTACATTTATTGATTTGCATATGTTGAGCCATCCCTGCATCCCTGGGATGAATCTAACTTGGTCAGCGTGTATGATCTTATTGGTGATTTTCTGCATCCTATTTGCCAGTATCTTTTTTAAAGATTTTTGCATCTATGTTCATTAGTGAGATTGGCATGTAGTTCTCTTTTTCATTTAGGTCTTTCTCTGCTTTGGGGATTGAGGTGATCCTTGCTTCCAGGAATGAATTCAGGAGTACTGCTTCCCTTTTGATTTCATTAAAGAGTTTAAACAGTAGTAGCAGTAGGTCCTCTCTAAATGTCTTCTAGAATTCAGAAGTGAAGCCATAAGGACCTGGACTTTTCATAGTTGGTACATTTTTAATTATATTTTTAATTTCATTGATATTGGGTAATTTAGAATCTTTAGGTCATCTTCTTTCAACTTTGGTAATTCATACATATCTAGGAATCTGTCCATTTCCTCTGTATTTTCCATCTTATTGGAGTATAAGTCTGTTTTGGGGAACAACCCATGTGCAGTGGAAAAGAATGTGTATTCTGATTTTGCAGGGTGGAACACTCTGTAAACATGTTAAGTTCATTTGTTCAAGAGTTTATTGAGTTCTAGTATTTTGCTGTTTATTTTCTGTCTAGTTGATCTATCTATTTGTGACAGTGGGGTAGTTAGACCCCCCCACACTATTGTGTTAGTGCTTATTTGATTTTCCATATCCATTAGTATTTCTTTTATATAGTTGGGGGCACTATTGTTTGGTGCATATATATTTATGATTCTTCTCCCTTCCTCTTGGATTGTTCCCTTTCCCAGGTTGTAATGTCCTTTGTCTCTCTTAATCAGTGTTGGTTTGAAATCCACTTGATGTGTAAAGAGGATAGTTACTCCTGCTTTTTGGGGGGTTCCTGTCACATGGAGTATTGTTTTCCACCCTTTGACTTTCAGTCTATGAATTTCTTTTTGAATCAAGTGTGTTTCTTGTATACAGCATATTGTTCGATCTTGCTTCTTGACTCATTCTGCCAGTCTATTTCTTTTAATTGGTGAATTGAGACTATTAATATTGATGGTTATAACTGCTATGTATTGACTTATCCTTGTCATGACTTTTTTTTGTTGTTAGATTCTCTCCCTTTGCATTTAATTTCTTGTTATGCCTGGTGGATTCATTCTACTGGGCTTCCTGGGCTTGTTATTCTCATTGTCTTTTCCTAATATGTTGTTTAAAATTTTTTGAGTGCTGGTTTGTTATTCATGAAGTTTCTAAGGTGCTCTTTGTCATGAAAATATCTTATTCCTCCATGAATTTTGAAAGATAGTTTTTCAGGGTACATCAGTCTGGATTGGAAGCTGTTTTCCTGTAGAGCTTGAAAGACATCACTCCAAGATCTTCTTCCATTGAGGGTTTGTGTTGAGAAGTGTGCTGTGATTCTAATAGGCTTTCCTTTGTATGTGACTTGTTTCTTTACTCTGACTGCTTGTAGAATTGTGTTCTGCTGGGTTTCTGGAATCATAATAGTATTATATGCCTATGTGTAGATTTTTTTTAGCATGGCTAGTTGGAGTCCTATATACCTCACTTATTGTATGTCAGGTTATTTTTCCCTATTTGGAAGTTTTCTGCCATTACTTCTGTGTAAAGTTTTTTTGTTTTTTTGTTTGTTTGTTTGTTTATGTTGTTTGAACCCTCTCCCATTTCTTCATTGACTCCCATCAGTCTTATGTTATTCTTCTTTGTATCATCTAGCAGCTGCTGGCTTGATTTCTGGTGGTCCCTTACTATTTTTAAGAAATTTTTCTTTTCCCGGTCACTAATTGCAATCCTATCTTTTATATCTGAAATTCTGTCCTTGCATTGGCTCATTCTGTTGTGTAAACTATCAATGGAGTTTTTAATTTCCTGGAAATCTGTTTGCATCTGTTTTATGGATTCCATTGTTTCCTACGTTGGGATTCCATCATGTTCCTCAGCTCCTCTATTTTTTTATCTGTGTCCACTCTAGATTTATTGATCATGTCTTGCACTATGGGGACAATCTCTGCTGTTATCTGAGGAATTATTTCTGATTTCATTTTTCCAGATCCTTTTTCATTTCCAGCTCAGGGAATCCAGGTAGCTGAGTATCAGATTGTTCCATCTCATTTCCCTTTGGGGTTGCCTTAGGTAATCTGGAAGTCTGGTTTGGGGATTTGTTTACTATCTTCTTATTTCAACAGAAGCAGCCTGCTGTGCCTTTCTTGAGGCAACCTTTTGCTCACTCAGTGGTCTTCAATTCTCAGCAAGCCACTGAGTGGCCTTTTCTCTGCTGCTTACCAGTATATCAATTCCTAGGTTCAGAATGGTAGTCTTCTAGATCCCTGAGCTCACCTGTTGTCTGGGCAGGCTTCTGGCTGGGGCCCATGCACGCATGGGATGGTATCTAGGTGTGCCTCTTGCTGGGGCCTCTATGTACCTGTTGTCTGGGAGGGCCTTTGGCTGGGGACTGTGCTCCCCAGTTTCTGTTGTCTAAGCAGGCTTCTGACTAGGGTCTCTCTGTGCACTTATGAATGGTATCAGGGAGAGCCTCTGCCTTTTGGCTATGTAGCTCTTTTCCAGGTGAGCACTTGGCTGTGGCAGATGCTATGGGTTAGTACTCTGGCTGAAGCTTGTGCACCTGTACAACTCTTTTCTGGGAAGCCCTTTGGAAGGGTGGGTGTGCCTGAGCCATTGTGGTCCTGGCAGAGCACTGGCTGGGATCTGCCTGCAGCAGCATTGCTCTGGATCACACTGCTGCTCCCTGGGATCTGTGTGCATTCACCAAAGCTATGGGGTGGGCCTCTGGCTGAAGCTTGTGCCTCTTGTTTTATTTTTTAAAATAATAGCCATCCTTGGGTGTTAGATGATAATTTACATTACTGTCTATACCTCTTCCCATATCTTGGATCTACTTCTCTATGATTTTTACTTTTTTGATTTGGGGGCTGTTGTCCATAGAAGACTGGAAACATGTCCTCTGATATCTCCAATCTGATATTGCTGATATCACACATTAACCAAAAAGAAAATGCTTCCTCCTACTGACATTTTGGAAAATTCTTTGGAAGGTCACTGACTAGCACAAATTAATCATACATGTGCCCCTTGGGCCAATCAGAGTTGCCAAGATAATGTGATCATACAATTAACCATTATTAAGTCATATGCATGTTTTAGTCACTCTCTCTTTGCTGGGACTCAATAAACTTATAGCAACAAATTAAAGGAGGTTTATCTTGGCTCACATATTCATTCTATAATTGGCTGGCTCTAAGGCAAGAAGGCATGACAGGAAGGTATGGCAGAAGAAAGCTACTCACTTCATGGCAGCCAGGAAAAAGAGAGTGGAGAAGCCAGTAAGGGAGAGATATACCCTTCCACGTCAAGCCCCCAGTGACCCATGTCTTCTAACCCGTCTCTTCCTTCTAATACCAAGCTAGCTACAGAGCCCCCATAATCCAGTCACTTTTCAAAAGCCCCACATATGGGCATATACAAAGTTTTGGGGAACATCTAGATATAAATCATAACAATCCTTTTGGGGATTTGGGCCATATCTGGAACAGGATGGCACCTCCCATTCAGAACAAGGGAAGGATGAGTGAGCACTTCCCCAAGTGAGGGGTACCATGAATAGGACAGATATACCACTTGAAGAATCACCATGGGTTGGGCAGTCAACCTACTGTCTGTAATTCTACACATAAAAGGCTTTATTGTTGTACCTGCTGCACATCTGAACAGCCAGAATTTGAATTCATTTCTTTAATAAAAATGTCTTTGTTTCCTCTTTTCCACAAAAGATGTAAATAAAAGGCCAAGTACTCTGATGAATTATTTCTTCATCCCAAGCTGCCTCTTCTTCAGGCTGTCAACCAGGCCTAATACTAAATGAGAGGTTTACTCGGCTTTAAAAGTTTTTAACTGGAAATTGTGTTTTCACATGTAGCATTTCAAAATTCATGTGTGCATTCCTGCTCATATTCTTTTCAATTCTCTGAGAAAGTCATATATTTCATATTGTTTCTGTGAACAGAATACTGCACTTTCTTATGGACAGAGTTTTTCATAACAAAATACGACTGGACTTTTAAATATTATGCCTCTCATTGTACAAAACAAAATTATGTAATTTATTATGACAAGAAATAGAGACGTCTATTCTCTTTGCCATTTAAATGTTATGTTTCAATGTAAATACACTAATATGTTTTACTTCCTTAAAAAAGAAAGACTGAAATTGAATTTAATTTCATCACAAGGAAATTCATCTTGTTCAGCACTAATATGATTTTTTAAATTAATTTTATTGGTACACTTGATATACATAAAGATGACATTCATTGTAGAGAATTTCATAATATATCTTGTTTTTTTTCCCAATTCCCCTTCCCTCCCTTCAACCCTTCTTCCCCTCCATATTTACAAAAGTTTAGTTTCCATTTTTTTCTGTTCTTTTCCCTTTCCCTCCCTACCCCTCATGCTCTCTTGTTCTGTCTCATTTGAACATTTTCTTCCTACTTTCCAATATCTATTTTCCTTTTTGTTTCCTTAGTTTAGCTTTCAGTTTCTCACACAAGAGAAAATGCAGTATTTAAACAACTGTATCTGACTTACTTCATTTAAAAGTATAACCTATTTACCTTAAAATGTCTTTATGATAGAGTAGTACTCCATTGCATATAAAAACATTTTTTAATCCATTCATCCATTAATGGGCATATGAACTGTTTCCAAAATTACCTGTTACAAATTGTGCTGCTATAAACATGGGTGTGCATGTATCTCTGTGATATGTTGCTTTTAACTCTTTTGGGAAGATACAAAGAAGGGGACTAGCTGGGTTAAATGGAATCTCTAGTTTTAGTTTTTGGGGAATCTCTACAAATTGGTTTCACTAATTTACATTCCCTCCAACAGTACAGAAGGGTTCCTTCCCCTTCACACACACCTTTGCCAGCTTTTTTTTTTTTTTTTTTTTTTTTTGGTACAGGGGATTGAACTCGGATCCTTGTGCTTGCAAGGTAGGTGGCAAAACCACTGAGCTAAATCCCCAGCCCTTTGCCAGCTTTTATTATTGGTTGATTTCTTGGTGATAGCCAATCTTTCTGGAGTGAGATGGAATCTCAGGGTAGTTTTAATTTTCATTTCTCAAATGAGTGGTGATGTTGGACTTTTCTGTGTATTTATTTGCTGTTTGTATTCCTTGATCTGAAAAGTTTCTATTCATTTCAGATTCATATTTTTGGATTGGGTCTTTAATTTGGTGGGGTTTGGTTTTTAAAAATTCTTTGCATATTCTTGATATTAGTCCTTTGTCTGAGGAATACCTGGCAAAAATTTTTTCCCACCCTGTGGGTTGACTTTTCACTCTGTTGGTTTATTTTGCTGTGCAAAGCTTCTTAATATAATGTCAGTTGTGATTCTCTGTAATATTTGTGTGATCTGGGTATTTTTTAATAGTCTTTGATACACCTATGTCTTTAAGAGTTTGACCTAGTCTACCTACCAGTAGATTACTTCAATTTTAATATTTAGAGCTTTAATCCATTTGATTTTAGTTTAGTGCATGGTGAGAGATATCTATCTATGTTTAATCTTCAGAATGTAAAATGCCTGTTTTCCCAGCACCATTTATTAAAAAGACTTTCTTCCAGTGAAGGTGTTTGGCCCCTTTTTCATGGATAAGGTAGCTGAGTATGTTTGGAATTGTTTTGATATCTTCTGCTCTGCTCCACTGATCCTCCAGTCTGTTTTTCTTTCACCAGTACCATGCTGTTTTTATCACAGTAGCTTTGTAGTATAATTTCAATTTGGAGATTGTGCCATCTCCTGCCTTGCCTTTGTTGCCTAGAATTTCTTTTTAAAGATAATTTTGCTGGGTACATCAATCTGGTTGGAGGTTTTCTTTTAAGGCTTGAAATACATCACCCCAAGCTCTCCTGTTGAGAAGTCTGCTGTGATTCTGATAGACTTTCCTTTATAGGTGATTTGTTTCTTTTCTCTAACAGCTTTTAATAGTCTGTTCTATTGAATTTCTGGAATCTGGACTATTTGGTGTAGATTTTTTTCATTATACCTAGTTAGAGTTCTGTAGTTTTACTTATCTATACGTCAAATTCCTTTTCAATGCTTGGCCATTACTTCTGTGAACAGCTTTTTAAAAAAATGTCTTTTGTTCTATCTTCTGATTTTTCATTGATTCCTATCAGTCTTATCTTCTTTGCATCATCTATTAGTTGTTGGGTTCATTTTTCAACCAGCTCCTAGTGGCTGTGTTCCAAGGCCTGAGTGCCAGAGTCACTGTGGGCTGCTCCTCCCCATCCTGGGCAACTCTACTTGGCTGGATCAGGTACCAGTGCTTCTGAGGCACAATGTGGGTCTCCACCTTGGTTGATCTCCAGACACAAGGGCTCCTGCCACATCCTGATCAGGGGCTGTGCTTCAGCCCTATTGACTCAGGAGAGGCAAGTCTCAGTAGTGATTTAAATTCTTAACCAAGTGTGAAGACCTATGAGATAAGAGTAAGCAGTAGTCTCCCTCTAAATAGCAAACACTGGTATATTTGGAATCAGATGAAACTGTAAAAGCAAATATAGTAGGAGCACTAACTCATGCAATGCCTTCTGGTCAACAAAGCCACTTACTACAGTGAACTACAATCAAGAAAACATTAGCAATACAGTATTATTCTCTTTTATTTTATTCTGTTTATTTTTGGTTCCAACTATTTCCAGTTAATTAACAGCACCTAATTAAATTAACCACTCAGGAATATTCACAGGGATGTAAAAATATTTGGCACCCAACAAGATTCACAATATTAGCATCAAATCAAGAATTTCTAGGTACACAAAGAAACTAAATTATATGATTCATAATAAAAAGATGTTAAACCAGAATATAAATTTAGAATAAGCAGATAAGGAAATATTAAACCACTTATGCTGCCTGTATTCTGTACATTCAAAAGTTAACTAGAGACATACAAGATACTTTTAAAGGAGCAAGTACCAAGTCTTTGAAACAAGAACTAAGGCCTAAGATGAAAAACATTTTTTTTTTTTTTTACTAAACATAGCATTGGTATTTTGAAACTGGCAGGAATTTTCATAGAAATAATTTTATATTTTCATAAATGAAGAAATTAAGACCTAGAAGAGACCAGTGTATTCACATCCTAAAGCTGGTTATTGGCAAAACCTAGTCTAGAAACATAATTGTACCTGTTTTCTTCTAAGCACAAAGAGTGTTCTGGTATTTACTTTTAATTTAGCTTTGTTGGGCCTGATATTTTTTTAAAATTTTTATTGAGTTTATTGGTACAATCTAGGTATACAATACAATTACATTCATTATTGGGATCCTGTACCTTTACATGATAGGTCTTGATTCTCATGTTTTCCCCTTGTCCCTGCCCTCCTATCACCTCCTCCTCCCTTCCCCATTTACAAACACTTTATCTCCATTTTTTCATTTTCTCATATTTTTTTCTTCTCCCTTATTACCTTTCCCCCACCCTTCCCACTTTCCCTACACCTTTAGTCCTTTACTTCCTATTTCACATTATTAATTATCTCATTAGGATCCTGTGTACTATTATAGTTTTTCACACCAGAGAAACTATTCAGTATTTCAGTTAAGGAAATCTCTGTATGAACATTAAAAATAGAGCATCCTAAAATAAAACTAAAAAGGAAAGTAAAAGAGAAAAGGCAATGATGTAAAATTAAAATAATCCTTAATTCTGAAAATGGTCCTTGAACATATTTAAGTTGCTTCTTGCTCTTGTAGTCTTATATTATTCTTTTTTTCTTTATTTAGAGAATATTTTATTAGTTTCTCTAATCAAACCCACATAGATATGGCCTCACATATTTAATACAGTGCATTACCCCTGTAGAAATGGAAAAAAAATTAACACTTCTAGACCAATATGGCTCTTAATTTCTGTACAATGCTAACTCAACACAGTAAATTGGGATAGCTTTTTCCAAAGTCGACAGCACAGTTAAAGTTTCCATGCAGTATGTTATATGTTATGCATCAATATCAGCAACAGCTTTTCCAGGTTCTGCAGTCATCTGAACAAAATTATAGACATTCAGCACACTCCATTAAAAAAACAAAAACAAAAGAACAAAGAAAAGAATAATACCCAGAAAACAGCAAAGTTCTGTTACTGTTGTGGTACGTGGCACCATTTTTTTTTATTAGCATCTTAATCATCATCTGGAGAGAGAACATTCTATAGTAACATCATTAAAAATAGCTCTGATAAAGCATGGTCACTACCATGTATCATAAAGCAGGTACAAGATGCTTTACATTCACAGAGGTATGATACAGTACTGTCCTACATCTATAATACTAGAATCAGTTTTGCTTTGAAATTTACTTTGTCTGCAAATAAGATTGCTACCCCTGCTTTTTTCTGGGCTCCTGTCACATGGAGAATTGTTTTCCATCCTTTCACTTTCAGTCTATGGGCTTCTTTTTGCACTAGGTGTGTTTCTTGTATGCAACATATTGTTGGATTTTGCTTCTTATTTCATTTTGCCAGTCTATTTCTCTTGATGGGTGAGTTGAGGCCATTGACATTGATGGTTATAACTGATATGTACTGACTTATTATTGTCATGTCATTGGCTTTTTGTTGACTCTTTTTACTTTTTCACCTTATTTTAGTTTCTTGCCTTGCCTATTTGATTTGCTCTATTGGGCCTCATGGTGTTGTTGTCCTCATTGTCTTTTTCTAGGATCTTGTTTTGAATTGCTTGTAGTACTGGTTTGGTATTCATGTAGTTTCTTAGGTGTTCTTTGTCTTGGAAGTATCTTATTTCCCCATCCATCTTGAAAGAGAGTTTTGCAAGATACCTCAGTCTAGGTTGGAGGTTGTTCTCTTTTAGTACTTGAAATATCTCACTCCAGGCTCTCCTTGCCCTAACGGCTTGTGTTGAAAAGTCTGCTGTGATTCTGATGGGCTTTCCTTTGCATGTGATTTGTTTCTTTTCTCTTATTGCTTGTAGTATTTTGTTCTTCTGTTGGGTTTCTGGGATCTTGATTATTATGTGTCTAGGTGTAGATGTTTTTTGATTGTGGCTAGTTGGAGTCCTATATGCCCCACTTATCTGAATGTCAAATTCTTCGCCTCTGTTTGGGAAGTTTTCTGTCATTAATTCTGTGAACAGCTTTTTAAAGTCATTTGTATTTTCTCCTGCTACTTCATGGATTCCTATCAGTCTTATGTTATTCTTCTTTGCATCATCTAGGAGTTGTTGGATCTATTTCTCAAAATCCCCTACTGTTTTTAAGAGACCTCTCTTTTCACAGTCACTGACTGCAATCTTATCTTCTATATTTGAGATTTATCTTTGCATTCTTTTATTCTGTTGCATACACTTTCAATGGAGTGTTTAATCTGGATATCTGTTTGAATCTGTTTTATAGATTCCATTTCTTTCTTATGTTGGGTGTTTATCTTTTCCATTTCTTTCTTATGCTGGGCCTTCATGGCTTCTATGGTGGTCCTGAGCACATCTATTTTTTTGTCAGTTTCTGTTCTAGAGTCTCAAATCACGACTTTCATTTTGCTCACCATCTCTATGGTTATCTGGGAAATTATTTCATTTTGAATTTTTCTAGAGTCTGATTGAGCTGTTTTGTTACTTCCTGTGCTTTGAGTTCAGGGTGTCCTGGTGGTTCACTATCGGCCTTCTCATCCTCATTTGTCCTACTGTTTGCCATTGGTGAACTGGAAGTCTGTCTTTGTGTCTTGCTTAAGTGTTTTCTCATTTTTATTTTTGTTGTCCGGCTGTCCTTGGTTTAATCTCTGGGTTATCACCTAAATCTTCCTGATATAGTTGTGCCCTAGCTTCTGGGTCTCTAATGACCCACAGACATTCTCATCTCTGTAACATCAGAGAAAACAGCTTATTGAATCAACCATAATCCTTTATCCCAACCAGCAACACAATATGATCAAGCACAACTTGGAAACTGACCACCTGTGGTAGTCACTAGTCTATCACCCTTAAACCATTTGAATTAAATTGAAATCAAGAAGCAGTCCAAAACATGTCTTCAGTGAACAAACTTTTCAATACAGTATATTTACCATTTAGGATAGGGGCTCAGACAAAGCTAGGACTCAAGACCCCTGATCTCAGTTAGCTGATGGCTGAAACCCATGACGCAGACTGACCTCGGGCTGCAAGGCCCAGATTGAGTTCCCCAACCTTCTGAATGGTTGAACTCCACACTGTTCTACTACAGGTTTCCCACGCCCTTTCTTTAAAGATATTCAATGTTGGGAACTCAGAAAAATACCCTCTATAACCACCTCTGCCTCTGCAGAGTGGGTCCAAAGACTGGTTCAATCAGAAGGTCTGAGAGTGCACGGTGTCGGGGGGTGTAGGGGAGTTGTGGGGATTCAGGGGTGCCCACGCAGCTACCTTCCTGGTGCTGGAGCAATGGCAGCTCCCAGTGGGGGAGTGGATCAGGGCCCAGGCAGCCCTCCTGGTGCTGAAGCAATGGCAGCTCTGGGTTGAAAAATATTCTTAGATGAAATTAATATCTTATGCATTGCCAAAGAAAAAATCACTAAACATTAAGACACAGCAATAGAAACTACCCAAAACAGAAAGAAAAAAATTTTAAAAATAAGCAAAGTGCCAATGAGCCATTAGAAAATTTCTAGCACCGTAAAACACATATTAATGAAGTCCTCCAAAGCAGAGTAAAGAAGTGATAGAAAAAGATATCTGAAGAAATAACGTCAGGGCCGGGGATGTAGCTCAGTGGTCCCACCACATGCCTCACAAGTGCAAGGACCCGAGTTCAATCCCTGTACCAAAAAAAAAAAAGAAAGAAAAATTTCAAACTCTTTAAGTTTAAAACTTCACAAATCCAATGAACCCCCATGGCACAGATGTGAAGAACATTGTATCAAGGCCATAATCATCACATTGCTCAACGTCATTGATAAAAAGGAAAATCTTAAAGTGGCCAGAGAAAAAAGACACAATACAAACAAAGACACAAGCAGATTTCTCACTGGGAACAATGCATTAGGAAGCAATATCTTTAAAATACTGAAATACATCTACCCAGGGTTTTATAACCAGTGAAAATATCTTTCAAACCTAAAGACAAAAATAAAGATATTTTCAGACACACGAAAGCTAAAAGTATCCATCTCCATAAGACACAAGAAAAATGATTAGAGATGGAAATACTGACCTGCAAAACGGAATAATGGACATTAACGGCCCAAGATGGCCGCCAGGTAAACCCGCCCTGCAGCCACCGCAAGAAGGGGCCCAGTGCCTCCCTCCAAGGTGGTTCTCATTAGAGAAGAGGACAGGTTTCCCCCTCCCAGCAGCCTCACAGCTGTCCCGCCTTCTCCCAAGTCAGACAGGTGACCCCAGAGCGTCTAAACCTCCACACCTGAGGAGCTGGTACCTGGAGAAGGGGCTGAAGAGCTGAGAGCAGAGGAGAACCCTGTGGGCCTCCCCACAGCCACCCTACAGACTCCTGAGCCGGAAGCCGAAGGCTCCCTAAGGAGTGGGAGCCAGAAGAAGCTGGAGCAGGTAAACCTTACCCCAGGGAGAGAGGGAGAACGCGGGAAGAGGGGAGTGGCGGCGGAGAAAGAGACCAAGGCCATCACCTGCCACAGCGCCACAAAATGGCCCTTCCTCACACACACTCCACCAAGCCCGAGCCGGCGTCCGCAGCTGCCTGGCTGCCAGGCTTGCGGTTTCACACCCTGCCCCACAGCGCATGCGCTGCGGCTGAAGCTCGGGACTGACCTACGGGGTTACCGGGATCCCTGGCTTCTTGAGGAGAACACGAGAGGGACAAACAGCCAGCTTCTGTCAGGGACACCGTGAGCCAACACGGTGTTCTCTTCTCCTGTTAGTGAGCCTTTTGCTCATTCGTCTAGGGAGAGAGACCCTGTGTGTTCACTCCCTCTAGTCAAGTTCCACTGTCTCAGCGATTTACCAGGGCTGTGGAGCCACTGAGCAGGGCTAACCTGAGGGTGCCACTAAAACATCCTGTGTGTAGTAGCCACAGGGCAGTGTGTACAAGGGAAGGGACTTAAGGAAAGCTGATGACCTGCACTTACTGGAAATTCCTCCTTCCTGGGGAATAATTGCAATCCCTGATCCTCAACATAAACGGGGATCAAAAGCCTTGCTTCGTGTAGAGTAGGCACATACTGAGCCAGTCAGTGTAGTATGTGAGCAGCCCTGGGCATCTAAGGACATCACACAGCTCTTTTGGCTCAGTCTCTCGGGTGGCTGAATGACACTTGTTCCTCTAAGAAGTTGGGGTACAATCTACTGCTTGGGGTTACATAACTAGTTAGCATGCCATAGTCTCCTTCATTATCAGAATTAACCAACAAATTGCTCCATCAGCTAAGGACAGCCATACACTACCACCCACCAAATCTTGAAAGAGCTATCAATCCTGTCCAGGTCCTGGCTGGGTGAAGTTTCCCCTGTTGAGTCAAATTAAGCTCCAGGTTCCATTCTTGGTACCCTTTTGTCAATTTATTTAAGTTTCAGCTTTGCGACATATTCCCCCTGGAACCCAAAGAAAGACATTTCCCAAAAGCTGCCCCATGGGATAATAGGGCAGCATCACCAGCTAGCATCACTTATGATCTCATCTGTATGGTATCTGATCATCTTGGAAGCTCCTGATTTTGTTCTTTTTTTGGTTTTGCCCCCCCCCCGATTAAGTTTATTGGTACATTTTAGGTGTACAGTACAGTTACATTCATTATTGGGATCTTGTATCTTTACATGATAGGTCTTGGTTCTCATTTTTTCCCCTTGTCCCTGCCCTCCCTTCGCCCCCTCTGACCCTACCCATTTACAAACATTTTATTTCCATTTTTTTCATTTTCTCCTATTTTTTTCCCTTCCCTTATTACCTTTCCCCTACCCTTTCCACTTTCCCTACACATTTAGCCCTTTTCTTCCTATTTCACATTGTCAATTATCTCATTAGGATCTTATTACTATTATAGTTTATTCACACCAGAGAAACTATTCGGTTATTTACACATGTGTGACTTATTTCACTCAGGAGTATATCCTCAATACATATCCATTTTCCTATGAATGAATCTAATTTCTCATTCTTTATGGCTGAGTAGTATTCCATTTTATAGAAAAACCACATCACATCTTCTGATTTTGTTCTTGATTAGGGAAAACATTCTTGGCAAGGGTGGGGGGAAGGTAGAGGAAGCTTTTTTAAAAATATCATTTAATATGTCTAGAAGACAAGTGGCCATTCAAACAAAAGTAGTAACAATGTAATGTGGGATTTAGTATATAAATTAAACAGATGGCAATAATAGCACAAAAGTCAGGAGGGGAAAAATTAAAGTTTACTGATATAAGGTTCCAGAACTACAAGCACTCACTACACACATTTGAATAGTTGATTAATAACAATGAGTCAAATTCTACCTAGATTCTGCCAAAAGGATCTAAATACACATATTTTTTAATTTTAAGGCTGGCATCATATCTGAAAAAGCACTATAACTGCTGTAACAAGCACAGACAAGAACAATCATAAAGCATACTTCTCAAAATGAAAAAGATTATACTTCTCTCTCATTCTCTTTATACATCTGTGCATACATTTGCAAATAATCCTAACGTGAAACATAGACCATCTCAGGATGGGTTAGTAGCCAGATTGTGATGGTCAGCGTGAATGGGGGTTTATCTAGCACTGGCTTAGAAAATTCACTTAGGGGCTGGAGATTTAGCTCAGTGGTTCCTGCACCTGCCTCACAAGCACAAGGACCTGTGTTTGATCCCCGGTACCAAATAAATAAGAC
>NW_022900938.1:18367110-18383927 GCF_012274545.1 Fukomys damarensis
AGAGAGAGAGAGAAAATTCACTTAACTCTCTCAGAACCTTAGTTTCCTTATCTAGAACATGAGGAAGGTAGACCAAATGACTTCCAAGATCCTTTCTATGATTTGGGTACTATTAATGTGCTATTTAAAACTTAGATATTCAGTTGCTAAGACAAATATCTTGGGCATACTCTTGTCACAAAATATTCTCAAAGAATTATGAAAAACATTATTTTGAAGGATGGCTTCTCTCTCTAGTTGTTATTCTGAGCTGATAATCAGCTGCCTACCAATTGCCAACACTATTCAATGTTCTCTTTAGACAGAGTACTATTAACTAGAGTACTTAACACCTATCTTCAAAACAGAAAGATGAATGTAATCTTTATCCTCATTAAAATAACATACACGATGCATACAATTTTATGAATACTTCTCTGGGATTCCTCAAACATTTTTGGAATCCTTAAATAAAGATCCATATATTTTGGAAGAACGTTTTAGAGAATTATAGAAGGTAGTATAATATTATCAAAGAACAGCCCTGGACAGCACTCCACCACCACCCTCAAAATGAGATTAATGATTACTGGCTGTTGATATAGACATGTTACCTATGCCAGCAGAGGAGAAAGAAAGTTACATCATGCCTTGTGGTTAAGTTTTAAAAGTTAATCTGAAAAAACAGAACTTTGCTTATATTTAATTTATTTATTTGCTTACATTTAAGTTATTGATTTGCAAAAAATGTCAAATCACCTATTTTAAACCAAAACAAGCAACTAAAAAGCTTTAGCACTCCCACTTAAATGTACCTAACCTTTGTTAACTTTCTTGATACTTTTGAAAAACATGATTCCTAAGCCTTATCATTTTATGTTCACAAAGATTGGATATTCAAAGAATTTTTAAAAATATTTCTTACATAGAGAAACAAAAATAACTGTCAGTTAGCTACCCTGTCTTGACATTTTGAGACTAGAAGTACAACAGTTAGTACTGGAATTACTAAAGTACTAAAACAATTTATCCAAACATGCATTTTCCATTACAATTTAAAGGAAAAAGGCTTCGGTGTTTTCTTCAGTGTCCCCAAAGACTAAGGTGTAAATGCAATCTAAACAAACCTATAATTAGTATTTTTAATGGCAAATAATGCACAGAGTAATTCTATATGAATTAATTAACAGAAATTATACATAATGCTTATCAAATGCCTAGTATGTACAATGCAATGTGATGTGGAAGTTTAAAAAAAGATGAATAGATAGAGCTTTCTAGTTCTATGAAAAGCCCCTTAAGATCATTCGTTTGGGGATTTAAAAATTTAAAAAAAACAATAATAACTTCTTAATGGACATGTTCCACTGAAGCTCCCCATGACATCTGAACAGTCACTCATAGGCAGCTAGATTGAAAACTCAGTATCTCCAGCTCACCAGAGAATGACAGGATTTAGCAGCAGACAATAAAATAAGTTGCTTTCTGAGTGTGTCTAGATGACTGGCTTACCAAGGATGGAGGCTGGTGTGGGTGCCACCAACCAGTAGGCTTGTAGCCTAGGTGGAGCAGAACGGGAAAGAAGAAGGAAGTTTCATTTCTGCTCCTTTGGAGGAGCTCCTCTTTGCTATCACCTTTGGACCTCTGTGTTCAGGCTTCCAGTTTGGACTCTTCTGTCTTCCAGCAGAGACCCTTCTGCTTCATGATATGGGCTCATGTGGGACCCTTCCTTCAGTGAGTGCCCGGCCTCCACCTTCTGACTGGATGCTTCAGGTCTCCAGCGCACAGAGAGTTCTTTGTCATTCTGCTACACTTAAATCTGAGGAGACCATTGTACGCCTATCTTGTAAATCTGTTCCTCTAGTGAAGCCTAACTGATACACTGGCAAAAGTTACAAAACCCCTGTGTCAGAGACCAAGGACTTTCTTATCTAGAGCAGAACAGGTAGCATGGATTTCATGCATTCATTCTTTTAGCGGTAACAGGGGCAACCCAAGTGAATGCTGTGCGTGCAGCAAGTTTGTTAGAACTGAGAAATACCAAGATCAGGGAATCTGGGTTTTGTTTGTTTCTTTGTTTGTTTTGTTTTTGTTTTGGTACCAGGGATTGATCCCAGGGTGTTTGCTCTGAGCTACATCCAGGATTTCACTAAGTTGCCATGACTGGGCTGCAATTGTCGATACTCCTGCCTCAATCTCCCAGAGTTCTGGGATTACCTGCATGTGCCACCATTCCTGATATAGGAACCTAAATATTTTGAGAAGGCAGTAAATCTATTGGCTCTTTGCCCCGGAGGGAAAAATTATCTTTGTCATAACTGAACAGCAAACAGACCTACCTTTTGCCCTAGAAGGAGACACTGACTTTCTAAACTGTTCATTATTAAAGATCCTTGAAGAGACAGTACCTTTGCTTGTGACACAGTCAGATACAGATAAGTATGAATAATCTCCAATGGTGAGTTGCATGTATGCGATTTGTCAGCGTATAGAATCTTACTGGACATGGTGATATTTGTCTATAATGCAGGACAATCACAGATTTTGGTCCAGCTTGGGCAACTTACTGAGACCTTGCCTCTGCCTCAAACTAAAATTTTAAAAGTGCTGAAGATATAATTCATTGGTAGAGAGCTTGTTTCTGTAATATGCATATAGTCCTGAGAGCAATCTCAGTATTGCAAAAACTGCTGAATCTTATATTTAAAAAATTAGGTGTAGGGCCAGGAATATAGCTCAGTGGTGCTGCTGCCTGCCTCACAAATGCAAGGACCTAAGTTCGATCCCCATACCCCCCCCCAAAAAAAATTATGTGTGGGGAAATTAAGAATAATAGTAAAAGTGGAATTCTTCCAGTTTGGCAAATCCTTTAAAATTGACAGGTATGGGAGGAACCAGGCTGCCTTACTCAGCTCAAATGGAAGCTTATACCCCACACCACATTATTTCTTCAAAGTGACTATATACATACAAAGATTAAGAAGCTCTCTCCTTTTTTTCTTCTTCTTCTCATTATTGTATCTTTGGCACTCTGTAAATATTTGTTCAATATTTCACATGTTAAATAAACTCGTAAAAATAATGCTAAAAAAGGAAGCAATGCTTTGACCCTAAAAATACCAAGACATTCTCCTTGTTCTGCCATCTGCAATCCTCTTGCTTTGCTTTTCATTTGGTTATCTTTTTCACACCTTTCCCTTCCACTTCCCTCTCTCAAGAGGTCATATGGAATGAAACTGTCTCTCTAGCACATACTTTATTTAAAGAATAAAAATTTTAGTACTTCATTTTTTAAAAAAATTGGTTGTGTTGAAGTGAGTTGAGGTCAGTGAGTCACGCTTCCTGAATATGAATCCCGGGTACGACTTCCTTGGGTGTCTTGGCATTTCCCTGTGACTCATGGTATAATTTCATAGACCTGCCTCAACAGTTAAAAGGAAAAATATAGTAGTTTCTAGGGTATAGAACAGCAGTAATATATTAACAAACGTTACCTATTATATAAGGAGCGCTGAGTTGAATATGGACTGTTTTGTGTGTACACTGATTTGTATGTGGACACTGCACAAACCAACAACAAAAACATAAAATTGAAATAAACATGAGAATTTTAAAAATGACTAATAAGCAAGACCTAGGTTTGCAAAAAACAAATTCACAGATGGCATCTTTTTCAAACTCACTCTAGTTTAAACAAATTTTTAACCACTATATGTGATTTAGTATTCTGCTTGCTTTATCTTAGAAGAAATTAAGTATCTCTTTGCTCAGAGCAATGTTGCCTGTATTAGAAAAGTTGGAGGAAAATTTGCAAATGAATATAAGTAAAATTCTGTATGGTGGTAGCCTTTACTATTGAATATATGTTATCTGTGAGAATCTCAAGTTTATTATATATATATTATATAAATGATTAATATGTATGTGAAGTGACTTCTGAGTACTGTAGTGATCTTATTCCATGCCAATTCATGTGTTTCTCAGGCGTCACTTCTCTGTAGGGCTCCCACTTAGGACTAGTCACAGGAGAAATTTGCCTGAGATTTGGGAAGCAGAAGGATGAGATAGAAACCTTTCCATTTGGAAGATTAATTAGTTTAGGGTCCTGGCTCCAGCCCATACCTGTCACCAACCTGTTGGCTGTCCTTTGTGTGGTGGGGCAGCCGGTCTTCCAACTCCTACAGATCTTTTTCAGTAGTGCTGAGTTTTGGGCCAGGACATGTGTTGTTCTGGGGGGTGGGGCAGCTCCTTCAGGTTTTCCATATCATCCAGGCTTGAAAAGGTGAGAAGGAGACAGCCCAGGTACATGCCAGGATCCAGGTACCTGTTTCCTCTCACTCTCCCTGTTTCGTTTGTATCTTCTCTTCCCAATCATCAGCTTAGCTGTCCTATAACAACAACAAAAAAAGTTTTCTTTGGATTGTGTATTGAACATGGAGACACATCCCCATTATTTCTATTCTTTACTTTGAGACAGGCTTTCTTTGATCTCAAATCTGAGCTCTCCCTGATCTCCCAATCGGGACTGGAATTTCTGATTTTCCTGTTTCAGCCTCCCAGACTGCTAGGATTCAAATGATGTGCCACGTGAATGCAGAGCCACTGACAGACTACTTTGACCAAACTTGAGGCCAGCTCCTTTAAGCCCTCTTTGCTGCTCAGCCCAGGATCTTGGCATCTATTCTTGGCCCATTTAGTCCAGTTTTTATCAAGAATCCTGCCAAATCGGTTTAGCAAAAATGCCCAGCCTTGGTGTCTGATCACCTGGCCTTCCTTCAGGAAGAGTCCTGTCAGGCTGATTTACTCAGAATCCCCCTGGATGTTTTCTCTTAGTTTTTTACCCCACCTACTGACCTGCCTCCCTGGCCCTGGGCTATAAATCCTTACACGTCCTTTTGTGCTCATATTTGTATCTGATGATCTCTCCCCTACATAAAATTCCTTACTGCAATAGTCCTTTCATTAATGAAAATCGACCTTACTCTCTTTAAAAAGTGTCAGAATAATTTTTTCTTTAACACCGAACAACCTTCCATAGTCTTCTTCACTGACTCCTCAATGTGGTCTTAGTCACTTGCTGTGATCCTTTAGCCATCTGGACCCTTTTCTCCCAGCTTCTCCCCAGTTGTGTATGATCTCTTCGCTGTAAGAAAACCCTTTTTCATGCTGCTCAGTGTGGTCCTGCTTCCCTGGCCAAACTCTCATACAGGAATGATGTCTGTTCCCACACTTAAACTTTGAGTAACAAGAAGTTCTAAGGGGATTACTCTCTGAATGCTCTTCAGTTTAAGTTAGACTTGCTTTGATAGGACAGAAGAAAAAATGTTATTATCATCTGCTAGTGTCTCCTAAATTTGAATTAAATATTAAGTAGAAAAAAGATGCACGTTAATCAGAGAACAATATTCTATGATGATGACATCTGAAAAAAATGATTGTCCTTGTTTTTATAGCAGCAATAAGAGCAATCGGGAGGCCTTAGTGACCAGGAAATTTTATACCAATGTCATATTAACAAAAATACATTTACAAATATTGAAGACAGTTGCATGACTATAAAACATTTATTGGTTTTATCACTGGCAATTCTGATATGTATCTCGAGAAGGGCTCTGCAAGAATAAATATTATTTTATTTAACATAACAATGTGAGATCAGTGAAGTTGGCAATTATTTGTGTTACACAAGGAACAGAGAACTCTTCAGAAAGCAGTAGAACATTGCTAGACCTGCATTCTTCAGAGTTTTTGCACTAGCAAGTGGTTACCATATATAAACCTCTAGTCAGTAGGTCTTATGAGAGAGAACATACCATTTATTTTTCAAGATGAGTAATTGTTTGAATTGAACCCTTGTGTCCAATAAGATTGTGTGTATAATACAGCCTAATTTTAAGAGTATTTTTTGCTTATTTTTTCTTCTTTTCGTCTTATAAAATATTATTATGGGTAGGAATTTAGAATTGAGTGTTCATCTCTGTATTATTCACTTGGTAGTCATTATCACCCACTTGTGAGTTTGAGATCACAATTTCATGCTGTTCTTCAGCTCGAATTCCTCATTCCCCTGAAGTGGGGCCGCATTTAAGCACGGAACAGTGGAATGGGGCATCACCATAGGGGTAGGAGGTTGCATGGGGGCACAAGATCTGATGACAGGCACTAAGAAAGGCAGAGAGGGTTACAGAAAGGGGCACTATTTCCTCATCTATGAAATGTGAGGAGTTGGCCCAGGTCTCTTATCAATAACATTTTATTTGCAGGACTATTTTTTTTCAATGCAGTCTTTCTACAGGACTGAGAATACTCAGCATTTAAAGCAGAACCATGAGGGTCCTACTCTTCCACATCCTTCTTCCCTACCTTTAAAATGCAAAACTACCTTTGGGCAAAGAATATAGAGACTAGAAAATGTTGCCCCAGTGATGGTTCTCCTACTCTTAGTTTGAAATTAATAAAACTGAGGCCCTCAAATAGCTGAGAGTCAAAGACCTAGTTAATGTTAGTCTGTTTTCCATGTTTATTAGCAGCTTACCTGCTGCCAGGTCTGACTCACTCGGCTCTGCATTTTGACTTTCAACTCTGTCTTCTTTGCTCTCACTATCCTTGCTGTCCTATGCCTTCTCTAATTCTAACATTTGAGTAAAAAAGACAACCATTGTAAAATCTACTTTCATATTAATTGTAGGCCAGTGATGAAATTTTTGTGAGATTTTACTTGGATGAGGAAATAATTAGACAATACATTCTTTGGTAGCCAGAGGTAGGAGGGGGAGATTCTTTTTTTTTTTTTTTTTTTTTTTTTTTTTTTTTGGTACCGGGGATTGAACTCAGGTCCTTGCACTTGCAAGGCAGGCCACCGAACCACTGAACTAAATCCCCGGCCCAGGAGATTCTTTTTTACTGCTACATCTGAGGACTCAGTCAAGAAGATTGTTGCTAGAGGTTAAATTCTGATTTGGAAAAAATACATCTAGATAAAATGAGCATTGTTTTTCTTCTTGGATTGTTAATTTTACATGAAGATTTTAATACTTTTTTTTCTTTTTTCTTGAGTTTATTGGTACATTCTAGGTATACAATACAATTACATTCACTACTGGGATCTTGTACCCTTACATGACAGGACTTGGTTCTCATTTTTTTCCCCTTGCCCCTGCCTTCCCTTTAACCCCTCTTCCCCTCCCCACCTATGAACACTTTATTTCCATTTTTTCACTTTCTTATATTTTTTTTCTTTTCCTTTATTCCCTTTCCCCCGCCCTTCCCACTTTCCATACACCTTTAGCCCTTTTCTTCGTATTTCACATTGTTAATTATCCCATTAGGATCTTGTGTACTATTATAGTTTTTCACACCAGAGAAACTATTCAGTATTTACACATGTGTGACTTATTTATATCACTTAAGAGTATATACTCAATATGTATCCATTTTCCAATGAAGATTTTAATACTTTTAAAGGTTATGTTTGTTCTGACATAGAAGGATGTCTGTCGAACAATGTTGAGTAAAGAAAGAAATATCTGCTCAATGTTATAGGTGGTTCAATATTATATATACTGTATTTTTTCCTACACACACAACATATATACACATCTACATATATGCACATGAGGCTATTTGCACAGCTCTTTCTTTATTGATACATACCACACTGTTGAGTATGTATTCTTAGGGAGTGCAGATGGAAGAAATGTTTTCTTCATGTAATTGTGTTATGTTATAATTTTACAAGCATATATTACTCTTGTCACAAATAAGAAAAACTAGAAGGACAGGTCATATATACTAAAATTTTGTCAGGTGCAAAATCAAAATCTGCGAACCTTTTTTCTATGTAAATTCCTGTGTCAATGTCTTATTTAAGGGAGAACATTTGCATGCATAGCAAGTCACTAGAAATGTATTTTTCATATGCTTTGGGACTGTGATATTATTTGTACTGTCAAAAGGCAAGGTGAATGAGTGTAGAAGGAGGAAGAACTGGAGACACTCTCTGGTAAGGGTCTTTGCGTCAATCCACATGACTTCCTGGAACATGTGCTTTCTCAGACAGTCTGGAAACCAGCACAGCCAGTTCTTTTAAAAGGCAAGCATGTCACTTTTCTCATTAATTTTTTTGACCCTCAAATTGCTTCTGTTTCCTGCCCAATATTTAATTCTCTAGAAAGAGTTTTCACTTACAACCAATTAGCAAAAATTGTAGTTTCAAAAATAATTACCCATAGTAGCATTTCCCTTCCTTAAAAATGGTATGTTTTAGAAGTATATTTCTGTTAGGCAGATGTGTTGGTTGTTAAAATAATGATAACAGTAACAGTAAAAAAAGAACTGGCATTTATTGAGAGCTTAGTATGTGCCAGATTCTGTTCTAACTACTGTGTAATACGAGCTCACTGAATACAGTCATCCAGTCAGGGAAATGATTCACACTGTATAGATGCACAAACTGAGTTGTACAGAAGGTAAGAAACCAGGTTATTAGTTGTAGAAATATGACAAATGTGGAAGCTGAGACCAACCTAAAATCACTAAGGACAGTGATTGATACGATGACATCGTGCCTGAGGTTCCTCTCAGTGACTCCACTGTTGCTGTGTGATAGAGAGCACCACTCCTGCTTTGCTAGAGTCAGCTGAGTGAGAAGAGGCAACCTACAAGGCATTGAATAAACTCTGATACATAGTAAAAATGATTTTTATTATCGTGGAAATGCAACGAGTTTCAATTTGATAAGAAATCCTCAATCCTCACTAATAGAAATGATCACTCTTTAGTATAAAAAGAAGTGGGATTGATCACATTTTAATATTTTAAAACTTGTTTGATACTGAGAATTGAACCTTGGACCTTCACACTGACCTACATCCCCACCTCACTTTCTATTTTTTTGTTTTGAATTTGTCCTAGTCATTTTTCTCACTGCTGAGACAAAATACCTGACATTCAAAATTAAAGGAGGAAAGGTTTATTTCAGCTCACAGTTTGGAGACGTTTTCATCCATAATTGGGTGGCTCCAAGGTCGGGTGGCATGGCAGAGGGGCACTGCAGAGGAGAAATAGTCCATGTCAAAGCAAGGCCAACAGAAGAAAACCAGCAGTGAAGTAGCAGAGCAACAAGCAACAAATGACAAGCAATGACACTAGCCGTCCGTGTGTCCCTTGTATTTTATCCAGACTATCTGCCCTTAGGATGGGTAGCTCTCACACCCAAGGTGGGACACCCTTAATCCTACCCAGAATTAGTCCACTGACTTTTTTGTAATCACACACCCTTGATTCCAATATCACACACTCTAGATCCAGCCATCTCTGAATAGCCCCACCTATGACCACATGAGGCTTTGAGGGGACATCTAAATACAAGCTGTAATAGATAGGTTTGTGCTAAGTCACTAAGTTGCCCAGGCTAGTCTCAAACTTGTGATCCTTCTGCCTCATCTTTCCAGAGTGCTCTGACTCAGATATGCACCACCAAGCCTAGGTACTTAGTTGTTTGTTTGTTTATTTATTTATTTAATTTCTGGACCAGAGATCAAACTCAGGACCTTTGGCTTTCGAGGTAGGCAGTGGCATCACTGAGCTAAATCCCTGGCCCGCAGGTACTTTTTAATAATTTAAAACAATCAGCTCTGCACATTTTGAAGGAAAATCTTCAAATTGGATTGCAATTTAAGACTGAAAAGACTGGAAGTCACTACCACAAAGAAAGAAACATGTTTATAAATCCCACCAATGTCAGTGTCAGAACATCTTTGGAGGGTGAAGCTCATTTAATAGGAGGAAATTTGGTGAAGACCTAGCTGAACAGAGGGACAAAAAGTACAGGAAAAAGCAGCCAGGCTGAGAACGACACCCATTTTGGTCATTGTTCATGAATAACACATTCTCCCAAGCTCTAAAGGATATTTGGTTGAGAGATGGGGACAAAGAAAATTCTTTATCATGTTATCATTTTACAGCATGAATTTCATAATTTCTCCAATTGATGTGATTCTTTTTATATTTCTCTATTTTTATAGTGTTCTGATCTGATAAGACATAGGTTGGTGATGGATCTGTGTCTTTGCAGTAAAATAGCTGGTAAAGAAAATTTTCTATACATAGTAATGTCTCATTAAAAAGCTTGCTGTAAACTATAAAAAGTATTTACACACTGGACCGGGGATTTAGCTCAGTGGTTCTACCACCTGCTTTGCAAGCTCAAGGTCTCAAGTTCAAGCCCCAGTACCAAAAAAAAGAGAAAGTATTCATATAGTGAAAAAGTCCTTAAGGGGCTAAATTTTAGAAGTAACCAGCATCAGATTCTTTCTTTATACAAAGATTCCATGCAAAGCTACATTATTCAGCTGTTTTTGTAATGCATACATGTGATGTAATTAGTTTCCAGAATTATAACTAATTACTTATCTATTATTTTACATCATAGCCCTTATTGGTAAGATTCATTTGGCAAGAGATCTGTGGTTTCTCAAAGTGTGTTTAATTTTGATGTACTTTCTTTTGGAGAGGTACTGTATGTCTGTGTGTGTGTGTGTGTGTGTGTGTGTGTGTGTGTGTGTGCGTGTGTGCATGCACGTGCGCATGTGTGTGTGTGCTCGTGCAGGCACGTGCATGGCAGTACTGAGGATTGATCTCAGGGCTTCATGCTAACCAAGTACTCAGTCACCAGGCTACACTCTCAGATTTAAAAATTTTCTTCTGAGACAGGGTCTTGCCAAGTTGCTGGGATGGCCTTAAACTTGCAGTCCCCCTGCTTCAGCTTTCTAGGTAACTGGGACTGTAGGTGTGCAGCGCTACATCTGACTTTAAAACATTATAAATGTTTTGTTATTAACTTTATACTGTCTTCTCTAAAATGATTATTTGAAACAAGAGCTTTCTGGCCTTGTTATAGTTCCTCATTTATCATGATCACTTAAAAAATAAAGTAGAATTGACAGGTTTGCTTTTTATATTAGTTGCTGTGAATGTTACTGTTGGGAGTAATATTTCCTCTTTGAATCAACCAAAAATAACAAACATATGAGACAAATGGAGAATGTCTTTTAAATGATAAGCCATTCATATTATATTCTTATGAAATATGATCTATAAGACACGTAGAGTAGTGCCTAGAATGATTATTTTCGATTTAGTAAAAGAAGACATGGCAAGAAAGTCATTAGTGCTTACCATTTACTTTCCAACTTCTCATATATTACTTCCATAAATTAAAATCTGAATTTTTCTCTGCACTTTTTCTTTTTTATGTTGCTATGTCTATGCTATCGATATTAATTCTAGGTATGGAGTACTGTTGAACATAACCAATGTGATATGGCATTTAAGAATATTTCTCTTTTACAGATCTGCTTGACTAACACATTTAGGCAATGGTATCTTGTATTGTTAATTGCTCTTTAATGTCAGGTCCTAGCTCCCTAGCTAGACTGTATGTAGTCTTTTAAAGAAGGGATGATCTTACTCTATTTTATGTATTCAATTTTACATCCACAACTCAATACCATAGTGAGTGATATTTTTCATAAAGTTGTCTTTATAAAGATTATGAAGAAGGAATTTTTTGTTTCTTTGTTTTTGTTTTTTGGGGATTGAACTCAGGACCTTGTGCTTGCGAGGCAGGTGGCAGCACCACTGAGCTAAATGCCTGGCCCTAAACAAGGAATTTTTTAAAAATAAATTTATTCAGATTTGTTTGACTCTCCAAACATATAAAAAAGATTTTAGTAATTAAAAAATAATGTACCTCACTGACAAATCATTCTTTAGAAAGATACATTGCTAATTTTCTTCTGGTGAGAAAAAAATATCAATTTTGAGAAAACAGTATGTAAAATATTTATGACATGATATTGAAGTTTTTAAACCTTTACAATATTTAGGAGTGTAAGTGGGTTTATTACACACAGGAATTTTAATCCCTAAATTTAAAAAGAAAAACAAGAATGCTAAAATATGCTTTAATGTAAACATTTTTAAAATAGAGAATTAAATCTACCTCGTTGTGTTGAGTAAATAACAAGTGTTAAATGATTTATATCAGATATCTGATCAGAAAATATGAAAGCAAGAGGACGTAGCGCAGCTTTTTACTGTGGAGGCAGGTAGCACTTCACATAGCTCACAAAGCTGCATTAATTTCAAGTAACCCCTTCCCTCACCAACTGCATTGGCACACGCTCCTGGGGCTGCGGCCCTGACCCAGATTATGAGTCCTGTTGAGTCTAGGGTGGATTCATTAATTTTATTCCAGCCTTGTGTCTACTGCAGCCCTTCTTCACCCGGAGACTCAGGGAAAAAACATTGTGTACCTCTCTCCTAGCTTACAGAGACTGCCATCAGTCCTTGACATTCCTTGGCTTGTACAGCACCTCTCCAATCTCTACATCTTCCTTCATCTTCTCCTCTGTGGATTTCTGTGTCTCATAAGCAAAAGTATTATTAGAATGAAGGCTCACCCTAAATCCAGGATGATCTCATCTTGAGATCTTGGTTACATTGATAAAGACCTTTTTCTCCAAATGAAATCATTTTCACAGATTCAGGGATGATACATCTTTTAGAGGCTACTGTGCAGCCCACTAAATATCTTTTTACCAGGGCATAATATGGTAGATAAAATTGCTTATAAGCAAGGCTGTGCTATTACTACATTTGTTATGTGAAAGGCAAAAATGGTTGGTAAAAGATGCAGAGATGAAGACTTATTTGCCTTAAGGCAAGTGGGTTTGGAGATGTATCTGGGTTCAAAGAGAAATGTTTGAGCTAGAATTGAGTGATTTAAGGTGGGAGGAGTGATAGTGACCTGGAAATGATGGATTTTAGGTATCTGACATTTAGGAGCAAATGTCATGCAGCAGTTGGAATTAATGAGTTTGGAATTCAGTCCAGAGCTTGCGTGGCCGATTGTTAGATGAGTGGCTTCAAGTAAACCACACCCATGAGTTTTCCCACCCTTGTTTTTCCCTCAGCTGACTCTGCATTGGTATTTATGATTGGTTTTGGCCAATAGGATGTTATCACTAGAAAGTTATTATGCAAACTGGACCAGCTTTTGCACATTGGTCTTATCTTCTTGAACATTCTGTCTTGCAACCCAACTGCCATATCGTAAGGCAGGACAGGCCATCCTATTGGAGGGAGAAGCCGTGTAAAGCAAAACTGGAGGCTGAGATAACCATGTGGAACTAGACCACCTGAAGGACAGCTAAGTTTCCTTGGGGCAGTCTGCACTGAGACCTGAGATGTGTCCAAGTGGCTTTCCTGGGCCTTTCAGCCTAGCTTCCTGCTGAATGCAGCTATATGAGTGATTCCAGCTAATACCAAGTAGAAGGGAGAACCACCAGTCATCCAACAGAATTGTGGGAAGTAGAAAAATCAGAGTTTTAAGCAACTGAGTTTTGGGGTGGTTCATTTTGTGTCACCATCCCTTACATATCAGATGTTGCCCCCTGGGTGCAGAGTGGGTCAGGATGTGTGTTTCTCGAGATGAACTGATTAGGGAAAGCTTGGGAGGCAGAAGCTCATTGGGTAAACGGTGTCAGTACCCTGCTGTGCGATGTTGGAAAGGTGGGATGGCACCAAGAGCAGGGGAATTGTGTGTCTGCTTTAGATCTCAATTTCCACGTGTGTAATAATGTGGAAAGTGCAGTATTAGATGCTTATCAAGATTCCATCCAGTACTAAATGTAATTGTCCTTCTTTGGAATGATAAAAGTTATGCTGCATGTCATCCAGCATTTTGTACATTAAAAGTACTAGGTAAATCCAGATTTCAATAGCAATAATAATTATATTAATACTTAGATTAAAAACAGAAGTCAAAATAGGAAGATCCGTTCAGCTGAGGCTGAAGAAGTCAGTCTAATTTTCCTAAGAATCTGCTTTCTGAACCACAGCAACCTCCAGGCTGGAAATCCTAAGCGATTACAATGAGGAAATTATTGGTGTCCTCACTGGAGTGGTGAGAGGCCCTCTCCTGAGTTGAACGTGCCCTGGTGCTGCCAGCTCTGGGTAGAGATGATCACAACCGTGCACCAGCCAGATATGGTGTAGGACATGGGCCTGACTCCCAAGACCCACACCCCGACCCCTTGCAGGAGCAAAAGGCAATGGCAGACGTGGGGTGTGGGCCTCTCCCCCCAACACATGTGACCTGTTTGCTGCTGGTCTCACAGGAGAGGTCAGAAGGGAGGTGGTGTGGGATTTCGACCACTAGGGGGCAGGGATCAGATGCCCAGAAACCAGTTCTGGGCTGAGAACTGGAGGGCAGATTGAATGTGAGCCAAGCCTTTAGGCTCTAGGCTCAAACTCATTTGTCCAATTGGACTTAACCTTCAAAGCACAAATTCAAAGATAGAAGTTGTAAGAATTTCACACAAAGCTGCATTAATTTCAAGTAACCCCTTCCCTCACCAACTGCATTGGCACACGCTCCTGGGGCTGCGGCCCTGACCCAGATTATGAGTCCTGTTGAGTCTAGGGTGGATTCATTAATTTTATTCCAGCCTTGTGTCTACTGCAGCCCTTCTCTTGGCCTCAGCTCCGTCCTAATTAAATTATATGGCATGAAAATTCAATGGCTGAATAGGCTTTTCTATTTCTATACTTTGCATCCCTTTCCCAGGACTACTTTTGATGATCTTTCAGATGATCCTTGCCTATGCAAGTCGTATTGTGCCTTCTTATGATATAAGAATGGAGAGCTCATCATTTGTCTTTGAGAGGAGATGGAAAACAAAACAAAATCATGCATTAAGTTTTATTTAAGGATACATTGTGCTATACTAGCATGTCCATATTTATTATATTTTATTAATACTATAGTGATATTTAATAATTCATTTCATTGAATTTCACTTTTAATCTCATTTTAACATAATCACCATTAAAATAAATATATCAATCATGTCAGCATCTGATGGAACTCCTTTAGATATCCAGAAAATTCAACAAAAGTATTTCCATCCCAAATGCAGTAGTGCTGATGGATGTGTTCCAGAGTCTTGTGATTGAGCTGTGGAGATCTGTGTATCATGTAGATGTTGACCCCCATTTCAAGCCTAGTTTTATAAAGAATTTTCATGAAGTCTTATTTGAGCTTTGCACACAGTGTGTAAAAAATTCCCTGAAGCTCATAAACAAGTTCACTAATCCACAGCCAGAATTGATTTTGTTGTTGTAGCAGGAATCTCGAGGGGCTATTTCAGCCCCTCTTCCTGACAGACACATGATGGTGATAAAAACAATGACAAATTGCATTCACTACTTTGGTTTTTTTTTTTATTAAATTTTATTTTATTTTATCCCATTCCCCAGCTACTTTGTATGTGAGGATAGATTGCAGAAAAGTACAGTTTGTACAGAATTCTGGAGAGGTAATTTAAAGTTGACTTAATTTTTCCTTAGCCTTTAAACTTGATGTTAACTAATCTAATCAATTTATTTTGGTTCATGAGGTTTTGGCCACCTGTTTATTTACAAGGTGGGTTTAGTTTGGACACTAGCATTTCATGTTTAATATGGTATGCAGGAGGCATATGAAGTTCTCTTCTGAAACAACTTTGTGTTGTCTTATACGAAAGAGCAAGTACATAGTACACTATGTGATACTTTAGTCACCTATTTCAAGGATAATATTTACAGAGTAACCACATTCTTTTGGAAAGTGAAATTTGAATCATAAAAAAATGCAGTTTAATCATAAAAGAGTGAGTTAGATTTCTAATATTTTAGCAGAATCTTTGGTTCCTGGTCTTTATAGCCACTAAGGCTAAATTTATTTATTTTTAGGATCAAAATAGTAAAGAAAGTTTTCTGAAATTAAAAAAAAATATACTTTTTATATTTCCAGGGCTTTCTTAGTGGGTTCACATATTAAGGACAAATTGCATTTCCTGTCAGAAAATATAGCATTAGGATGGTGTAAATTTCAGACAAGCAATCTTTTCATTTGAATGAAAAAATAGGAAAGCTATGAAGTACTTCTACGGAATGACCATTAAAAAATGTGTCAAAATAGAAAGTAGAGGGGAGCTCTGCTTTTGATTAAGAATAATCCTGTTTTTTGGAGTACTACGAGCCGGGAATTAGCTCATTAACAAGCATTTTGTCTATTGATCCTCCTAAAAATCCCTCCTTTGTAAAGGAGGAGACCAAGGTTAGCAGGAATTAAGTAATTTGCTTAAAGGGACTCAGGAGCTAAGGAAGGGAGCTGGGATTCAAGCTGAGATCTGTGGCCTGCAGAAGCTTCCTGCCTTGAAAAAATAGGAAAGCTATGAAGTACTTCTACGGAATGACCATTAAAAAATGTGTCAAAATAGAGAGTAGAGGGGAGCTCTGCTTTTGATTAAGAATAATCCTATTTTTTGGAGTGCTATGAGCCGGGAATTAGCTCATTAACAAGCATTTTGTCTATTGATCCTCCTAAAAATCCCTCGTTTGTAAAGGAGGAGACCAAGGTTAGCGGGAATCAAGTAATTTGCTTAAAGGGACTCAGGAGCTAAGGGAGGGAGCTGGGATTCAAGCTGAGATCTGTGGCCTGCAGAAGCTTCATGCCCAGCACTCCTGGGGAGGACTCTCCTGACCACTAACTCCTGTATGCCCACTCTCCTCTGTCCCTTTGCTTTCTCCTTTACTCTTTCAACCTAAACCTCTCACCTTTTAAAGTCCATCTGCAAGAAACTCTTGCCAATTCCCACTTTGTTCCACCCAAACTGGACATGATTTTTCTCTCCTTGGAGCTGTGGTACTTTAATGTGCCTGTTATACTTTCTAAGAAGTATAGTTGTTCCAACACTTGTCTTAAATGATCACTTCGATGTGAATTTTTT
>NW_022900938.1:18384218-18385803 GCF_012274545.1 Fukomys damarensis
GATTGGCACATGCCTGTAATCCCAGGACTTGGGAGGCTGAGGCAGGAGGATCACTGTGAGTTCGAGACCAGCCTGGGCTACATAGTGAGTTCCAGGTCAGTCTCAACTACATAGTGAGACCCTGTCTCAAAAAACAAAACAAAACAAAAAAGAAAACAAAAGTAACTAAGACAAAAATTTATTTCTGTAGCATACACATTGTCACTAATTCCCCCCAAATACCCCTCATTTAAACACACTTGCCCTGTTGCTATAGCCAGTTTTTGAAGCAGTTCTGAAAGCCCTCTTCAGGGAGTGTTTTTATGAGGTGTGATCTAAAAATGTGGTAAATACTATGGTCGAGTGCCATCCAATGAAAACGCACTCTTATAAAAATATTACAATGTGTTCTCTCCATCTTAGTCACTGAATGTGGCACTGCATGACTACTGGATCTTCCCCAAAGTCAAAATGGTCATGAGAGGAAAGTATTTTGAATCAATTAAGGACAATGAGGCAGCCACAAGTTTAAGCGCAACTAAAGAACTTATGCAAAAGGACTTCAGAAAATGGCAAAAAAGATGGGATGTGTGTTTGAAGTGAAGGGAAGTATCTTGAGGAAGACTAGTGGCAGTGTGTCTTTGACTGTAATACATTTTAAAACTAACTATTCACCATATTGTTTGATCTCACTTCGTACATGGTCTTTCTCTTGACTGATTACCACTGATACCTACCTTATGTTGGTCAGCTCACATGCCTCTAAAGCAGAAAGTTCAGCCTACTTAGCTGATACAGACAGAGCAATCAGGAAAGTTGTCTTAGAAACACATCTTTTCATTCTTTGGTTTTTATTTTGAAGACTTTTTTTTTAAATAGAGCTTATGAAGCCCATAAAACTGGTTAAATGCCTGAACTGGTCTGCATTAATTGAGTCACCACATCAATTGACATATCTATAACCTTCCTTACATTTTTGGGGGGAGCATTGTTGTTTTCTTGTAATTCATTCCATATACACTCATGTTACAGAGAGAACAGATTGACCCTAACAAAATACTAGTAACTAGCAACACCCTTGTTTCTGCAAACTTGTAAGAAGGGTGTAGGATGGAGTGTGACTTCTAGGGCGAGTTGAATTTTCTAGTTTTTTCATGATTACCTCATTCAGACATTCTTGAAGATAAAACATCTTATAGCATAAAGACTGTAAAATGTTATGATTTCTTTCTTTGCAAATCCTTAACCATGTCAGAGATTGTATTCACCAAACTTGTAATTATTTTTTAGGGACACTAAACTTTCAAGTTTATTGATTACAAATCTTGTGATTCATATATTTTCAGTCTTTTCAAATTTCAAACTCCTAAGATGGTCGTATTTACAATCTACTCTTTTTGAGTCCTAGTTATAGGATGTCCAGGGGCCATCATCAAGGGAAAGCTACCCTTTTCTCTTTTATTACTTATAGTTATCAACAATAAATTGGGCTGATTTTCTACATCTCCTCCTATTTTCACCTAATGAGCTGCCTCTCCTAGGCCTCCTAGGTCTGAAGAAGAGGGTATAACTCGGAGGGAGGGGAGAAAGGAGAGAGAGAGAGAGA
>NW_022900938.1:18385834-18390363 GCF_012274545.1 Fukomys damarensis
GGAGAATGTCTGCCCAGGCAGAGGTCTGGCCTGCAGAGAGGAACTCCGCTACAGGTAAACTATGACCCGGAAGAGAAGGAGCAGCCAGGGAAACATTGCCTCCACCCCCTGCCAATGCCGCTTCCAGGTGCCAGCTTCCTGGCACAGAATAAGGCAGCAAGAGGTGGCAAGTGTGTCAGCAGAGCAAAAAGAGGACTGTCCAGCACAGCTGTGTTTACTATTAGTTTGTTCACTAGGGATGTGTGCAGAGACCACATCCAATAGGTATAGCCTTTTTGAATTGCGCACTAAATTTCATGGGTATATGGAACATGGTGATCTAAACCTGTTCAAAAGAGTTCAGAAATGTGGTAATGATATTTGACTGCCTTATTCATTCCAAATAATTCTATTTATTCTTTCTTTCTGTTTTGTTTTGATTTTGAAACAGGATTTCACTCTGTAGTTCAAGCTGACCTCCAACGCACTGTGTAGCTCAGGTTGGCCTCGAACTTATGATGTTCCTCCTCCCTCAGCAAGGCAATTCTATTTATTCTTGATACTCTACATCCCCAAAGAGACTCCAGAGGTAGTAGCCTGGGCCAAACACACCTAGAGGGAAGAGAGCTTTGGTTCAGTTTATGAAACCTTTCCCCCAACCAGCCTAATTAAACTAATTTGCTTGAGAATTGAGTTCTTTACTAATCATGTTGCTGTAAAAGAAATCACAGTGTAACAGAACATACTCTAGACTTGAAATTGGGAACTTGGTTTTTGTTCTCGATTTTGCCTTCATTCTTTTTCGGCTAGAAAAGTGATATGTTAGGTTATGTCTATCTTACAGTGTTTTGTAAGGATCATATCATGAAATCTCATATTCTCTTGAAATAATATGAACATTTTCAAAAGGATAAAGTAATAAATGCAAAGAAGAAGTCATTATTAGTGTTTTTCATTGCACATCCCATAGTTCACAGACTGACTGTGGAAAAGACCTTGCACATGCAAAGGGACTTTAGATCTAAAATGTGGAAGTACTTCTATTGGCTATTCTCTTATTTTGTGTATTCTTGACGCTTTGACATTTGGGGCATCCTGGAGAGACTGCCTCTCCCAAAGCTAGCTAATTCCTAAAGAGAGCAAAGGACCTCCTTTTGAGGACGCCTTTTATATATGCACTCAGCATTTCAGAGCCCACACCCCCTGGCCACCATCTATCAAGTGTTCACATGCCAAGCCAAAATTCCCTCACCCTTATTTATCAAAGGACCAGGTACCAACCACTAAGGACCACTCTTGTCCCTCAGAGGCCACCTGAATTATTCAACTCGCCAGTCCTAAACCTCCCCAGTGTACTCTCCCTGCCTCACACATTTCCTCCCCTGAGAAGCCCAGTAGAGGCTCTGGGCCATGCTCTGCCCACTGACTGACCCTGCTCCTTCCCCATGTGGCCTTGTGTGGCGTACAGTGCACCTGTTTTCAGGGTCTGTGTGCACAAACTTCTTCCTTCATGACTATCGTTTCTTTGCCTGTGTGTCTTGCCATTCCCGATTAGAGCAAATCCTCTGTTTTAACGTGAACATGTACGTGACAGCACACAGTGGTTATTTTAAAATATATAAAGTAGACACTTTAAATTAAAATTAAGCATGAAGATTTACTGGTCATAATACACATTTTTCATTTGACAAGCACAGATATGTTGAGTTTCTTTTTGTAACTGATCGACATACTTATTATCTAATATAGCATGTAATACCAAAAGTATTTGCTGGGTTTCTGTCTTATGAATTCCTATATGAAATCTCAATATTGATTATTGGGAGTTTTACTGTTGAAATCCTAAGGATTTTTTAAATTGCATTATTTGGATCAAGCACTTATAAACTAAAATTCTGATGGGTGACATTAAAAAGTAGATAAACAGTGAACCTCAGTTCTTCTTACCAAGAAATAATAATCTATTAGGCTACCTGGAACCCATGAAATAATTTAATTTTAAATGTGTTGAAAATTATTAAATAAAAGATATGCTTTCTTACTGCTTTTCTATTTGGAAATAGCATTACTTTTAAGGCCATGCATTATTCTTTTTACATTTATGCCATCTGTACTACTTTATCAAATTACCAGAATATTTTAAACTTTACTTTTTCAATTAAAAAATTAGATGGCATTCCCTTCTCATTTAAATAGCTGTGCACAGTTTAATGAGATTGTAATTTTTATGGGTATTTTGTAAGTTAATGTTCATGATTACATATTTAAAGTTTAATAATAGCTGTAATGGAATTAAAAATTGTAGGCTTGGGGTTATCCCCGAGTTGCTAAGGAAACCTCCCTAGATTTTCATTCATTTTTGAATAAAGTCATCTAGAAAAATGAAGCTATAGTGCCTTCGTTCTAGTGGCCACTTTTTTCTTTATCGTTTTGCTACCATAAGACTGCTACAGGAAGGTGTGAGTGCTCTGCCCAGTTAGGAGGACTGGCCACTCCTCTTCCTCCTCCTCTTCCTCCTCCTCCCCTTTCTCTTCCTCCAAATTCTCATCCTCTTCCTCTTCTTCCTCCTCTTTCTCCTCCTTCCTTCAGAAATGGAAAGGTCAGGTTCTTCTCTCACTTCCTTTTCATTGAGCAGCAGCTTTGAAGGCTCAGGTCAGCCAAAGCATCTCCTCTTGATCCAGTCCTGAGATTACTTTGCAGACATGCGAGAAGGTGAGCAGTCAGTGGCAGTGCATGTGCCAGGCATTAACCCTGCAGGGAAAGAGCCGGGGATCTCTGGAGAGGAGCTGAGGCATCTCCCCTTTCTCCTTTGCCATCCATTTTGAAAATGAAGAAACAAAAGGCAGAGCTTCTGCTTTGGCCCCTCCCTTTAGTTTATGCTGGCTGTGAACGGACAGAAAGGAGCTGGTGCTCAGAGAGCACCTCAATTAAAATACAGAGGAGAGAGAAACAGTTTCCACCTCCAATTAACCAAACTCCGATTTTGCCATTTTAGATTAAAGAAGAAAAAGGCCAACTGGGAAAAGGAGCTCAACAATCATCATTCAGCTATTTAACAAATATTTAAGATCTTTTTTTCTTGCCATGTGCTGTAGACCCTGGGATGCTGATGGGATGGCTCACTCCAAGCCTTAGAACCAGGGAAGTCAATGGTGAAAGTATCCGGCTGAGGCCAAAGGTCTGAGAACCCCTGGTGCCACTGCTGTCCAAAGGCCAGAGAGCCTGGGGTTTTGATGTTCAAGGATAGGAAAGGAAGAGTATATTCAAGTGATAATATAGATGGAGGGAGGAAGGAAGGGAGAGAGATTCACATTGTTTTCCTGTTTTTGTTCTCTTTGGACCTGAACCACACTGAGTTCTGATCCTCCTCACCCAATCCACTAAGACTTTCATGCTAACCTCTGTGAAAACACCTTCACAGATCCACCCAAAAATAATGCTTTACCAACTTTCTAGGTATCTGTTGATCAAGTCAATTTGACTCCAAAAATTATCCATCACAGGGGTCTCAGCAGTGGCACTATTGACATTTGTACCAGATGAACCTCAGTTGTGCGTGAGTGGCTGGCTTAGGCATCATGGAGTGTTTTATGGCCTCTTTGGATTCTACACTTTAGATCGAAACTTGTGAAAACTTTAAAAGTCTCCAGGCATTTTCAAATGTCTCCTGGGGCCACAAATGCTCAGGTGGTCTTCAGGAATCACTAATGTACAAAAATTTGGCAATAAACATATAATACTTTTCATGTAACAATGCCAGATCATTCTAAGGAAATTTTTGTGGGTGTGTGTGAAAAGATCTGTTCATGTGAACACTCACAATAGTGTTTTCTTATAATAGTCTAAACTTCTGATCCAAATTATCCAAGCAAAGGATTGGATAGATTATGGTTTGCCATAAAATAGAATATTTAATCAGAGGAAATTATTTACAAAATACTATTAAGTGAACAGAGTGTATTAGAATACAACAGAGCCATGGTTTTCTTAGTAATAACAACAAAGAAAAGCTCAAGGGAATTGCGTGAGGACAGCAGTTTTGGAATCAGAACACACTGGATCTGGTTTCCAGACCCGGTACTAAGAACAGTGTCATATTTGTCCATCTAGTTGTTAGTCACTGCAATCATAAAATGGGGACAATGACATGTGCTTAAAGGTTTTTGTCAGGGTTAAGTGAAACTGTACATGAAAAGTGCTGGGCATGCTGCTTGTTGCTTCGTGAGGACTCAGTGAACAGTGGTTAGTGTAGTCCTTGGTGAAGGGTTGGAAGTCGATGGGCCAAAACATTAATGGAGGTGATCTCAGAGTGTGAACTCAAAAGTCATTTTTTTTCATTGGTGTTTTCTTTTATGTGTTTCTATCAAATTACCAAATATATATCCATAGTTAAATATAAATTAATAGTTAAGGAATCCTTAGCTGCTTTAACGGGCACCCTCACAGCTCAGGGCACACAGAGTAGCACAACAGAAGCTTTTGCTCTTTTTCTGGATCCCAGTGCAGGGCTTCCTGGGGGATGTGGAGCTCTCCTCCAGGAGGGCTTCCCC
>NW_022900938.1:18400007-18422003 GCF_012274545.1 Fukomys damarensis
GCGGCTCTCTTTTTTATTTCTTTGTACACAAAAAGAAATATTTCCCATCTTCTTGAATCCACCAAGAACCATGTGGGATTTAATCTGTCTGTTAATATATTTCTTTTCCTTCAAAGTTTATATGCTTCAAAACTCACATTCATTTGTTCGGGAGCTCGCGCGCACGCCGCCGGGTGATCGCAGACAGGCAGGCAGCTCTTTTTTATTTCTTTGTACACAAAAAGAAATATTTCCCATCTTCTTGAATCCACCAAGAACCATGTGGGATTTAATCTGTCTGTTAATATATTTCTTTTCCTTCAAAGTTTATATGCTTCAAAACTCACGTATTCATTTGTAAAATGCAGCCATAGGACTTGCTGCTGCCCTTCTCTGACAGCCCATCAAAGAGAAAGCCAACCAAACTGTATGTTTCTGGGCACTTTGTCTTGACTAAGAAATACACAGAACCTTGAGATCTGTGTATGTCTTCACTGCTTCTGGCGGAATGTGATCCCTGAGCTTGTGTGGAAGTGTATTTAGTTTTTATCACTCCAGCTTTATGAAAGATATTTTTCTTTCCTTCATAAATGAATCCATTCATTTTGAATGCATTTCTAGTTCTCAAATTCTCTATAAATATACAAAAGCTAAAGAGTAGGTCAGTTGTTCAACATTTGAATTGAATAAATGAGCATCAAACTGCTCTTCCTCCCCTTTTCCTGCAGAACGATCCTCTTTGAAATCACTATTTACTTAAGGAGACATGTACAGCAAAATAATTCTCATAGTAATTATTGTTACAGTACAAATACCAGTTTGTCTTTTTCAGTGTTTTCTTTGCAGAATTCCATCTATAAATTCCTTAGTACATTTGGAGTAAAAGTGATGGCTCCTATATTTGAATATTACTGTGAGCCTGGCACTTGCACAGAATTATCTCAAACAATCTTCCTAGTAATTCAGAAAGAAAGATGGAGTAGGTGTTACCTTCTCTCTTTTATAGATTAGGAAACAAGTGTGGAGAAGTTCGGTCCTTTTCCTGAGGCCACAGAGCCATAGTGTCAGAGTTTGGATTCTATGTTCCTACTACTATGTCTCCTACTTTTGAGCTTTGAGAAGGCCAGTGTATAACATCTCTTTTCCCTGTTCTGACCCAGTCAGTTGAGAAATGAGACAAAAGAAGAATGTATCTTAATCGATTTCTGTTGCTATCAGAAATTGTCAGAGATGGGACAATTTATAAAAAATAGAAATTTATGTAGCTCAAAGTTCTGTGGGGTTGGGAATTCCAAGAGCACGGTGAGTACCTTATAACACACTAGAGCCCCTCCTATGGTGAGATAGAGCAAGTGTACTAGCTCAGGTCTGTTCTTATGAAGTCAACAATGCCATTGTAGGAGCCCCACCTCATGACCTCATCTAACCCTACTTTCCTCCCCGCAACTCCACCTCCAGATACCATTAACATGTGAATTCCCAAGACATGAACTTTTGCATGAACCCATTCACACCATAGAAAAATGCATGTGGGACATCAAAATACATGTTTATAACTTACGAAGCAGATACTGGGCTTATATTTGCAAGGACATTATAGCATTCTACTTCAGAGTTCAATAGACCTCTCTTCCCAGGTACAGACAAGGCTGGATGCCTAGAGTCCTCTTCACCTGAGTAGTGTGAAGCTTACAGCCTTGCAGAACAGAGAAGGCAGGTGTTTTTGGTTAGTTGGTTGGTTGATTTTGTGTGGACTCTGACTCCTAAAGAGGAAGAGAGGGAAGGAACTGGGTGGTGCATTCTCTTTTGCCCCCTAATCAGCCAACCCATCCTGCCTCCTTGGGGAAGAGCAAGGAGGAGATTCAAAGCCTGAGCAGGGTAAGGGAACTTTCTCCTTGTGGAATCCAGAGACAGTAGAGGAGTTGTTTCTCCTCTCGCATGTGCCACGCCTCCTGTAAAATAGATTGCTATTTCTGAAACAAAAGCACGAGAGCTGTTTCTTTCACCAGCCAGCCCCCAAGAGTCTCCTGCCTCTGCCTTGTCTTTCTCATCCTGGATTGCCCAGCGTTAGAATCATGGGCATCATCTATGATTCCTTCCTTTCATTCACCCACCATAAGAGATCCATCCAAAAGTTCTTTTGATTCTCTCTTTAAACAGATCTCAAATCTAACTGCACTGCCCCAGCTATGACCAAGTCATTGTTGTGTCACTATTAAAACTGCCTGCTAACTGGATTCTCTAATTCCACTCCTTAGCATTCCCACATAGAATATATATGAGGCAACAAGGAGTAATTAAATTGCTCTCCTGGGTAACAAAGTATAGTAAGGTGGAACCAGACTATTCGAGGAACTAATGATCTTGTCACCTTCATTTTGAAGGTAGAAGGCCTTTGAGCAGAAGGGGTGCACACCTGGGCTGCCCTGCACTCATAACTTGTGGGAATGTAGCCAGTTACCTGTTCTCTATGGACTTTGTAACATGTGAGGGCTAAGAAAATGATGTAAGACTTTCTTGCTCTCAAATTCCATGCATAGAAAAGAAAAAACCTTATTATTCAACCCACTAATTTAAATTAGTAGCTTTATGGAAAGTTATGCTTAGTACTGCATGAACCTTTTGTTGGAGCCACTCGTAATAGTACTAGCAGCTGCTCCAGAAAGGTATAGGAGATGCTCAACGATGCTGTCTGACTAAAAGTGGGTACTGGATGCCTTGCAATAAAGCTCTGCATGAAGAGCAGCATAATGTTTTTATATATTTTAAGAATAGCTTGTGATAAGCCATTCCTTATACTCTCATTGAAAAATGTTTAAGAAGGAAATTATTTGGGTTTGAATTTATTTTTGGATCTTCACAGCAAATGCAGTAGATGATTTGCAGCCAAATGTCATACCAAAGGATTTGAGTCTCCAAATCAAAAATCAAAGAAACTTTTCTTGCATAACGTTAGTAAGTCAACAGAAACAAGATAGACCTTAAACATAGAAACAATATGCAAACAATATTTGCTTTATTTATTTATTTTTGGTCCTGGGAATCAAACTCGGGTCCTTGGGCTTGAGAGGCAAGCAACAGGACCACTGAGCTAAATCCCCAGCCCCAACAATATCTGCTTTAAACTAACAATTTCACAACTTATACTTCTACTGTACTATTATGGCTTTATTTCCCTCAATATTTTTAGCTTTTCTAGGTGTAAAAGTCTCCAGACATCTCTGAGAGCCCTTTAGCAGTGAACAAATTAGCTTGACCATTTGGTATGACCAGTAATGGGACCCGGGATAGGTTCCTAGAGAAGAGAAAGATTGAAGGGAGCCCAGCATGAGCTTTCTACCTCAGTTTTGCCACAGGCAAACTATGCTTAAACCAGGGCTTCCTCTCTAATTCAGATGTGCCTTCCTGCCTAGATACCGTCTAACCTAATTCTATATTTTATCCTTCTGAAGTTCTCAATCCAGTTTTTAAATGATAAAAGCAAGTGATTATGAAATCTAAGTAGAAAGGATGCATGGATGATTATATTACAGAGATCAACCACCTCAATATTATGTTTCTATAAATTAGATAATTTTCTCTAGGATTATTCTGTATTATAAAGTTTATAATAAAATGTACTGAAGAGACCTCTTAAATGAACAAAATTCAACATTATAATTGCAGAAGAAAAAACTTCTGCTGATGAGACTTCCTGATTACATTTTTTTACTCTTGCCTGGCCTGCCTGTCTCCCTCTGTCCTTCCTTCCCCTCCTCTCTTCCTTCGTTCCTCTTCTCTTCTCTTCTCTTTTCTTCTCTTCTATCTTTTCTTTTCTTTCAGACAGGGTTTCACCATGTAGTTTGAGTCAGGCTGGCCTTAAACTCATGGCAGTCCTTCTGCCTCACCTCCCAAGTTCTGTGTTTACAGGTATGCACCGCCGCAGTCAGCATACTTACATTTTGAAGGCTTTAACAGATCAGCTATTAACATAATTTATTTTTAATTAACACATATATTTACTGGAGCAATCAAACCAAAGAAAAATTAATAGTCATAGCTAACATTTACTGAGTATATGCTATATGCTAGGCATTGTGCTAAAATTTAGTTATTTCGTTTAATCGTCACAAAGCTCCATGAGATAAACACCAACACTTTCCACATTTTACATATGAGGAAGCTGGACTTTGGTAGGTTCAGTAACTTGCCAACTTTACAAAGCTAGGAGCTAGCAGAGCCCCTGTTCTCACTTAGGTTGCTTGATTGATTAGAGTTTCTACCCTTTAACTGTTGTGGGAGAGAGTAAAGATTATATCTGGCTTCTGCCAATCCTGTGTACTTGAAGCTGTATTCCTGTGCACAAAAGAAGGCTCCTTGACAGAACATGTATTTAAAAACCCTGCTAGAATGCTTTCCAGAAGCTGTTTTAGCAATTTGCCTCCGTTAACATGAAGTAATTGATTATTTACAGGCAAGGATCCAAGCAACAGTATCAGGTTTGGAGAATTTGGAACAACATGTTTCAGAAAATTTCACATCTTGCAATATAACACATTGATGCCTGTGAAGGTAAAAATAGCAGCAGCAGCAGCAGCAATAGTAGTAGCTAATAATTCTAAGGAGCTTACTGTGTGCCAGGTATTGTCTTGAACACTCTTATTTCTCTTAGCAATCTAAGAGGGGAGGTCTGTTATTAATCCATTATTCATCCTCAAATTGAAGAAACTTGAGGCTCAGAGAAGTTAAGTAACCCTCAAAACCTCACATTAATTAAATTGGATAGTCATGGTTCAAACCCAGGTTCTTAGCACCACAATATATTCTCATAAGCCCTGTAGCCTGCTGTCTCTGTTGTGGTGTGTAAACAATGAGTAACAGTTCAGTATCTTTTCACAATGCCCTTTGCCAAAGCTGTGAGACAATTTGACAAGAACTAAAGAAATGATGTTTCTGAAAGTCAAGTTGTGAGTGTACAATGTAGAAAGATTTCAATATGAAGTGCTTTTATTTTTCATCTCAACTGGTCAGTGCTAGGAAGGAGTTAATTAGCATCACATAAATTAACTGAGAGAAATTGTTACCATATTCCCCATAACGTTTTAGATATGAGAAAACTTTCAAGGCAGAGCTGAATTTGCTCTCTGCAAATCTTATAACTGCAAATATCTACTATTAAGCAAGAGATGGACATTTGCCTCAGAAAACAGTCTAAAGCTCTGATATGAATAGGGAAGCCACTTATTCTGGTTTAAATTGCAAGTCTCTTTACTGTGAAACTTTGGAAACTAAGTACTGTCGTCTATTGCTTTGATTGCTGGAGGTAGATAGCCACTGAAGCAATAAAATAAAAACTAAATGGGACGGATGACAACACAGAGGACAACATCTGGGAAAATCTCCCCAAACTCAGAACAGGAAGAAAGTCAATGAGATTGTAGGGACAGGATTTGGGAAATGGAGTTCTAATGCTTCTAATGATTCCTGTTCTATATTCTGAATGTGGTGGTATATTTCTGTAGCTCTTTATTATTTATAAAATGCTCCACCATATACTATCCCAGTTCTTCCCTGGTTGCTATGAAAAGTGGAAATAATTCTCATTGAGAGGCTGAAGAAACTGAGGCTCTAGAATGACCCAGAATTTTTTAGTTAAAAAGTAGCAGAGCTGTGACAGGGAACTGACAGGTTGTGGCATCAAATGTGGTGTCTTTTGTACCTCTCAAGAATTTCTTATGTGACCATAATTATGAGAGGTTCAACTTAAGAGATTATAACAGGAATTAGTGCATTGTACTTTCTGCTTTGGGAAAATGAAATAAAACTAGGACCCTAGTATCACTTTATTTTATCATTATATCATATCTAGGAAATAGACTGCACTTGGTAAAATATATTTAAATTTGTGATGTGCCTAATCTTCAACATTGTAGGGAAGTACTTGATTTCTTTGTTTTCCTTTGGCAGAAATAAATCTTTGCTGCTATATTTAATCACAAACCAGAAAAAAGCGATCTGGTATTAAACTGGCTACCAAGAATGACAAACAGTACTAACTTCTCTGTTTCAGTACATTTGGTTGAACACAAACTACTGTTTATCACCACTCTGAGAGGTTTATTTATAGTTTTATGTATTAAACACCAAAATGGGCAGGGGGCTTGAGTACAAATTGCTGGCTCTTCAGAGTAACGTGGTATGGTGAAAAAAATTCAAGGTTTAGTCTAAAAACAATTCTGAATTAGCATCCTGGCTTAGTTATTGGTAGATTACTTCCACTAGATGAGTACATAGCTTTTTAAGGCTCACAATCCTTGTGTGCAATGGGGCCAATATAGCAACTTTGCATGGCTGGTGCGAATATTCTGTGTAAAACACTGGCACAAATGCCTGCTTAAATGGTAGGCTCTAGATAAATGACAGCATGATGCCATTATCTGAGGAATCATTAATTTCCATAATTATTTCAAGTCCTTTGCAAGTTGAATCAATCACAAACCTCATTTAGTATCTGTTTTAAAGATACTATATTGAGTGCTGGAGTGATTGGTGTGGTGCTTATGTCTCTTCTTATCTACTGTCTTAGAAGACCAAGATTGAAAGCCAAAGTCATGAACTGTTGCTGCTGCAAATCTGGATTATGTTGTTGCCTTCTCTTCGGTGCAGGTTTTGTTGACAGAAAAATTCTGGCCTGCCATTTCTAAATGATAATAAATATACTTAGCACTGCAAGATTTGGGTAATATCTTGAATTTAGTGTGAAAAGTGAGCCTATGAAGAAATTTCCTGAGAAGCACATGCTGTTTGCAAGTCTTCAGCCTCAGTTGTCTGCCCACTGAAGATGCTCCTGTGATGGAAATAGCATTTGTTCTTGTAAAAAAGACACAGTGTTCCTTTAATTCCATCTCACAGATGGATATTAAATACGTAATGTCAGGTATGATTGTAATAGTACAAGGCCAAATTGCATGAAGCACCACAAGAAATTGTCTCTGTGGCAGTATTTCTTTAGAAATAATGTCTAAGGCTTATGCTTCTCATCTCTAGCATCTTATAGGCTGCCTCGTCACCCAAGGCCAAGGGGCAGTAGGTGGGCCCTGACTTTGGGTATTGCTCCAAGTGTCGCCTCCCACCATTCTCTACTTCCCACATCTTTCGCTGTACTTCTCAATCCTCTTTGAAAGGATACCTAGATCGTCCCTCAAGTTTGCCACTTTGATTGACTCTTTTTTTTTTAACATGATCTCAACTTTCTGATTTTGATACTCAGCCCTACACCTAACCTATCTTTTTTTTCCCCTCATTCAATTTATTGGTATATTTTAGGTATACAGTACAGTTACATTCATCATTGGAATCTTGTACCTTTTGATGACAGGTCTTCCTTCTCATTTTTTCCCCTTGTCCCTGCCCTCCCTTCATCCCTCCCCCCTCCCCATTTACAAACATCTTATTTCCATTTTTTCATTCTCTCATATATTTTTCTTTTCCCTTATTACCTTTCCCCTACCCTTCCCACTTTCCCTACACCTTTAGCCCTTTCCTTCCTATTTCACACTATCAATTATCTCATTAGGATCTTGTGTACTGTTATAGTTTTTCACACCAGAGAAACTATTTGGTATTTACACCTGTATGACTTATGTATAATCCCTTAGGAGTATATCCTCAATATGTATCCGTTTTCCTATGAATGACTCTAATTTCTCATTCTTTATGGCTGAGTAGTATTCCATTTTATGGAAAAACCACATCTTTACCCAGTTTCCAACTGATGGGCAAATGGGCTGTTTCCAAGTTTTAGCTATTACAAACTGTGCTGCTATAAACATGGGTGCACATATATCACTGTGGTAAGATTCTTTTAATTCTTTTGGAAAGATACCCAGCAGAGGGATGGCTGGGTCAAATGGAACCTCTAGTCCCAGCTCTTTGAGGTATCTCCATATTGACTTCCGTAGTGGTTGCACCAGTCTGTACTCTCACCAACAATGGAGAAGGGTTCCTTTCTCCCCACAACCCCGCCAACATTTGTTATTGTGTGGTTTCTTGATTGCAGCCATTCTTTGTGGGGTGAGTTGAAATCTATCTCAGTGTTTTCATCTGCATCTCTCGAATGACCAGTCATGTGGAACATTTTTTCATATATTTACTTGCTGCTTTTACTTCTTTGTCTGAGAAATGTCTGTTCATTTCAGGTGCCCATTTTTTAATCAGGTCCTTATATTTGGGGGGGGCTGATTGTTTTAAGTTCTTTATATATTCCAAATAAGAGCCCTTTGAGGAGCAGCTGGTAAAAATTTTTTCCCACATCATAGTAGGTTGTTTTTTAGTTCTGTTAATGGTTTCTTTTGCAGTGCAGAAGCTTTTTAACAAGATGAGATCCCACTTGTTGATTCTTTCTGCTAATAACTAACCTATCTTGTGTTGTATCATATGGAGATGAGACCCAGTTCCATGAGCCATTGATTGGCTGGTAGAAGAGACCGTAATAGAGTTTAGGCTCCCTGTCATGAACCATGAAAGGTATGTATGTGTCCTTGGAAATTTATCAGGAAATCTTGTCCAAGATGTATTGATTTGCAGGAGATTATATCTCCCTCTCTTTTGTTCTGCATGTTGCTGTGGATCTGGCCAAATTTCGTTGAAGTTCTTATAATTAAGGTTCAGACCATATGGCATATAAAATCTGAGTATACAGTGATTTGTGTAGATTTGGAAAACCAAGCACCCTTTTATTAATATCTATGTTCAGTCACTTATTGCTGGTGACCCTGGGCATATTTATTAACTGCTTTTTGCCTCAGTTTCTGTGAAATACCTACTATGTAGTTTCCAGGGTGTTCTCACTTAAGAGCAATGCCATTACAAGCATTAGAGTCTTTATCATTGGTGTTTGATACTGTATTGGTTAGCTTTTAGTCACTGTTTCAAAATACTTGGAAAAGTCAACTTAAAGTAGGAAAGGCTTATTCTGAATTATGGTTTCAGAAGTTTCAGTCTGTGGTTGGATGGTTTCATTGCTGTGGGCCTGAGGTGAGGCAGAACATCTTGGAGGAAGGACATGGTAGGAGAAAGATGCATATCTCATAGCAGCCAGGAAAGAGAGAGAAAGAGAGAACCAGAGAGGAAGGAGCCAGGGACAAGATATAGTCCCTAGGTCATCGCTGCATAGCCCACTCCCTTCACCTAGGCCCATCTCCTAAATTTCCATTACCTGCCAGTCAATGCCATCAAATTATGATCTCAACAATGGATTAATCCACTGATGAAGTTAGAGCCTTATGATCCAATCACTTTCTGAAAGTCCCACTGCTAAAACACATGGAGCTTCTGGGAGACATTTGAGATCTACACCATAACAGCCGTTTTTCCTTATTACCCTGAACTACAAAACAGAGTATGTGTAAATCCTTTGTTATCCCCAGATGCCAAAGTTGAGTCTCATTAAATCCATAAAATACATTCTGAATAGAAAGCAAATGTTAAAATATTATGTCAGCCAGCAAGGAGCTGGATGTTATGATTGCTTGGAAGCTCTAGGGCTCAGTATTCAATGTTGTGAATCCTTTGAGTTTTCACCCCTACTTGCTTGCTATAATGATTTACTAGGACACCAATTCAGATTAGCTTTGCAGCAATTAACCACATCTTGGTTAATATCTAAGGCCTCTTCTAACTTTTTTTTTGTTAAACTTCTACACTACGTAATAAAAGTTTAGAGGCTTCATGGCAGAATATCATATTCTTTCAGGATTTTAAAATCTTACATAGCAATCTGAATCCTACTTAGCAAAATCCTAATCAAAGCCCACTGTACATAGAAGATAAATATAGAACTGATTAGCCATACCTTGATATCTTCTACTATACTCACAATTTTATGAATTTTCATTAGCAACCTACTCTCTCTCTCTCCATATATATATATTTAATCCATGTTTTGCTAGATCTTATATAATATAGATAAAATATTCAACTAGGAGGTATTTTATTTATTCTGTTTGTCTTTAAAATTGTTGATAGAAACTTTTTGTAGTATATGAAAACCAGGTGAAGCTGTATAAAAAAAGTGCCACATTTAATAATTGTCCCCTTTCCTCACACTAGAGAGCATGCTTACCACTTAGGCCCCTGGTGATATAGAGAAAAGGCACAGTGATATTTATATAGATCCTTTACAATTTTGAGAAGAAGAAAATGAAAAACTACTTTTGTGTGACTGTGTAAACTGTGTGAGATAATACTTACGGGTTTTATCAAAAACTTACATTCAAGCAGTTCTTTAATTCACAGGCATGTTCAGCTAACTGCCTGCAACATAAAACATTGTCCTTCATGGAGAAAAAGAGAGCAGGTGTGACACTGCACAGATAGTGCTTCAAAAGGGGAATGAAGCATTTCTGATACATTGGCAATGACATCTGTCATACAAAGTGTTATGGAAAATCTGGAAAACTAGGCACACAGAATTCAAGTAAACATTGGCTTCTGTCCTTTTTTTTTTTTTTACTTTGAGCCAGGGTCGCACTGTGTAGGTCAGGCTGTTCTTGAACTCACTATGGAGCCCAGGTTGGTCTCAAACTGGCAGTGATCCTCCTGCCTCAGGCCTCCTGAGTGCTGAGATTATGGGTGTGTGCCACCATACCTGGCAGCTTCTATCATTTTTAAACACTTTTTTTCATGAAAATAGTTTATTGTAGGTTTTACCGAGTTTAATGTTAATATGTCTTCTTCAGAGAAAGGGTATCATAATACACATACGTATTTTAATTTCTTTTTTTAGCCAAAACGTTTATTGGTGTTTTGCTATTTATTTTATCAATCTATTTATTGATTAAATTTATAATACACATCAGGCACTAGTTTCAAAGTCACAAAAAATTACTCAAGAGTGTGAGAAGATCTGTAGAGAAGGAAGGTAATCTTATTTAACAGGCTTTCTGTAATAAGTAGTAATGTCAGCACATAGTAAAAGATGACTAACATGAACAAACTTGAGTATAATTCTCTGACTACATCCAGTTTGCGTGTTTGTTTGTTTTTGGTACCGGGAATCAAACTCAGGACCCTGCACTTGCAAGGCAGGTGGTAGAAATACTAAGCTAAATCCCCGGACCTGACTACACCCAGTTTTAGTACCAGTGACTCCGTGAAGTAAATTTCTGGCTTGGATGCTGGGTCAGGGTTTCTGTAGCACAGTGGGAGTGGGTTAACTCTCATGTGTGTTGCTAACACAGACCTCTTAGAACTCTGCAAATTGAGGATGACAAAATATGGGCGAAACATAATGAGAAGAGCCTTGGCCTTTCAATTTTCATTGCTTATTCTTTGATTTTTTTCAGACAATATCATCATGCTTCTTTGGCATTTTGTGAAACAGTTCAATTGGACCTAATTTTTGTAGTAAAGAGTTTTATTATCAGGATGATAACAGCTTTAAAATAATGGAGCAATTTAAACTGAGACAGTTTAGACCTCCTTGTGTCTTGCTAATCTATGGAGTACAATGATGTCTTTTTCACATATGTATATTATTTGTGAAGATTGACGCACTTCCATTTTTACAGCTGGCACCTGGCATAGCTTGCTTATCTCTCTCTCTCTCTCTCCCTTTCTCCCCCCCCCTCTCTCTGTCTCTCTCTCTCTCTCTCTCTCTCTCTCTCTTTTACTGGCAATCCCCAAACAAAGCTTTTTCCTTTCAGAGGCCACTTGTGCAAGTATAGTGCCACCCTGGATGGTCATCTCATCATGTTACTGATTACTGTAAATACTAGTAGTTACTAATTTACTAATTTTACTGCTTTCTAAAGTACTTTTCTTCATATCATTTTCTCATGATATAATAAAATCACTTATAGTGTGCAAATCACTTATATTTTTCAGTGGTAGTGTGAATATACCATATTATAATCAATATTTATTGAACATTTGGATATTTTCCCATTTTTCCTTATTATAAACTTCTAGAAATAAAATTACTATATTGTAGAGTATAAAGGTTTTAAAGTCTTTTCTGACAGATTGCCAAATTGTCATCTCTATATATATCACACTAGTATCTCACTGATATATTATCATCAGCAACGTGCACATGTAGATTTTTTGCTAAAACTTCAATAAAGCCAGATATTGATATCTTTACATTTGGGCCAGATTTATTGAGCAAACTATCATTGTTGTTATTTTGCAGTTTTCACATATGTGTTGCCCATAAAACTTGTTCTTACTTCCTATGCATTACTTTTTGCATTGATTAGTAAGAATTCTGCATGTTAAAAATTTAACACTTTGTATTTAAAAAGTATTTCCAAAGTTTTTTACTCTCAATTCTGCTTATGTTATTTTTGAAATTATAAGTTAAAATGTTTTATGTTGTTAAGTCTATTAGTTTTTCCTTTGTTTCCTTCTTTTGACCATACTTCCATTCTTTCAGTATTTTATTTTTGACATTTGACATTTAAATACTAAAAGTCATTTAATATAATCTTCAACTGAAGCAAATGATTATTTAGTTTATTAGTTATCATTCGATTCTATGAAACTTTTTGACTTTTTGTCCTGCTAATAAGAATATCAACATAAATAGGGAAAAGAAAATAAATGAATTAATCTTACTCTTTTCAGATATTTAATTTAAAGATCTGGTGAGAGAGCAGTGCATCATTTCACCATTAGGTGATTAAATTTTCTGAGGGAAAGTTTAGGACTTACCTTGTGATTTATGCGATAGATGCATTCTCATAATGTTGACTATAATTATTACTATTTTAATTCTTTTATCAGGGTATATCATGTTAAAATAGAAATTAGGTCTTGGCAAGGTTTGAGTAAACCTTATGGCCTACTCTGCCATTTATCAAGAGGTGATTATTTTTAACTTCTTGTTCATCTTAAAATTTATTATAATGCATGCTGTGCTATAAAGATCACATTTATTTCCTGTACATACTGTATATAAGAAACTTCATAGTACATATTTTTGAACTGAAATACTACTTTTATGATTAGCTACATTTATTTTCAAATTCATATGTATGTGTACATATATACATACATATGTGGCTTTATATTTTATCAGTTTTTCTGTTTTAGAACAGTGTCAACTGTTTTGATTATTGTTTTTTGAAGTGCATTTTAATATCAAATGGTCACTGTACCTTTAATCATAATACTCATAAAAATTTAGAAACATTTAATTTTAAAATGCAGTTTTAAAATTTCATCCCTTTACTTTTCACAACACTGGGAATCAAAACTAGAGGTGCTCTACCATTCAGCTATGTGCTTCACTTTTATTTTATGTTTTGAGACAGAGTCTCACAAAATTGCATTTGCAGGCATTGAACTTGAAATTCTCCTGCCTCAGCCTCTTCAGAGCAGGGAGTACATGTATGGCTCACTATACCTGGTTCAACAAATTACTTTTTTTTTTCAGCTTTAATTGAGTTTATTGGTACATTTTAGGGATACAGTACAGTTACATTCATTGTTGGGATCTTGTACCTCTACATGACAAGTCTTGATTCTCATTTTTTCCCCTTACCTCTGCCTTCCCTTCACCCCCTCCTCCCCTCCCCATCTACAAACACTTTATTTTCATCTTTTCATTCTCTCACATTATTTTCTTTTCCCTTTTTACTCTTCCCCTACCCATCCAACCTTCCCTACACCTTTAGCTCCTTTCTTCCCATTTCTAAATGTCAGTAATCTTATTAGAATCTTATGCATTGTTGCAGATTATTTACACCAGGGAAACTATTCGGTATTTAGACATGTGTGACTTATTTATTTCACTTAGGAGTATATCTTCAATATGTATCCATTTTCCTATGAATGAATCTATTTTCTCGTTCTTTATGGCTGAGTAATATTCCATTTTATAGAAAAACCACAACTTCTTTATCCAGTTTCCAACGGATGGGCAAATAGGCTGTTTCCAAGATTTAGCTATTACAAACTGTGCCGCTATAAACATGGGTGCACATACTTCTCTGTGATATGATTCTTTTAGTTCTCTTGGAAAGATACCCAGCAGAGGGATGGCTGGGTCAAATGGAACCTCCAGTCCAAGCTCTTTGAGGTATCTCCATATTGATTTCCATAGTGGTTGCACTAGTCTGCACTCCCACCAACAATGGAGGAGGGTTCCTTTCTCCCCACAACCCCGCCAACATTTGTTATTGTGTGATTTCTTGATAGCAGCCATTCTTTGTGGGGTGAGGTGGAATCTCAGTGTTGTTTTCATCTGCATCTCTCGAATGACCAGTGATGTGGAACATTTTTTCATATATTTTCTTGCTGCTTTTACTTCTTTGTATGAGAAATGTCTGTTCATTTCGGATGCCCATTTTTGGATCGGGTCTTTATATTTGGGGGGACTGATTGTTTTGAGTTCTTTATATATCCTTGATAATAGTCCTTTGTCTGAGGTACAGCTGGTAAAAATTTTTTCCCACATTGTAGATTGTCTCTTAGTTCTGCTAATGGTTTCTTTTGAAGTACAGAAGCTTTTTAGTAAGATGAGATCCCAGTTGTTGATTCTTTCTGCTAGTTCCCGTGCTACTGAGGATTTGTTCATAAAGTCTTTTCCTATACCAATGTCTTCCAGAGTTCTGCCTAACTTACTTTCCAGCAAGTTTAATGTTTCTGTTTTAATATTTAGATCTTTAATCCATTTGGATTTTAATTTAGTGCATGGCGAAAGATAAGGGTCTAATTTTAATCTGTGACAGGTTGATATCCAGTTTTTCCAACACCATTTATTAAAGAGGCTATCTTTCCTCCACTGAGGATGGTGAGCTCCTTTGTCGAAGATGAGGTAGCTGAGTACATCTGCATTTGTTTTTGTGTCTTCCAGTCTGTTCCATTGATCCTCAGGCCTATTTCTTTGCCAGTACCATGCTGATTTTATCACAGTGGCTTTGTAGTATAGTTTCAAATTGGGAATTGTTACACCTGGTGCCATGTGACTGTTGCCTATAATGGCTTTTGCTATTCTAGGTCTCTTGTGGTTCCAAATGAATTTTTGGATTCTTTTTTCTAGTTCTGTGAAATATAGTGTTGGAATTTCAATTGGCATTGCATTGAATGTATATAGCAGTTTCGGTAGTATGGCCATTTTCACTATGTTGATTCTTCCTACCCAGGAGCAGGGGATATCTTTCCATTTTTTTATATCCTCTTCGATTTCTTTTTTCAGAGTGCTGTAGTTTTCAGTGTAGAGATCTTTTGTTTCTTTTGTTAGATTGATTCCTAGATACTTCATTTTTTTGGATGCTATTGTAAAAGGAATTTTTTCCCTTATTTCTCTTTCTGTCTGTCTGTTATTTGTGTATAGAAAGGCTATTGATTTTTGGGTATTCACCTTGTATCCAGATACTTTACTGAATCTGTCAATTAAGTCTAGAAGTTTTTTGGTGGAGTTTTTTGGATCTTCAATGTAGAGTATCATATCATCAGCAAATAATGATAGTTTAACTTCTTCCTTTCCTATCTTTATTGCTTTAATTTCTTTCTCTTGTCTAATTGCTGTGGCTAATGTTTCCAGAACTATATTGAAGAGAAGTGGCGATAGTGGGCATCCTTGTCTTGTTCCTGATTTTAACATGAAGGTTTTCAGTTTTTGGCCATTCAATATGATGTTGGCTGATGGTTTTTCATAAATAGCCTTTATTAAATTGAGGTATAGACCATCTATTCCAATTTTTTGCAGGGTTTTTATCATGAATGGGTGTTGAATTTTATCAAATGCTTTTTCTGCATCTATTGAGAGGATCATATGGTTTTTGTCCTTGACTTTGTTAATATAATGTATTACATTCACTGACTTTCGTATGTTGAACCACCCTTGCATCTCTGGAATAAATCCGACTTGGTCATGATGGATGATCTTCTTAATAATCCTCTGTATTCTGTTTGCTAGTATCTTATTAAGGATTTTTGCATCTATATTCATTAAGGAGATTGGTCTGTAGTTCTCCTTTTTGGTTGTATCTTTCTCTGGTTTGGGAATCAGAGTGATACTTGCTTCCAGGAATGAATTTGGAAGTATAGCTTCTCTTTCAATTTCATTGAAAAGTTTGAAGAGTAATGGTAGTAGTTCTTCTCTAAATGTCTTGTAAAATTCAGCAGTGAATCCATCAGGGCCTGGGCTTTTCTTTGTTGGTAAGTTTTTAATTACATTTTCAATTTCACTGATTGTGATTGGGGTGTTTAAAATGTTTTTATCTTCTTCGTTCAACTTTGGTAATTCATAAGTATCTAGAAATCTGTCCATTTCTTCTGTGTTTTCCATTTTATTAGAGTACAGGTTCTCAAAGTAGGTGTTCATGATCCTCTGGATTTCTTTCGGATCTGTTGTGACTTCGCCTTTTTCATTCCTAATTGCATGGATCTGAGCCTTTTCTTTCCTTTTTTTGATAAGATTAGCTAAGGGTTTGTCAATTTTATTTATTCTTTCAAAAAACCAGCTCTTTGTTTCATTTATTTTTTGTATCGTTTTCTTAATTTCAATTGCATTGATTTCTGCTCGGATCTTTATAATTTCCTCTCTTGTTCGAGCTTTGGGTTTTTCTTGCTCTTGTTTTTCTAGGAGTCTAAGTTTCATCGTTAAGTTGTTTATTTGAGCCCGCTCTGTTTTCCTAGTGTGGGCATTCAATGTTATGAATTTTCCACGTAGAACTGCTTTCATTGTGTCCCAAAGATTCCTGTATGTTGTATTGGCATTCTCATTTATTTGTAAAAACTGTCTAATTTCTTCTTTAATTTCCTCTGTAATCCATTGATTGTTTAGGAGAGTGTTGTTCAGTTTCCATGTGCTTGTGAAGTTTCTATAGTTTCTTGTGCTATTGATGTCTAGTTTGATTGCACTATGATCTGATAATAAACAGGGGATGACTTCAATTTTTTTGCATTTATTTAGACCTGTTTTGTGAGCCAGTATGTGGTCTATTTTGGAGAATGATCCATGTGCAGCCGAAAAGAATGTATATTCTGGTTTTTGGGGGTGGAATACTCTATAAACATCTATTAAGTCCATGTGTTCCAAAGCTTGGTTCAGTTCTATTATTTCATTGTTGATTTTCTGCCTAGTAGATCTGTCAATTTGTGATAGTGGGGTATTTAAATCCCCCACTACAATTGTATTAGTGCTTATTTGGTTTTTCATGTTACTTAATATTTGTTTTATATAGTTGGGGGCATTTATATTTGGTGCATATATGTTTATGATTGTCAGCTCTTCCTCTTGAATTGTTCCCTTTACAAGGATGTAGTGTCCTTCTTTGTCTCTCTTAATGAGTTTTGGTTTGAAATTTACTTTATCTGAGAATAAGATTGCTACCCCTGCTTTTTTCTGGACTCCTGACGCATGGAGAATTGTTTTCCATCCTTTCACTTTCAGTCTATGGACTTCCTTTTGCACTAGGTGTGTTTCTTGTGTACAACATATTGTTGGATTTTGTTTCTTAATCCATTCTGCTGATCTGTTTCTCTTGGTTGGTGAATTGAGGCCATTAACATTGATGGTTATAACTGATATATTTTGACTTATTCTTGTCATGTTATTGTCCTTTTGTTGACTCTTTTTACTTTTTCTCCCATCTCCTTTTAGTTTCTTGCCTTGCCTATTTGATTTGGTCTGTTGGGCCTCATGTTATTGTGAACTTCGTTGTCCTTTTCTAGGATATTGTTTAGAATTCCTTGCAGTGCTGGGTTGGTGTTCATGAAATTTCTCAGGTGCTCTTTGTCGTGGAAGTATCTTATTTCCCCATCTATTTTGAAAGAGAGTTTTGCAGGATACATCAGTCTAGGTTGGAGGTTCTTTTCTTTTAGGACTTGGAATACCTCACTCCAGGCTCTCCTTGACCTAAGGGTTTGTGTTGAAAAGTCTGCTGTGATTCTAATGGGCTTTCCTTTGCATGTGATTTGTTTCTTTCCTCTTACTGCTTGTAGTATTTTGTTTTTCTGTTGGATTTCTGGAATCTTGATTATTATATGTCTAGGTGTAGATTTTTTTTGATCGTGGCTAGTTGGAGTTCTATATGCCTCACTTATCCATATGTCTAATTCTTCCTTTCTGTTTGGGAAGTTTTCTGTCATTAATTCTGTGAAGAGCTTTTTTATGTCATTTGCATTTTCTCCTGTTTTTTCATGAATTCCTATCAGTCTTATGTTATTTTTCTTTGTATCATCTAGGAGTTGTTGGATTGATTTCTCATGATCCCTTACTGTTTTTAAGAGACCTCTTTTTTCACGGTCACTGACTGCAATCCTATCTTCTATATCTGAAATTCTATCTTCGCAATCTTTTATTCTGTTGCGTACACTTTCAATAGGGTTTTTAATTTCCTGGATATCTGTTTGAATCTGTTTTATGGATTCCATTTCTTTCCTCTGTTGGGCATTCATTGTTTCCTTTTTTTTCTTATGCTGAGTCTTCATGGCTTCTATCATAGTCTTGAGCTCATCTATTTTTTCTTCAGTTTCTGCTCTAGAGTCTCGAATCATGACTTCCATTTTGCTCATCATCTCTCTGGTTAACTGGGAAATTATTTCTGATTTGAATTTTTCTAGAGCCTGATTGATCTGTTTTGTTACCTCCTGTGCTATGGATCCAGGGAGTCCTGTTGGTTCACTATCATACTTTTCATCCTCATTTGTCCTACTCTTTGCCATTGGTGAACTGGAAATCTGTTTTTTTGTTTTGCTTAAGTGTTTTCTCATTTTTATTTTTATTGTTGGGTTGCCCTTTAATTTCTGGGTATTACTTAAATCTTCCTAGTATAGTTGCATTTTAGATTTTGAGTTTCTAATGACTCACAGACATCCTCATTTTCATAATATCAGAGAAAACAACTCTTTAAATCAATCATAACCCTTTATCCCAAATGATACATTCAGCAGCCCAATAGGATCAGGCACAGCTTGCAAACTGACCACTTGTGGTAGTCATTAATGTATCACCTTTAACTCATGTGAATTAATTTCAAGAAGCAGCCCATAGTATGTTTGCAGTGAATATGCTTTTCAATATAGCATCTTTACCATTTAGGATGGGGGGGTTAGACTTAGAACGAGAGGATTAGATAAGTGAAAGAATTAGAGCAGGTTTGAAGTGAATCCAGAGGTTGTAGAATTACCTTACTATCTTTACAAAGCTATTAACTTCAGGGGGGATAGAGAGAGTGCAGGAATAAGGACAAGAATATATCCCCTTAACAATAACAGGCACTTGCCTTCCCTTGAAGGTACAGAGCCATGAGTGAGGTAAAATGACTGGAGAAAAGAACATAAAGAGAAACCCCTCCTAAAAACAAAAAATAATAAAAGAAGAAGTCTGAATTAGGGCAGGAGCCAGAATAAAAAGGGAGATGAGGGACAATATGGTGGAGCAAGATACTGAGTTGGAGAGAGAGGACAGAAAAAAGAAAGAAATTTTAGGGTGGAATGAGGAAAAGAAAAAAGAGAGAGAGAGAAACAAAAAGAATTTGAAGGGCCTCTTTCAGACTGTCTCTGTTCTCATATTATACCACATGTACAGCCATATGCAGAACCGAATCCCCTGGTCTCAGCTAGCCAATGGCAGTTCCCCACAACTGAGACTGAACACAGTCTACAAGGCCTAACTTGAGTTTCTCTACCCTCAGGGTTGAACTCCACTCAGTTCTGTTACAGGTTTCCCCTGCCCTTTCTTTAAAGATGTTCAAAGTTGGGAGCTCAGAAAACTACCCTTTATGAGAACCTATGCCTCTGCAGAGTTGGTCTAAGGACTGGCCCAATCAGGAGGTTTGAGAACCGGGGTGGGGGGAGGTCGTGGGGGTGTTTCAAGGGCGCCCGCATGACTACCTTCCTTACTGGGTCTGTTGTCGTGCAGTCCAGGAGGTCACACACCCACCGGGTGATCTCAGGCAGGCAGGCAGCTGAAGAGACCCCCTCCGGGGTCTTTGGGTCCTCGCTGGGTCTGTTGTCGTGCAGTCCGGGAGGTCACGCACCCGCCAGGTGATCTCAGGCAGGCAGGCAGCTGAAGAGACACCCTCCGGGGTCTTTCGGTCCTCGCTGGGTCTGTTGTCACCCAGTCGGGAGGTTGTGCACCTGCCAGGTCAACAAATTACTTTTTAATGTTAAACATGTGTCAGACAGGAACAGTAACTTCTACATGTTCACAGTAAAACCTAAATAAAATATGCAATCAAAATATAATATACACTAACACCAGAAATTATGGTGATCTGATGAAAATGTGGTCAGGCCAGACCTTACTGAGGTGGTTGCTCATAAATCAGTCCATTTTGAGGCCATGTCTCAGGTGTTGGTGATGGAAAGGGTTGCAAGCGCTCTCTGCTGGAGCTGGTCCTTGTTCAGATTTAATGCATGGTGGGGAGACTCCGGTTGCGCTCTTCCATCTCTACTCCTGCCCTGCAGCCAGCTTTCCAGCAATCACTGTGTTGACCTTGGCGTTCCCTGTACTCCCTGGTTCCTGACTGTTTATCTGGCGTCCATTCTCACTACTCCCTTTTCCATCTGCAGACTTACTTCCCGGCCTTTCTAGTTTCACCTTACAGCCTTGTTTTCCTGATTCATTGATGTTCACGATGGGCCCACTGTGACAGAAAGGAGAGGGCCTTCAGGCCAGGTGACCCTTCTCCTAGCCTTTTACCCTTCTCCTGGCCTTTTCTCCAACACTTTAGTTTCACATGGTAAAGCTTACAGAACTCCACTTACAATATAGTCACACTCTTGCAGTGTATCTGGAATAGATATCTGTGTTATCTATTAAAGCAGTTTAAGAATTCACCATGGCCAAGCATGGTGGTACACACCTGCAGTCCTGGCACCCTGGGAGACTGAGGCAGGAGGATTTTAAATTCAAGCCCAGCCTGGGAAGTTTAGCAATTTGGTGAGAACCTGTCTCAAAATTTAAAAGTAAATAAAAAGGGAAGGTAACATAAAAAAATTAAGATGTGTTATGTACATTTACAATCTCTCCACAATGAATATAACCATAACGTACCAGAAATATGTACTAATAAACATTTTAAAAAGTAGGAGCTGCAGATGTAACTTGGTGTGAAGGCTTTGGATTCAGTTCTCAGTATTTAAAAAAAAACAGACTTCATCATTTTGCTTTTTACCACTGCATCCCCTTTGGGTTCTGCAGTAGAGCTTCCATTTTCTTGTGTGTTTTGTTTTCCTTTCTCCCCTGAGATGTACTTGCATTATTGTAAGAAAGATAAATAAGAATTATGACAACAAGGCAAAATCAAAAGAAAGGTGCCAATTAAGAAAGGAAGAACAGAGAAATAGTATCAAAAAGCAAAATTTACATTAGCAACCTAACTAAAGATAACCCCTCAAGAACATGCCGGTAACAATGACTGCTTCCCAACCTCATATTAAATTTTTATGATGTGTGTTAACTACTAATTAAGCTTGGAAGAGTGAACCGTTAAAGGTAGAGCTGACTCGTGCATAGGTACAAATTACTCCACTACTGTCTGTGCCACTTCACGTCCATAAAAAGGGGGAGCTTTAAGAAAATAAATATTTAGGTAATGTGTTATACTCTTTGGAACGCCACTTCACGTCCATAAAAAGGGGGAGCTTTAAGAAAATAAATATTTAGGTAATGTGTTATACTCTTTGGAACTCCACATGTTGTTATGAAAGAATTCAGAGAGAAAAGAATTTTGTTTACTCTAGAGTAATGGCATTCTGCAAATACATACCAAGAACAATGATAGTTCTGCACTTTTTCTCAGCAAGAATCCAATAATCAGGGGCCCAAAGCATTAGCTGTCTAGTTACCATATGCTGTGTCTTTGATTTTATGCACTATAATCTCAAGCCTTCCATCAGTTTAGAACAATTAGTTGCTCTTTCAATGGAGAAAGGCAGAATAGTACATTTCAAAGCCTAAAGACTAATCAAAAATTTCAAGATCTTCGGAAGCTTTCCAAGCACTTTCTGGAAAATGACGTTTAATGATAAACTATAACTGTAAGGAAATGATTTTATGAATTGGAATTAAATGAGCAT
>NW_022900938.1:18422367-18456935 GCF_012274545.1 Fukomys damarensis
TCCACGGATGAGTCCAACGTTAATAAGTGATGCCAAGGAACGCCGCCTTGCTGGGCACACCTAACAGTGTCTGTAGACTGCAGAAATACTGGATGCGTATGTGTATATTTTGTCAGCTTTTCCTCCATAATTGGTGGAACGATAATTTAGATACAAATTCACTTGAAAGCAGCAGGGAATGAATAGGGCTTTCGTTGTTACATTGTCCCTCATAGGTACTATCCTGTGGATGTTCTTAGACTTGAAAAATATGAGCATCTTAGCTATGAAAGACCCAACGTAAAGTATTTAAAAAGTCACCGTGAGGGTTTTCAAATAGTGGTGAAGACTAGGTCTTATTTGTGGAGATGGGGAGGGAGTTTGGAGATTGACAGAGAGAGCAGGGTGGAGAGAAGATCGGGAAGCAAAAATGATGAAGGTGCATTATGTATATGAACCAATTCCTCAACGCGCATGTGATTATTATGTATCACACACATGTGCTAATGAGCAAAGACTAGTTCCTGGCCAGTTCTGATGTAGGAAAATGTTACCATAGAGTGCTGGTGATGGAGATCCAATCCTTAAATACTTGGTGATAAAAGGGATCTTAGGTAACCCATGTGAGCCGTGAGCCTGAGACTCGGCTCCTGCTGTCAGGAACCTGCAGTGGTTTCTCTGAGAAACTGGAAAGAGGGGATGGATTTCAGTTTTGCTTTAAGCCTTTTTTCCTTTTCATCCTGGTGTTTGAATGTAGGACTGTCACACTGAACTATGTCCTTAGCCATGCCCTCCCTTCTTCATTTTTTTTTTTTAACTTTGAGACAGGATCTCATTAAATCACTAAGTTGCCCAGACCAGGGTCAAACTTGTGATCCTCTTGCCTCAGCCTCCCAGAGTGCTGAGTTTATTTATAGCAGATCACCGGTGCACCCAGCTCCTGTACATTTTCTTGAAATATCTTTCTTTGGGGCAGGGGTGACAGGAATTCTCGAGCATAATGAATATTGATTTCTTTTCTCAATACCATGAAAGCTCTTGAAGGCAGGGAACCATTTCTCCTCATGAACTGTGACATCACATTCACTTTTGGAACTTGTTGACAAGGCTGCAAGATTCTTGGTCAGAAATTTATCTAGTTACTGCCCTGTAGGAACAGGGCACAGCTCAGTTCTTTACTAAAAAGTACAAAATGTTTTTGGCCTTCTATTGTTTTTTTTGTTTTTGCTTTTTTGGCACCAGAGATCAAACTTGGGTCCTTGTACTTTCAAGGCAGGCAGGAGAACCACTGAGCTAAATCCCAAGCCCCTATCTTTTTAAATGTTAAAATTCAGAGCTGAGTGCCACATACAAAAGATGGGTCTGCACAAAATGCACCGAGATGATTGATGTCTCAAGAGTAGGTAGCTGTAGTTGATATATCTGAAGGGAAAATATTATGACACAAAAATACTCAAAGCAGGAAGAGTCTACCACGACTGTAAGGAACTCATTCTGGATTTTAATGACCTTAATAAAGAAGCACTTACCTTAGTGTATTAGAAATCTCTCCTGTTATAGAGCATTTCTTATTCTCTTGTCCTAAGGGAGATGAATAAAAATTGAGCACCATTCTCCTCATGGTATTTCATCATAGACCCAGAGGCATTTGCTATTTTTCCATTTACATTTCTATTTTTAGAAACAACAACAAGAAAAGCCCAATTATTCTGCCCTCTTTATTGGTCCTGTTTCCTCTATATCTGGCTTTCTGTGATGCTTTGCTTGTGGCATGTGGAAAACCTCTGAAGATGCTCAGTTTAAAAGTCACAGGTCATAGTTCTCATCAAGAAAGAGAGGAAGGAAGGAAAAAAAGAGAAAGAGTAAAGAGCAAAAGAAAAGGAAAGGAAGGAAGGGAGAAAAGAAAGAAGAGAAAAAGAAAAGAAAGAAAGAAACTGACACACATATACAGTTGTTTTTTGTTTTTTGTTTTTTTGTTTTTTTGTTTTTTGTTTTTTGGCATTAACACCAAGTGAAAGGCCTATTGTGAACTAACCCTCAAAATACCCCGGATCCTCATGCTCCTCACCTCAGATGGACTCCTAGCTCAGTGACTCACTGCACCCCCCACCCAGAGTCCCACACCAGTGACGTGGAATAGTTTTTGACCACTCAGTCTTTTGCAGTCTTTCTTCACAGTAGTTAGAAAGTCCTAGCGATTGTACCTTCTAAATATCTTTCAACTCAGTTTCTTGTCTTTTAGTTCTGCTACAACTACTGTTCCAGTCCACAGATAACTTGTATTTCACTTGGGTCTTTTGCTTCCAATTCATTCTTCACACATAACCGAAGCAGACTTTCTAAAACAAAGATTCATGGGCTGGCAATTTAGCTGAGACGTTCCATCGCCTGCCTCACAAGCCCAAGGTCCCGAGTTCAATTCCCCAGTACCAAAATAAATAAGTAAAAATTTACATGTACCATTTTCACCCACATTCTTAAAATCCTTTAGTGACCTCACAGCCCTTCCTTTAAGATAAAATTTTAATTCTAACCCTGGTCACTGACATCTCTTCGTCAGCTTCCAGCTGATTTTCTTTCCCCATCTCTTACTCTTCCCAGGATGCTGTCTTCAGCTTCTTTCCGTTTTTCAAATCCGATCAGCGTTTTATTTTCTCTGAGCTTTGAATATACCCTTGTCTTTTTCTGGGACACTCTCTTCACTTCTCCCTACCTTTTTTCTCCTTCTAGATAACTCTACTGGTTTTTTGGGTACCAGCTTGAGCAATTCACTTTCTTTGGGTGATTTTCCCTGACCTTCCATTAGTTGGGCCCCTGCTGTGTGCCTTGGTGCCCTGTTTTCCTGTTCCTATTACACTCACTTTTCATTACTTGGCTGGTGAAATCTGTTTTTAATATCTTGTGATTAGACTTTCCTTCCCTCTATAATGTCAGAGTCATATGTTTCTAAGGTCACCTTTTTCATATCCTGAAATTATTTTTTATGGATCAATTTGGGGCTCAGCTTTCTCCAATTTAAGGTGGAATATTAACATATAGATCGACATATATGGGGAAATTATGCACTTGCATCAGCTGTTCTGACCTTCCACTAGATAAAATTAACTTGATTTTATCAGCGTTCAAGTTAATTTGTGAGAATTATAGAATAGTTTTAGAATAACTAGTGTAGTGAGTGAAGACACAGACAAGCATGTCTTAAGATACATTTTTTAAAAAACCCAAAAAACAACTAAGACTTCATGGAATAAAACTTACCAGATCATTAATTGGAAGATTGATACTTAGCTCACATATTGGAATGCTTTAATTTTTTTCTTCCAAAGTTATGTGTTTACCAGGGATGTCTAGAAAGTTGTTTGGATCATGGGGAGGATTATAGCTGTTTTATGACTCCTGGTCTTGCCAAACTATCCCCGTGTCTGTTGTTCTTATGACTTTGGATGCTTTGGTAATGAGCACCCAATAGCCTTTGTGGTTGTTCTACTCGGAATTGAATTTTGGTGCAGGAAAGATCCTTCTCCAGAGATGTAGATGATCACATATGTCAAAGAAGACATGCCATACCCATCTCAGGTGACTTTTCAAGTACTGTTGATCACCATCCAGTTCCTTGATATGTTAGCCACCAGGACTCTCCTGGTTCTTCATTTTAAGTCCTTCCCTTTCACTGATTTTTATTGACCCCACTAGGAATAAACTGTATCATTTAACGGTGGTTCTCATTTGAAAATCATTAGGAGTATTTAAAAATTTCCAATATTTAGTATTGATTGACTCAATTTAGAATTGATGGGAATTCAGGCATTGGTCATTTTGGTAATTTTCTCACATACAGTCAGGGTAGAGAACCACTGAGTTATGGCAAGGAATACACCTCATTTTACTTAATAAATTGATTTATCAACCTTCTTTACTCTCTTCATATATAGACTTAAATCCTCATCTCACTCTTCCCCATCCCAGTAAATTAAATGGCCTTTGCATCCACGCAGTTTCTTTCTCTATCTTTCCCCACTCTCCTCTCTCTCCTCCTCCTTCTTCTAGGTACTGATGTATTGAACCCAAGACCTTCACGCTGAGCTATGTCCTCAGTCCTTCCATTTTTTTTTTCAGGTTTTAAAAGAGAATCTTGCAAAATGGCTAAGTTGCCCAGACTGGGCTTGACACACAGTTCTCAAATTAAAACCTAAGCCTCCTTTTTCTTCTCTAGTTTCCCCTCCTTAACTAATCTATCAGGAAGTAAAGTAGGCTCAACTTCTGACATATGTCTATTTCTTTTTAACTCTGTTGTCTTTTTCTTAACCCAGACCATCTCTGCACCTTGCATTCACTACTGAAATTTCCTACCTGGAAGCTCATATTCCAACCCTGAATCATCCACCACAAAGTATTTCATTTTTAAGAATGGCCTTAATTTTTAAATAAAATATTTGAAACATTTAAATAAGAGATTATCAATGCTTATGAAATTTTAATATTGAGTTATTTGTACTTCACATACTTTCCTGTAAATGAATCAAATATATTTATTATACAGAATTTATTTTTTTTAGAAAAAATTTTTTAGTCAGGCACAGCAGCACAGTTCTGTAATTTCAGCTGCTTGGAAAGCTGAGGCAAGAGGCTTGCAAGTTTGAGATGAGCCTAGGCAATTTAGAAAGTCTCTGTCTCAAATAAAAAAATAAAAGGGCCAGATATGTAGCTCAGTGGTAGAGTACTCCTGGGTTTGATCCCTACTGCTGGAACAAAACTTTATAGAATGCATCTTCATTTTAGAGATTCTCTCAGTGGAAAATGATAATTTTTAAAATTTTCTATTTTTAGATAGATTATTTTAGGATGAGTAACATAAACATATTGAGGATTATGTCTCATTTTAGAATGTGTGATATTTTGATACATCTACAAGGGGAACCATTTCCCTAAATGTAACTTCGCTATATTCAAGTTTTTCAAGCTCTTCTTTTTAGGATTTAGAACTTAGTAATATGAGTAACATATGAACATTTTGTGATTTTAAAGTTTCCCCAGAACTATCCATAACTGGTATCAGCTGGATAAAGGAGGCGTTTTCAAAATTAAATTCTGTCTAATTTTTTGCAGTCTTTACTTAAGGATTAACAGCCTTTCCCTTTGTCCTCCATCACCAGGACAAGTATAGAAGATGTTTGGTCATGCATCATAGTCATAAAGTTGAATCCTCTCTAAGAGATTGTTAATTAAAAGGCAAAACTCATATCTAGTGTTTAGTTGCACTTTGAGTTTTTTGAGAAGCTGGGAAACAATCCTATTAACTCACCAGAATGTGGAATTCAGTGTGAAATTTCTTGTAAATAACTGCTCTCAAGCCTTCTCTGAAAGATTAAATTATGAAAATAATTATGTGATTAGGCAACAACGTTTGTCTCAACAGTGGTCCAGTTGAATGGCATGACAGACCAGAGCAAAGTATTACAGTCAATTCTTAAACTATTAAGTCAAAAAGGTCTTAGCTTCCACAGCATGGCAGTGGCCTTGCAGTTGCCCACATTTAAAAAATAAACCCCAGCAAAGTTAAAGCCAAGGGTTTCAAAGCCTTTCCCTGACTACTTTCTGCCAGGCTCTCCATGGATATAGTCAGGAACGGTGTGTCCAAGGCTTGTGGGCAGGACTGGCAGTGGGTTCCATGTCAGCAGAAGTCAGCCTCTTTGGGCACCCCAGAAAACCACCATCTCATTCCCGCATCGCTTTTGTAAAGAGTAAAACTTTATTGTTAAGAGTTGAAGCCTTTTCTATACCTCTCTCTGATGCCATTTCCTCCTTTCCTCTCCACAAGCAACTACTAGTATACACTTCATATTTATTTCTTATGTGTATTTTTATAATTTTCCCCACATTTGAAACCATGAATAATATTTAGTATTTTTCTAAATATTTATGATATGAGTCCATATTAGTTAGGCAGCTAGGGAAGAGTTTCAAATTCATTGGCTTTGGAATCTGCCCTGGGAATTGGTAGACCACACTTCCAGGTTTGTCTGGGTGGTTCGGGGGAGCATGGCCCTGAATTTTAAGTCTGGTTGCCCCCAACCCCTCAAAGCTGTTCTCCTGCTCTTGCATCCTGGCCACCATAAACTAACCAGTTTTGCTGTACCACACCCTTCAGTATGATATTTTTTGGCTTGGAGCCAGTCATGCATAAATCTGCTTAAAATGTGAGGCAAATTAAGCATTTCTTCTTTAAGTTGTTCCAGGTATTATGTCCCAGGGACCAAAAGCTCACTAACAGTAGTATTTTGTAATTAGTACTAGACTGCAGCTTGTTTTTAATATTCATACTGTTGCATGCTACTCTTGTTTATTCATTGTAAAATTAATAAGTTGTGAAGTATGATAGCAAATCAAAAAGTCATAATTTATTTTTTTATTGATCCACATTCAAGTGATTTTCTAAGTTTTATTTTTATAATTAATATCACAGTGAACATTCATGTATCTCTCTTCTGTACATGTAAAGAAGTGTGTCTATATACACACCAAGGAGTGAAAGGTGGGGTCTCAGGGCCTTAAACACTTATCTGTATTTTGCATAATGGCAGTACAATCTTAAAAATACATTATTAAAAATTATTGAGCACCTATAATATGCCAAGATGAAGCAGTAAAAAAGAGAGACAGGTTTCTGCTGGCAGAGATCTTATATTCTGTTTTGGGGAAGCACAAACAAAGTAGTACGATGATTTCAGAGACTTCTAATCATGCCACTATTCTTCAAATTTCTTCATGGTTTTTCATGCATTTATGAATAAATATACATTTTTTCCAGGCCCATAGGACTTGGCAGCATTAGGTCCCTGCCTCCCTCTTTCATTCTCCCTTTGGCTCCACAGGCTATTACGTTGGCCTGGAGTCTTTGGAACTAAGTATTTTCTGCTTTAGGACTTCGTATGCACTTTCAGAAAAGTTCTTTCCATCATTTTCCCTCTCTCACTCACCTTGCTATTTTCTTTAGTGTCATTTACCGTAACACATGGAAGTTCCATGAGGCAGGGATGACTCTTTTGTTTCTTGGTGTGTCTCCTAGTCTATAGCCTGACACATAATGGTTCTTTGCTGAATTAAAAAAATTAATATATTGCATTTTTCTGAAACACTGGTTGCCTACCCATTTTGATCTGGAGATTTAGGTTTGTTTGGGCTTCAGTTTTTCTCTCCTTTTGGGTTCTTCCCTCCTGACTGAGGGTTTAGGGTAGTCTGTATAGGTCCCCAGGCCAGACCCAGGTCTATCATGGCATTTAAGGACGCTTGTCCTTGTGACATTGAAAATGTCACATACCTAGTCAGAGCCCCAGCATGTGGGCAGTTGGTCTTGAGATGGTCACTGTGTCCACAGGCAACTTTTTTAGGACCTCAGACAAAATTCTTAGTTCCACAGAGTGTTGCTTTGGCTTTTGTGTTCTAAGCCTCTTTTAACAGATGGCTGTGGAATCCCCTAGAGAAGGCTGACAGAGAAGCTACACTTCAGTCCCTGGCTTGAAACAGCAAGTCAGATCCCATTTATTTATTTATTTATTTATTTATTTATTTATTTATTTATTATTTTTCCTCATTGAGTTTATTGGTACATTTTAGGTATACAGTTCAGATCCCATTTATAATCTTCCTTGGAGCAGTTTTAGGACCAGTATTTTGCCTTCCTCTCTTCTCTCCCCTCCTGTATCCTCCAACATGACAGCAGAACTGTTGAACCTAAGAAAGTTCATATTAAGACAATGATAATGACTCAACATTGAGTTTATGTTCAACTTTCTCCAATTGTTTCTTGAAAATATTTTTTGTAAAATATTAAAAATTTTCTTTGTGGAATATTTGGATTCCAGAGCTCTTAAGGTTTTTAAAAAATCCAATTCAGCTCCCATAGCTCTATTTTTATTTACTTATTTATTTTATTCCTTACAATTTTGTCATTTTTGAAGAGTCTGGGTCAGATAGAATGAACAATGATCTGCATGTTTCTTACTTTTCTTTTCCTGAATAATTAGGGTTGTGTTACATGTTACCCATGTTCTCGGGGAGGTTGTGTCTTTCCCATGGCACCAGGAGACATTGATGTTATCCTTGTCTTCATTAATGGTCATACTAAGTTTATTATTTGTTTAGTGTGGTGTCTGCCTTATCTCTTCATTATAAGGTACTTGTTACCATTGCTATTAATAAGGAATCTTCAGGTTGTACTTGAACACTATGTGAATATTGTGCTTAACAACATTTACCCAAAGGTATTAGTGTTCATTGATGATCCTTTCTTATAATCATTATAGTATTGGTAGTTGAAAAATAGATATTATATAATTTTGTCATTCATTCTACTTTTTAAGCAGGCATTCTATAGAGAAACCTTTTATCTCTTCCTCAACTTCCCCTTTTTGGGAGCATTTTGAAATATTACCCTGGTGGACTCATTTTTCACAGGATAATTTTACTTAGAAATAAAATGGTTCTCTGCACCTGCCTGGCAAACCTGGTACCAAAAAATAAAATAAAATAAAATAAAATAAAATAAAATAGTTCTTTTCTGAATATTTTTCATAGTGTTTCACATATTCTTTATGTATTTTCTGGTATGCTATTTCATATCCAGTTGTCTTTATGAAAAAATATATTTTAATAAATGGCATAGTGTGGGGTTCCCATGGGATACTTGTCCCTTCCTCAATTTTGATATGTTGCAGCTGAGTTTGGCATCTCTTTATTCATTTATCAGGGCTAACAATTGGTGAATTAATCATGAAGTCAAATCTATTGCTAGTATTGAAAATCTAGGGGGGAAAGTTTCCAGTGACAAAAAATCAAATGCAAAATTCCACTTCTTTCTCTTCCCTGACAACAATGAACTGTAATTAATGCTTTCTTTGTCTTATTTTTAGGATCGAAGATTCAATGATGAAATTGACAAGCTAACAGGATACAAGACAAAATCACTACTGTGTATGCCTATCCGAAGTAGTGATGGTGAGATTATTGGTGTGGCACAAGCGATAAATAAGATTCCTGAAGGTGCTCCATTTACTGAAGATGATGAGAAAGTAAGATTTCGTGCTTTGCATGACTTGTACTTTCCTTTCTGATCATTGATTGCTGCTCTCCCTGGAAAGGCCGGAATTATGTGAATAGCTGTTCGATTAGCCCATTCACGGATCAGAGAGCTCTTCTCATGTTATACAGAATGTAATGGGAGATTTTTTATATTTCATAGAATGCGGCATAATTGAAAATAATTGCTTCATCTTTTTTAGCTTGCTTTTCATTACAAGCCTCAGTAGTATTCTTGTTATTTCCTGCTCTTTATCTTCCTAGTAAGTAAGCTTTTTAGTGGAGGGTCACAGCCCTACCACACATGGCCCAGGGGAAGGCAGGGAATACAGGAAGATCTCGGTGTTTCAGAACCGCAGCATTTTCTCTTGTATTTTTATAACTGAAAGAGGAATTGTTTTCTTAGTTCTTATAAGAAAACTTTAATAAAATGAACATTATGTCATTGTTATTGTAAATTGCTATTAAAAAGAATATTTTCCCTCCCTGAAGAGCAGGACTCAGTAGAAGTGATATATTTTTTGCTCTGAAATTTTAAGTGCTTTCAATAGTAGTTTATTTCCAGCTTGTATTAAAAGACTCTTCAAATAACTGAAGTTCTAGCTTTGAAGCTCAGACCTTTATATGGCATAGAATAGAATCTAGCTGGATATTTATAAAATTTATACTAACAGCAAGTCTCAAATTAATTTGCTTAAAATTGATGACTGCCATATTCCTATTTGATTAAAAAACACTTTATCATTTAACCTGCATTTGATCTTTTACCAGTATTAATTACTAATGCTTTAAATTAATGCAAATGTTCTGGTACAAAAGGTCAACATAAAACATGATTATAGGGAAAGAAGTTTTGTAAATGAAGACAGCTCTTGATTAAGGTCATTTCTAAGGTAGAATTGGAATAGCCCAAATCCTAGTAAACATTTACAAACTCATAGAGGATGACTAGACTCAGGTTATTTAGAGATTCAACAAACTACTGCAAAGTATGGTGCACTGGGCTTGGGGTCATTGGAGGAGTAAAAGTAAATCCATAATGTTTATGCCATAAAGAAACTACATAAGGTGGGAGCAAAGGGATGTTCTAAGACATAGCTGTAAGTGCTCAGAAAAGGGAGAGCTACTCTTATTTGGAAACTCTGAAGGGTTTTTTTGAAAGTGGTAGTGTTTGATCTGATCTCTGAAGTATAGGCCTCCATCAGGAAGAACCCGCTAAGAAAGAGATATCATTTAGCAATGTGTAAAAATGTAACCCACCTCATTCATGATAGTAATATTTCCATGAAATGTACAGATGAAGCAAAATTTATTTTGTTTGTGTAACATATAACACAATCCTGAGATAATGTGCTTCTAGTAATGAATTAGACAGAAAAAATTGGATTTGTGTTGGTCTTTCTGAACATAATGGATACATAACCATAATATGCCCCAAAGAGTTTAGTTTATACCTAGACGGCAGTGCTGCCTTTGCTCTGCTTCTTTTATTAAGGGAACCCATTACGTATGTAGCTCTTCTGTTTGATTCCATTCTTGCTTGGGTTGTTTCCTCTCAGTGGATTTACACTTACACGATGGGTCTCCACAAGGTCTGAGTGACTGAAAAGGAAAGTTTGTGTAGGGCTTTGTGCAGCACCAAGGTTTAGCTCTATTGAAAACTACTGAGCTGACCAGTGATGGGTAGCTGCGTGTGGAGACCCACTTTGCCTCAGTTTCCTCATCTGTCAGCTATATTATCTACCACTCTATGTCATGAGAGTTAAATGAGGTCATGCATAAAAACACTGTAAAATATAAGCTATTAGGCAAGTATAAAACATAAACTTTACATTTAACATTTCCCTAGGAGATTGTAAATTGTCTTTTATATTTGTCACTTTTTCCCAGGCAATTTATTTCATCAATTCAACCCTATTTGAGTGTTTCTTTGCTCCGAATGCTCTGCAAGCATTCTATATGTTGTCAATTAGGAATGGTGAAGGGGGAAAAATAGAAAATAAAATACAGAAATGCTTAATGGGAAAGAATAAAAGTTAGCCACTTCTCCCAAATACGAGAAGACTACATGGCATAGTAGCACACAGTGAGTCTGTCTGGGTCGATATCCCATCTCTGCATGGTCTGTGTCAACTTAGGCAAATTCCTTTGCTCCTGTATGCCCCAGTCTCGTCCTCTCAGAAGAGGGAGGAGATTATATGAGAGAACACAGCAAAAGAACTCAGAAGATCAGCCAGCCCCTGGTTAGTCCTTATAAAAGATCAACCTTTGCTGACAGCTCAGTGATACGCGTGAGACACAGGCCGGTCTCCGTGGGAAAACAATTGCCTTTGTATAACTCAAGCCCATAAACTGTTATGCAGAGGAACTTCTGTGTTGCTGGTACCCGGAGAGGATCAGAGAGAGAACAGAAGCTCTGCACCCTTCTCTCCCTGCTCATCTCTCTTCCACCTGGCTGTTCCTGAGTTACGCCCTTTTGTAATAAATATATAACCGAATAGCGAGGGATTGGATATATAAACGGCCAGTGGACATACGCGACGATAAAAGTGAGACCTACACTTTCTTTAGCATCCAGGCCAAAACTTCAATCGCAGTCTTGGCAGCCACCAGCCCAGAACAGTCAGGACCCAGGCAGTGGCTGCCAGCTTTCTTTATTTTGCCCCATCCCTCCCTTCACCACTGCAGGCTTCCAGCTCAGGGCCAGTGAGAGAAAGCCAAGTAGTTTTTCTCGACCAAAATTACCCAAAACATCCTATTCTCGTTAGCTGGTGTGGTGCTTCACCGTACCAACAACCTCTAACCAGTGCACACCTAAACTCGTCTCCCTTTTTCACCATAAAACTTTCTCCCTCTATTTTGAGTTTGTCAAATGCAAGTGATGGTGTCTGACTTCCTTGTTGTGGCAAGATCCGAATATACAATCTTTGTAGTTTGCTTTCATTTAAAAGTCACACTAAAAACAATCTCTATGTCAACTACTGTTCTGGCATTGGGGTTTCAACACTGAAAAGGAAGATATACGTCTTATAAATTCACACTTTTCACGTTATTATTAGTGCGTATACTGTGTTACTTGGTTGCACGAGTTTATACTAACTTGTATTCTAGTTTCAAACATAAAGTTACCACGTAACTTATGTTCACGTATGAGTGTATTCTATATTTCTCATTTGGAGGATTATAAAGTTTTCTTCTTATTTTGCTACTAGCCTAGTTTGCTTTGTCATTGTTCTATTACTGGGAATTTTGGTTGTTTCCAGTTTTTCACTACTACACATGGCCCCTGAATGAACATCTTGAACGAATTACCTTTTTCTTTTTGTTATTTCCTTGGGGTATATTCCAAAGATTGAAATTACTGAGTCAAAGGGCAAGACAAATTTTATAGCTCTCATTCCCATTAGCAGATAGCTTTTGGAAATACTGAACCCATTTACAACTCCAACAGCACGCATATACCTATTTTCTCCGGCCTTGTCAATGCTTTTTTATTCACTTGAAAACCCCAGTTAATTTTCCATAGTCTTCTAGGCAGGCTTCAGAGACCCCCTCTCGTATCAAGGGTATAATCTCCAGCCACAGATGTAGTTTTGGTACTGTCTACAATTAAGGGAACGAGAAAGCAGAGAAGCCTTGATGTGCACTGTGAAAGGCTCCGGAGTCCGAAAGTCCCCGAGGCAGGTGGTACTTTGCATGGCTAGTGTTTACCTGCATGACCTTGAGCAAATTGCTGAATGACTTTGAGCCCTGTAACCTTCATCACAGATGTTGTTAGGAGTGAAAAGATAACAGATGTTTATAAAGTGCTTAGTGTAGTGCTTATGAATAAACAAGCCTCAGAAATCGTGCCATGTGTTTAAGTCCAGGGGAAATCACTTGAGCCCTATTTAACTGCCATGTCATCATTCATGTGGGTAATGGTGAGTTTATTGCACATCTAGCCTAAAATAATTTTCATGTCCTTGTATCTTAAATTTTGACTTCTAGAGACTAAAAATTATATATGGTATAATTTTTAAATATTTAGCAGTATGCAAATCAGTAAATTATTTTCCTGAGATAAAAGTTACATGTGTTACATTCATTTAGGGCTATTCATGTATTTAGCACAATTGTGCATAAGATCATATTTGTTTTTTGAAAGCTCTATATCTGTGGTTCAGTAGCTGTGTGGTATCATATAATCGATGTTGAAAGAGACCGGAAAGATCTCCAATTCATTCTCCATTACTCCTGCTCTCATCTGGCACAGGGATCTTTACCTGACAGATAGATGACCATCCCGCTTCTTCCTGAAATTTTTACTTTTATGACTTTAAAATCAAAATACCCTTTAAAGTTCTGGGATAATTAGCAAAAATGTTATGAGCAGTGGTGAGATTTTTGTGTGAAATACAGATACCATAATTTAAGTTCCATACTGAAAAATTACTTGCTTGGCAACTCACACTGGAGTACGCATAAAGGCAGGCCATGCAGAAGAGATTATTGGAATTTTCTGGTTCACTTCATGGGTTTCAAGCAAATGCTTCGCTTTTTCAGTGGTACGTATAAGGTAGTTGTTTTAGGTGCTCTGAGTAGAGCTCTTGTGTCCAGATAACTTATCATATTATTATTCTTCAGTGAGTAAAAGAAGGTATTACTTCGCTGAATAAAATAATGAGACCTGAATAGCACCAAACATTTGTGACCTATTAAGATGTATGGGCAGGCCAGCATGAAAGCTGGGACGTGAAAGTGGGCAGGGCTCTTATCTGCCCTCTCAGGTTGCCTATACTTTAGTCCCAAAGGTGCCATTTCTTTTTGCCACGTTAAAAAAGCATGAGATGTCTATTGCCATTGCTTTCTAACAGCTGGTGATATAGCAGTTGTGGTCTGATATTTTGGGCCAATCTCCATGGAATCCTTTAGCCTGTGGTCACTACTTTTCAGCTCATAAGCGAGTGTTCAGCTACCCCACTGCTTTCCTTCATGCTGACATGTTCAGACTCCCTGTAGAGCTGAGACAAAGCCAACTGAGCTTGGCTGCTGGGGGCCTGGCTGCATTCCAGGAACTTGTTACTGGTGATGCTGCCCTGCCAAATGTGTGGAGGATGGAACAGGGATGATGCTAATGAATCCCCGCAGAGAGCAGCAGACCTGAGCCTCATAGCCAGACAGTGGGGAGGGGCTCATAAGCTCTTGGTTTTACATTAATAAACAGTTTCTGAGGCTAAACAGCCTCTGCGTGAGACACTGAATGTGCAAAAGGTACTAAAGTTCACTGTAATTAGAAAGGGACATGTTGAATGCATTACGCTTATAGGGTTGACAAACTGGTGGCCTGGGGACTGAATGTAGTTCACGCATATGTTATTTGCATGGGATTTAACTAGTGTAAGGTTATTTTTCATTTGAATACCTTTAGACATGCTGCAAGCTGTAGGTTCTACCATGATAGCCAGTGCCCAAACAACTAGTCAATTTAATGAAATCAACTTAATGGGGCAAAGATGGGCAGGTTTCTTCTGTTATTCTATGAATAGTTTCCACAAAAGATACTTTCTATAAGTCCATTTCAAACACTTATTTTTAACAAGTCTTATGTACATGGATGTAGAACAACAACTCTGCCAGGCAAGTTTATGTGTTTTCTGTTAACGCTCCATTGTCTTGAGATACTAAGTGCTGAAAGAAAGGTGAGCTAACTAAGAAATACCTTTCATGTTCTTTTATCATTGAATTTTGAAACCTGTTGTCATAAAATTATAATTGATATTATTCAGCAAAAAAGGTTTTAAAAGTCCTGGCAGTTGACTCATGATTTCAAGTTATATCTGCTCAGTAAGTTTCTGGTACAAACAAAATTTGATAGAATCTCATAACTCATTAATTGCAACATTTTATCTATATTCGAAGAACAATCTAGTTATGACATTATTTGCCTTCTAATGGCTATTACTTGGGGTTCATATAGTCCTTGAGGAACTACAAGAGCTTCAGAGATAAATTTGCTTGTGTTACATGCATTCACTGGACTGTATCTTGTTGAGAGTTTCAGAAATAACCAAGATTTGTGAGAAAACTGTTAACCAACAAAATACCTGCCAACGTTCAGGGTGAACTTAAGGGATTTTGAGGGTGGACTTGATTCTCTACCTCATCCTCAGGCAGAGTCTGACTTGGACCAAGAAGGCAAGTCTGCCTCCAGTACCCCAGCTTTGGGGCTAACATTAGCTGAAGCTGGGCTCTTCTGCCTTGATTTTCTTGGCCTTTCCAGTCTGTACCTTTGCTTATATTCTTATCTAATTGCCAATGATTCTGTTCTTCACTGTTCTTTCAAGGTGTGAGTCAAATTCTACCCTCTCTTACCTCAGTAAGGCTATTCTAAAGGTGACCATTGTTAGTCCTTAATAGTGATTCATAATATTTTACAGTTTAATGTTCTTGGGTTTTTTTCAAAACAGGATTTCACTGTGTAGTTAAGGGTGGCCTTGTACTCATTATGTAGCTCAGGCTGGCCTGGAACTTGTGGCAATCCTCCTGCTTCAGCATCCATAGTGCTGTGATTCCTGGTGTGCACCACCATGCTTAACTTCAGTTTAACATTTTTAAATGTCCCCAAATGATTCAGGAGGATTTTATCTAAGTAGTAGTTGAAAAAAATATATAGTAATCGAATATTCAGGAATTTAATCAATCAATAATTCAACATATTATATTTTAAAATTTCATGTGTTTGGCTCTGATGTAGATTTACAGAGTCCCTTCAAAAATATTCTGTTGTCCTCTGATGGTAGTATAGTAGTGTTTGTAATTTCTTGATTCCTTAACTTTTCTTTGTATATTTCTGAGAGCTATGAAGTGCATCATCTGTCTTTTAAGAATCTCTTTCCATATACTCGGAAGCTTCTAGTAAGGGTCTTTGTAGTTTTCAGGAACAGGAAATAAATAAACTCAGAGTTTCTGGGCTATAACTATTACAGTGCTAATGCAGAGTTTTTGTGATCATGGATCTCTACGACAACTTCAGTGGCTACATAGTATTCCATTGTGTGAAAGAACCATTCACTCACTGCTAATGAGTTTCTGCTTAGTAAAACTAAGTCTCACATAGCACACTGGCAAGTGCTGAGGTTAAACTGATGAATAGACAGCAATTACTCGTAAAACACACAAGTAACAAAGTAAATTCATAAGTATGCAGCAAAATATCCAGTACTGATTAAGTTTGTAATTTGTATAGTGTCAATAATTCAATAGTTTTTTTTTTCTGTAGCTTTTATTCATGTGAGTGTGCTTCCTTAGGTCTAGGCGATATCAAGAGAACCCACAGTCAAATAGGTTCTTTCACAAGACAGAAAGATTTGTTCTAAAATTCTGTGGTAAATTGTGATCAACTAAACTGAATCTCTTTCTTTTCCTTACTCTAGGTATTTTCATAAAGTGCACTTCATGCTAGGTGGCCTTATGCACTAAACTTAAAGTAAGAAGGTTTGTTTGTATGTTTATTTCTTGTGGTACTGATTATTGAACCCAGAATTTACACACTGATCTGCATTCCATCTAGCTTGCTTGCATACCTTCCCTTTTCTTTTCTTTCAGGATGAGGACTTGCAAAGTCACTAGGCTGTCCGGGCTGGGATCGCACTTATGATCCTCTGTGTTGTTTTATTGAGGTGTTCACTTCAGGTGTCTCTGTGTTACATCTTATGAGCTTGAAATTGCAGTCACAGCATCAACTTTCCATTGTTTGGACCGTGGAAGCTGGGAGAGTGGGCGATAGTAGCCTGACATCGCCAGGGTCCAAATATGACAGCCCTAGACAGAAGACCCTGGCAAGTCTGGGAGGAGAAGTTTAGAGACTGGGGAGAGCGAGGTCCATTCTGATGTAAGGAGCTATAAACCATGGCTCCTAACAGCCGGCGGGATTTCAGATAGTCAAACTGCTTCTAAAAGTGCAAGATGGCAAAGAACTGTTTCCAAAATCATGGTACTGTAAAATTACAATTAATGAATATGTTTGTACATAAATTTTGTGCCACATCTTAGGATAGTTATTATGTTCAATTATTAAAGTGGAATTTTATATACAATTTCATATAGTTCAAACTAATGCTTAAGATTACTTTCTGAAAATTGAAGATTAATTTTTAAGACAGTTTTATGAGATATATGTAATCCTCTAATCTACAATTCAGTGGTTTTTCTTATATTTGCAGCGATATATAACTATCATCATACTCAATTTTAAAACTTTTCATCATTCTTCAAAAATAAAAAATAAAAAATAGAAAACTTCATCATTCTTAAAGAAACTCAGTAAAAATTAACAATCATTTCCCATTTCACCTAGATAACTACTGTTTTACTTTCTGTCTTTATGGTTTGCCTGTTTTGGAAAGTACCTATAAATAGAATCATATAATATGTAATCCTTTGTGAATAACTTTTTTCACGTAACATATTTTCAAGATTCATCTATAATGTAGTTCATATCAGTATTTTTTGGTTACTGTATAATATCCCACTATGTGGACGTAACACATTTTATTGATTTTTTTTGTACCACATTTTATTTATCAGTTGATGAACATATGTTTCCATTTCTCTACTGTTATGAGTAATATTGCTATAAATATATACCTACAAGTTTTTGTATGTGCATATGTTTCCGTTTCTCTTGGGTATATGCCTAAGAGTAGAACTTCTGAGTCTCAAGTAATTGTTCAACCTTCTGAGAAACTACTAGACTGTTTTACAAAGCAGCTAGTCCACATTCTCACCAGCCATGTATGAGGGTTCCAATTTCTCCATAGCCTCACTAGTACTTACCTGCCTTTTTGATTATACCATCCTAGTGGGTAAAAAGTGGTGTTTCATCGTCAGTTGGACTTGTCTTACCCTGATGGCTAATGATGTTGAATATCTTTTCATGTGTTTTTTGGTGAAACATTTATTGTTAGGCTCTTAATAAATTTCAGTCACTTTCTCTAAAGAAAACTGTATTAATTTACAATGCCAGTAATATTATAAAGACTCTCTCAACTTTTATTAGCTCCAATATACTTTTAAAAGTTTGTATTGCCTTAATTTCTAATCCATTTATTTCCATTCCTTTGATGCATGCATTCTAGAGGAAATTAATCAAACATTGGTTTCACAGATATTTTAAGTAGAAAAAAGACTAGCATGATGCCAAATAACCTAAGTGAATTTTGTTACACAAAACTTCTAGGTTATTTATAAGAGCTCTTAGGTGTAGCATCATGACTGCCAAAAAAATGAATTAGGAGAGAGTGAACTACTTTCATATAAGCTTGCTATTGTGTTTTAATAAAAGTACATCTCAGACCAAATCTTGCCACACATTAGAGATTTTAAAAAAAATTTTTGGCAAGTTGGGTCAGATAGCTTGTATACTCTTTTCAGTAAGCTTTGTGAAGTCTAAACTTTGTTTTAGGTGATCTAAGCACCCCTTGTGTAATCTGGGTGGTCTGGTGGTGAGCATCAGGCAGAATCTTTTGACCCAGTGCAGGACTGGACAGCTTCTGGGTCCATCCCTATGGATACAAAGTTTGGAACTAGCTAGACCTTTACACTCTATTAATTCAAGGGCAGGGGTGGTGTATTATGAATATTTAACCAATGCATATATTTTGAGTATCACTAATGGAAACAAAATTGTTATTTAATATCCATTGTGCATATTAACAAGCTACTAATTTCACCAGTGCAGTGTATTTTTCAGAGTAGCAAACTCTCTTGCTGTTGAAGGTAAATAAAGATGTGGGCACACGTGTAATAGCCATTTTTAAAATAAGACTTTCTAATTACCTTTGGATTTATTTATTTTTGTAGTACTGGGGCTTAACCCCTTTGCACTGAGCTACATCCTCAGCCCTTTTCATGTTTTACTTTGACACATGGTCTCGCCAGTTCACTCATGCTGGCCTCAAACTTGCCATCTTCCTGCCTCAGCCTCCTCAGGTGCTGGTATTACAGCTGTGCACCGCTGTGCCTGGGTGGAATTTACATTCTTGATAGGGCAACTGACTGCTCCTCTGCTTCTTTCATATTGAACCTAAATGCCCCATACCCAACTTTACATTGTCTTTTCCAAAGAAGTTAATGCATGTTGTAGACTTCACAACAGTGTGCAGTATTTCTTAGTGCTTGGTTTTCTTCTATAATGAGAAAGGAATGGAGACATTTATTTTCTACTCTGTGACAGGTGCTTTGCATCCATCATCACATTTAATTCTTATTGCAAGCTTGTAGATAATTATTATTTAATCCTCACTTTATGGATGTGAAACGGAATGTGAGACATCTTAAGAATGTGTCTAGGATTGCTTGGCCTACGTTGGCAGAACCAGAAATTGTCCCTGCCAGGCTGTCTCACATGGCACACGGGACACTCAGGTGCACATTCGCTATTTTCCTGTTGTTTCATCTTCACTTTAAAGACTAGAAACACACAGAGTGCATTGTACCTTATTCATATGTGTAATTGTTTAAATAACATTAGAGATTATTTGGGAGGGGCGTGACTGAGTAAAACATTATTTCTAAATTACATTGCCTAGTGACATCTCAGCCTTCCATAAATATCTGTAACCAAGCTTGAGCTTTATGTCTGTAAGAAAAATATAAAAGCTAATAGAACATAGTTGGGAAGCAGTAAAATATAATGATGGGTTCATGAATATATAACTATGAAGGAGATAATTTAATATTTTCATTATATCCCTCTTTGTTTTAATTGACATATAAAACATTTAAAATGTATGGCTTTCTTCCTTCTGAGGATGGAGATATGACTTTAACTTTCTTTTGTTTTGAAAATTGTGTCTCAAGCCAAAATTTACAATTAGTATTCAAATTGCATTGAGCAGTAAAATCAGGTATTCAGTGTAAATTACTCTGCAGCCAACCTAGAAGTTCTTTCTCTATGGTCTGCAAATTTACATCTCTTGCTGTTTAAATAAAGCTAGATTGTCTTTTTCCCCCCCTGTATGGGGAATCAAACTCCGGCCCTTGCACTTGCAAGGGAGGTGGTGGAACCACTGAGCTAAATCCCTGGACCTAAATTTGGATGTTTTCTTTTTCTTTTCTGTTTTGGAGGTAGAAATGAACGCATACCTTTTTGTGGTTTTCCATTATTTCCTTTTCTGTCTCCCACATGTGCCTTGGATAACATCCTGACTAGATACGACTGTGGGCTGTTTTCCTGGCAGATTCTGATCCCACTGCCAGCCAACAAAGGATCCTCCCCAGCCCCTTGTCATGTCCTGCACACTCCATTTAGCAACGAGAAGTCCCAAAGGTGGACACTATTGCATTACCAAGGCAGCAGCGAGGTCCCCAGGGGAGGGCCTGACCTGGAGAGAGAGCACGCTGAGAGAGGAGGGGTAATGAACAGTTTTGAAATACAAGGTTATGTAAGTTAGAGCTGCCCAGAGGTGCTTTGAAGGTCTGTTGGGCACAGTTCTTGAAAGGGGGCTGACATAAAACTAGAATGTAATAATGAAACTCTCTCACCGGAGATAATTTAAAATTATTCCTCATGAGAGTAAACTGACACCATCAGAAGGCTGAACGTGTCTTTATCCTTCTGTAAAGCAGGTTTGCTGTTTTCAAAGAATTGCTGTCTATGGCGTTTAATAAGTGGCTGTGGGAAATCAACACCTCCTCTTCAAAGACGCCACCCAGTGTTTAATGGCACTGAGTAGCACCAGAATATCTGGCAAGTTTTAGCTCTGTCTTCACTGCCTGGTTATGTGGTGTGTATATATTCAGTTTCCTATCTGTATCTATTTTCTTTCTCCCTCTTAAAAAGTTTTTGATTAATTTTGCCAAGCTGTTAATACTGACATCAGTTCTGTCACTGTTTGTCAGTGGTCCTCCTGGTTTAGTGGAAGTGAGATTTGTTACAGGTATTTGTTTCCCGTTGTATTTCCAACCCCAGAAAGCGGCATCACACTAAACTTCAGTTATTCTCCCTGTCATGAAGACAGAGAACCACAGTCCCAGGATGAAGCCGCGTCCATTGCTCGTTTTCACAGTTTGACTCTGAACTTCTGTGAAACCCTCTCTTAGCAGTCCTGACGTGTTAGCATCAGGATGAGGAGAGGACACTATGGCTCCTATTCTTTTAATCTCTGAAACAGGGTACCAGCAATTATTGTTTCTTGGAGATTGGAAACAGACTTTTCTGTAGATCTAGCCTGTCCATTGTATTAAGATTTGATCCTGATGCTTGTAGCTTGTTGCTATGGCTGTTTCCATTGATATATGCTGTAATGAGCTAGCCAGTCAAAAATAATAACACTGTGCAAATATGGCAACCTTCTGGTCTCAGCATAGATTTCCTAAGTAAATGAAAACAAGAAACCAAACTGCTTTTTACTTTCTTGTTTGAAAATTGTGCCAAGGGGCAGATCATGCACAGATCATTGGAACAAGTAAGAGTTATTGGTCCCCTCCCCAGGCCATGCACAGAGCAATAAGTCATTCTCTTTCTTGAAATTACATCTTCACCAGATCCAGTATATAAAACAGTTCTATTTGTTCTGGAAGTGCAGGGTCACAGCCATTCACCTGGAAGACAGTCCTTCACAATTAGTCCTAGGGAAAAACCTCGGAAAAATACTCTGTGCCCTTCATGGTTCAGTGACATAAAATGCTTCTGCTAAATTCATATGGACACTAACGGCAGAGACCTCATTTGGGGAGCAGAATTGTGAGTCAGGTGCTATGTTTAGAAACTGTCCACTGGAATATGGTAGAATACATGCAAGTGTACAGAGGGTTATATTTATTCTCTTAGGAAATGTTGAAAGTGTCAGTCATCACAATGACATGTACATATCTAGAGACTTTATCATTTAATTATAAATTAACTCATGGTTTTTTCCAAGGTAGGTAAAACAATTGTTTAATTTTTCTTTATTTCTTTATGGGTGAAGTAATTTCAATCTGTCCTTTTTAGCAGGATATTAATAGTGGAACTGAGAAGTCATTGTTCTTCCTTGCTTGTCTTTTTTTTTGTATATGATGCATTGACTATGCACTACTTAATGAGTGGAACACTCAAAGCAGAGCTCGTGGGTTAAATATAAAGATTATATTCTACATGCTAGAATGTGCACTAACCAAAGGTAGGAGTTGTGATTCTATTGCAAGATAGAAGCACTGAATTCAGTTCCTCTTGTAGAATACATATTGCGTTGGCTAAAGGCAACACAGGAGTCTTGTTTCATAAGTCCTCATAGAAAATCACTAAGAACCATCTGCTCTGAATTCAGTGTATGAAAAATCATAGAAAACAAGGAGACTTAAAATTATTTATTCAAACTCTCATTTTACAGTTAAAATTTTTTTTAAATTTCAGATATTTAAAGTTATTTGCTCCAGGTTGCAAAATTAGAAAACCAGAGAGCTGAGAGTTGAATCTGTCTCTTTGAACTCTGATGTCCTATGATGTCTTTACCATGTAGATATTTGGTGGCCTGTCCACAGAAGTCTAGAGGACAGTGGCCATCCTAGTCAGCTGCATGTATATCCCTATTTTGTGAGTATGGAAATCCTGGTTGGAGAGTGTCTCCAGGAACAGTAAGTCCAGTGGTGTATTGTGAATTTCCCAAATGCTTCCGTGTCTATGTAGGGGAGGGAAAACTGTCCCTTCCTATGAGGGCTGATAAGAGAGTGTGTGAAATAAACTGACAGTAGGCAGGTCAACAGGAAAAACGTATCTACATTTTATTATGTGCACGAGGACATCACGTGAACAAAAATGAATACTGCAAATCCCAGTGAGATCTAGAAGTTTATGTATATTCTTCCTACAGGAGAACGATCAGAATATAGACAACTTAGGGGAGAGTGAATGATTTTGGCGGGGGAAAGTACATGGGTTGACAAAGTCTGTCTGGATACGGTCAGACTCCAGTCTTTTCTCCTGTGATCTGATTTAATCCTCCTCCCTGGTAGGTGAAATTTCCTGGGAGGGCATTAATGAAAACTGAGTTCCTTTCAAGGGACCCATCTTAGGCCAGTAAGGGTGCTCAGAGAAAGCCCCTGCCCATGTCCACTGTTCCTTAAGGACCCTCTCTTCATCATTTTGGGTAGCATTTCCTGGGCTACTTCACCTGTCTTCTCATAGATTTTGAAGCCTATAATATATCTGTGAGTCCAGGGTTCTCTTGTTGTGGACTCAAATCAGACCATTGATAACACTGTGTTTTGGGTGAATGTCCTGGTTGTTGTGGACAAACTTTAGGCACTCAGCAGTGACTTGCACATGCCCAGGGTCCAATATTGATGACTCCAGATACAGGCAACATTTGCTTGTTTATCCTCTTGGAATCTGAAATTGGGCCTCTGAATTTGGCCTCTCTGTACATGTGTTTTGATGCACACATGTATAGAATTGACAGAGTTGACAGAGTTGAAGCCAGCAGACACCCTGCAATCTTGTTCTGCCTTTAACTAGCATCTCAATTCTATGAAATATTCACTTCCATTTTTATTATTTTATATGCTATTTGGAAACTTTAAAATTTTGTGTTTGTATTTCTTGTATTTCAGGGATGGATCCTGTTTTAGGCAGCTTTCTCATTTCCAGACACAATAAATGATACCCACAATTTAAAGGAGCAGAAGTTTAATTTAGGTAATGTTTTAAAGAGCTTTAGTCCATGGTCAGCTGGATCCAAAACAGAAACATCATGGTGGACAGGCATGGTAGTGCACTTAGTATATGGCAGCTGGGAAGCATAGCAGGAGAACAGTGCCAGCAAGGAGACAAGAGGTCAGATATAGGCTCAAAAGCCATGCCACCAATAACCTACCCAGACACATGCAGAAGTTTGCTCCTCTAATCCTCTGAATGGATTCCAAGGCCTATCAAGTTGATACTCCACTCAAAACACTATAAATCCTACTTGGAAGTAGTATAATTTTTGAATATATTTCTGGGGTTATCAGATACTCTCTAAGGGATTATCAAAAGAAACTTAGAAAACAGGAAGATGATGTTATTCCTTTATATGGTTGTTTTCAACATTTTAAAACTTATGTCATCATATGAATCTGTAAAGGCACCATGTTGACTAGCTAAAATGTTGTCTGATGAGACTGTACATGAATGTGTAACTCTGAAAAACTACTGCCATAAATTTCCTTCCTTCCTTCCTTCTTTCCACTTTCTCCCCCAACCATCTTTCTTTCCGTTGGGGATTGAATCCATGACTTCCACATGTTTTCTGCTACTGAGCTACACACTGCTGCTATAAATTTTAAAAGTAAAATTCCTAAATTCTGCTACAGATCAACAAAATTATTCTAAAAGCAAACCTAAATGAGTGTCACTATTATGATATTGAAGGGGGAAATCATAAAATTTCAAATGTAGTAAGACAATATACAAAAAAGGTTCTTTGACAAAGCAGAATCTGATGGAACTAATTCTTGTTTTCTTCTGAGAAGGGTACATACTATTAATCATGTTGGGTTAACCTATACTTCACCCCCTTTTGTGTTAGGATGAAGATCACCAAAAGAGAATGAATGTCTCTTTTGCACACTATATGTTTGTTGTTTTAAAGAAAGCTAAAGCTCAATGTGAAATAGGAAGAAAAGGGCTAAAGGTGTGGGGACAGTGAGAAGGGTAGGGAAGGCAAATAAGGGAAAGAGAAAAAAATATGAGAAAATGTAAAAATGGAATTAAAATGTTTGTAGGTGGGGAGGGGAGGAGGGGATGAAGGGAGGATAGGGACAGGGAAAAAATTATCATAAAATTTCAAATGTAGTAAGACAATATACAAAAAAGGTTCTTTGACAAAGCAGAATCTGATGGAACTAATTCTTGTTTTCTTCTGAGAAGGGTACATACTATTAATCATGTTGGGTTAACCTATACTTCACCCCCTTTTGTGTTAGGATGAAGATCACCAAAAGAGAATGAATGTCTCTTTTGCACACTATATGTTTGTTGTTTTAAAGAAAGCTAAAGCTCAATGTGAAATAGGAAGAAAAGGGCTAAAGGTGTGGGGACAGTGAGAAGGGTAGGGAAGGCAAATAAGGGAAAGAGAAAAAAATATGAGAAAATGTAAAAATGGAATTAAAATGTTTGTAGGTGGGGAGGGGAGGAGGGGATGAAGGGAGGATAGGGACAAGGGGAAAAAATGAGAACCAAGACCTGTCATGTAAAGGTACAAGATCCCAGTAATGAATGTAACTGTACTGTCTACCTAGAATGTACCAATAATTTCAATTTAAATTTAAAAAATGAAGAAAGCTAAAGCTATGGTGGCCTGTATTTTAAATTGGATACTCTAGTTAGTTTTGAGCCAGGAAAAGTAATGGAACTTGAGAAGACCTTAAGAAAGTTTCAGAGTCTTTCCTTTCAAGGTACAACTCTTGCTGTCTGAACTCTTGTAGCAACAGGCTTCCACCGTTGTTCTTTGTTCTCAGGTTGGCTTTGACTTCTGACTTGCAGCATTAATTTATGTCTTAATCCCAGAACCACAGATATCAAAGAGAAAATGGAGCCCCACCTGAGACTTAGACAATTCAGACTCTTAGGCAGGATTGTATAGCTTAGTGCAAGATGAAAATGCTGGGCCCCTCATTCAAAGCTTACTAAAAACTTCAAACTTGTGATAGTAGAGCTTTGAGTTATGCTCAAGACCTTTCTAGGCATGGGTCCATTGTGACTGCATAGGTTGTTTGCCCCCACCACCCAAAAGCCTTGTCTAGAAATATAAAGACATAGATTTGCTTTCAATCTACACAGTTTGTAAAGCAATAATAGAGTGGACAAAGTTTGTGGCATATTAGAATATTTGTAGGTTAAATAGCATTTATTTTGTTCAAAGAACTGCAGTTGGATACCTGGTATCTTGGGAATTAAAGTTTTAACTTTGAAAATTTATTTCAATAATGAGTGCCCAGGTGGTTTTATTTTTTTTTTACAAACTTTCCTGCAACTACGTCTCCCCCCCCGCAACAGAACTAGATTTACACATTGACCTCAAAATACGTAGTAAAATTTCTGGACTTCTACAAAGACATTCTATCTCCCAAATATGTGCCCCATTGAGGTTCCAAGGTCGGTAGTGATAGCATGTACTCCTTTATGACACAGCAGAAACAACTCTTGTTTGAAGTCACATCAGGTGAATCTAAGAGTTTTTTGTTTGTGTCAGCCTCAGGGCTGGATTGAACTATGGAAGTATCAACAGTGCACTCTCAAAGGCTCGATCTGGGTATGAGTGAAATTATTGAACTCTTTGTTTCAGAAGCATATCAAAAGGTGGAGGTAGGAGTAAATGTATGTATTGGTTCAGACCTGGATTACTTTCCTTACAGCTTCAGAGTGAAGATACTCACAACACTTAGAAGGGAATGCAGAAAAAGTAAGAGCCAAGATGGTTTATGTAAAAGTGCAAATTTTGAATGATGAATGTCATTATATTTTATACCTTAAATGTACCAACAAAATTAATGTAAAAAAAGAAGAAGAGATGAGAAAACCCTGCAGCACAAGATTTGGTGTGCCCTGTGACTTCTCATGCTTTATTTACTAGAAATTATATTTCTTTGGCTAGCTAGTTTTACGTAGTCAGTCAGCTTTTAATGAATGGACTATGACAATGGGGGAAAACATGAAATTAATGATGATGTCCCTGAAGGGATGTTACAGAGCAGTGGTGGCAAGCCTATGGCACATACGCCGCAGTGGGTTGTTTGTTCCCACTGAAAGCTCTAAGAGGTTTGTCATTACTGTTCTAGAGCCATTGCGAAGCTAGTAAAAGAATGTTGTCTAGTTCTGTTTATCATAACACAAAATGTTAAGCAAAAATAAAAATGTAATAGATAAAAATTAAAATGAAACAGAGAAATTTCTTTAGTGTTTAAATTTCTGTAAGAATAGAGGAGACAACATACAACAGGCACACACAGAATGTTTGTTTCTCAACAGAGAAGTTTCAAAGACAGCAGCCTCTTACTACTTATGAAATTTAACACTTACAGAATGCCTCATAAACAACTTCATTATATAATCTTCTGTATACCTAAGAAATTTGGTATATATCATTAGTCCACTTAGCTGTAAGAAAAATTTGGCTCAAAATCAAACATTTCTGTAAGGATATTCCTCAACACTATATAATGATTCCGCAAGTTATTAATAGTTTTTCCATGATAGTTCAGGGCTTTGAAAAATATCTGATTTTATCAAGTGTCACAGAAGATTAGGAAAATTGGAGTATATAGTAAAAATTCTGGATGTATCTGGATATATATAATTGAGGGCTTTTTATTTGTCTTCTCCCCTCTTGTCCCGCAGAAGAATTAGAGGGTCCTTTGGCTCTCATTTCTGACAGTGAGAAAAGCTGCCTTCAGAAAGCTGATAAAAACTACAGCACTGTAGACATCTGCAAGTTAGTACGGTACATATTAGAGGGGCAGAGTGTCTTCACGGTGTCCCTGTAATTTTACCAAATATGCAGATATCAAGTCTGCCTCTGAAAAAAAACCACACAGAAGGATGTAGCTGCAGGAGAGCTTGATGAACAAACCTGGCCCCTGAGGATTGCATTTAATCTTTCAGGTTAACATTTTCATTTCCAAGATGTCAATTATTCAACTGAACTTCTTTGACTAGAATACATGTTATATAAGGGTTGTACTATATAATGTAGAGACTGAAAGAGGTGACTATTGTAAGTTAGGTTGAAAATAAGTTCACAGTAATACAGAACAAGCCTTCTTTTCAAGTGTGAGCAGGACTGGTAATTGCTTAACCCCAAAATTCATTAACATATTGAATCATTTCAAAATAATACATATGCATAGTAAGCATTATATTTTAATTTCAAAAATTAATGCACACTTATTAGACACTTTTTATTATGGAAGTCTCTTCTTATTGGGTTCACTACATAGAAAACCACTTTACAATCCTTATATAAACAACATTCATACTACACTTTTTGTGGTTAATAATTGAGTTCAACTTAAAAATGAAGCTATAATCAAAAAGTACTTCCCAAGCCATCAAAAATACTTCTAGGCTTATATGAATTTTCTCCATTTTTTTCACAAAGTTGCCTTACTTCACTTAGCTTCAGCACTTGTCTTTTTGATGATATAATTGTATTGATCTATGGATTTCAACTTAATCTTTCTAGAAAAAATTATCTTTTTCAATTGGTGGTTTATATAGCAGAAACTAATATCTGAACTTAAAATACTGACTACAACTGACATAAACAGGCTTTCCCACACTTGGTAAGCAAACATACTGAGCTGTATTGGTTTCCTAGCTGCAGACTTTTAGCATACTATCGATATGCTGGTATGTTTTACAGAGATCATCAATTTGGGCTGTAAATTGGTAAATGGAGGTCATTAAGAGTGCTCTTAGTACAGTAACAACTCATGGTTTTCTAATGCTCAACTGCCCTTGATTTTATGGCATCTTCAGCTCCTTCTGGCCTTTCCACTTCTTCCTGTGAAGCTCCAGGGATATGTTCCACGGGCTCCCAAATGAGTCCTTTAATTTTCCCTAAACATCCTGGGCATCAGTTGCTCTAAGCCTCCCGAAGGCAACATCCTTTTGGTGGCAACAAGTAGGCTGCCTTGTGGAGCTCACTGAATCACGACTGGGATCCACTGTTGTCCTCGGAGGGAGGACATTTCATTCCCTACCTGTAACCAGCCCTTTCAGGTCTTCCCTCCCTTCCTTCTTCCCTTCATCTCTCCATCTCTTCCTTCCTTCCCTCTTCCATATTTTGAATCAAACATAACATGAGCGTACAGGATCCAGGCTGGCTCAGCCACATTTTTAGTATTAACAGGATATACTGTTAATCACACCTTTCCCTCTGACATTTGAGGCAATTTCACAAGGGTAAACCTTATATATCTTGCCCTCTGTTTACTTAGGAGGAATTGTTTCCCAAGAGATATCTAAGTGCTTCATGAAAATAAAATCCTGACAGAAAGGAAATAAGGGAAAAGAAAAGGATATGAGAAAATGAAAAAATGGAAATAAAGTATTTGCAAATGGGGAGGGGAGGAGGGGGTGAAAGGAGGGCAGGGGTAAGAAAAAAATGAGAACCAAGACCAGTCATGTAAAGCTACAAGACCCCAATGATGAATGAAACTGTACTGTATACCTAAAATGTAACAATAAATTCAATGAGAAAAAATAAAATAAAATCCTGACAAGTCCAGTGCCCCAGCTTGCTAGACATTGCCTAGCCATGGGCCCAAAGTTCAGACATTTTCAATTCTCCATACTATATCATGCCTTTGAGTTTTCTTCATTATTAGCTGCAACAGCATTGGTACTGTACATTATATGTGCTGAACACCATCCGAAGCACTCTAAAGTACTGCTTCATTTAATCCTCATAATCTAGTGAGGACATACTATTATTATTCCATTTTTTTAAGAAGGGAAACTAAAGTCCAGGGAATTAGACATACAAGTAAGTAGTGAAGTAAAGGCTGGAACTGATTCCTCAATCACTATCTCTACTGTGTCCAAGACAGAGAACACAGAACCCTCATGAATCATGGCCCATATGGGACAGAGTAGGCCCATGTGGGGCTGTGGAAAGGCAATAACCCAGCTTCTAGAGACATTTCTGTTTGTCCTCTACTCTGTCCAGTTTTGTGGCCTCTCCAAGGATGTTTCTGAGAAGGAGTTAAAGAGTGGATTAACATCATGGTTAGAGCTGCAATTCCCACTTCTTTGAGTGTGTCAATGTGGAAGATGGTAATAGGCGTGTCTAACAACTCTAAGACAATTCAGTGACATCTACTTACTCTGTTTCTGTACTTGCATGAAATAGAGTACACTTATTCTTACCCTAGGTCAGGACAAAAAAGAACTGCAGAAGGGAGGGTCTCTTTTCCTGTTATAATTTTCTTGTTACTTGCAATGATGTGACCTCCTTTTAGAGAAAACTTATTTTTGATCAAAAGGTTTTGTCAAAGAACACTTTTTAAGGGTAACTTCTTCAATATAACGTGTAAGCTCTAATGAAGCATATATAAGTAATTAGGCATTGTTCTGATTCTTCATGTAGCAACTTATTAAACTTTTGGGATCTTACCTAAAATTAGTATCTTTGTCTTTGCACTGAACCAATTCTTAAAATTTTAAAAGTACAGAAACAAATCCTCTTTTTTTCAAACTGAGGTAGAAGGAAGAGGTTTGAATTAAAATCAATATTTCTTAACATTGACTTCAAAGCTCTTTCTGTTATATTTAATTACATTGCCTTCTATGCCACTGATCAGAGGATTAATGAATTTCTATAAATATGGAGGCTGAAATACCCAGAATGCCTTTAAAAGAAGAGATTATGGTTCCTGAGTTTTTGTTTTGTTTTGTTTATTGTTTTGGTTAAAGGAGTCACTCCAAAATGACAGGAACCTCTGTTATGCTTCTGTGTGCCCTCCCTTGTGAAATCTTAGTTCGAATCACAGATCTCCCCATACTCCTATCAGGTCCTGGAGATTTGGGACAGATAAATGGAAGAAATGGCACAGATAAAATAAAATGAAGCTGGAGGCAAACCATGACAATCCTTTAATAGGTATGGCAATGTTAAATTTCCACGTGCCAAATGATCATTTCTCAAAAAATCTTTACTGTTCATTTGCACTATTAATTTCAATTTACAACTCCAATTGACAAGTAGATATTTTAGTAAATCTATTAAAGAAAATGGGAGCAATTTAACTACCATCACCTGAAATGCTAATTTTCATGGCACAGCATAACCTCATCAGAAGCAGTTGAAGACTATTACTGAAAATCAAATATGCACTTTAATTCAGCTGTATCAGGTGTCAATTAACTTAGTAGATTTAGAAAAGCTGGAATATATTTTTCAAAATTATTTGTGCAGATTGGAGTAGCTGAAAGAAGCTGGAAGGTTCTTACTAACAGTTTTTGAATTTCTACTTTATGAACTGCTGGGTGGTATAATAACAGCTATATTCAGACACAGAATGCTTAAGTAATTCACTCAGAAACTCAGAAATGTAAAGCCAGTCAGCTTTGGAGCCAGGCAGACCCTGAGCAATACATGGGTTCATTCCGTGCTTCTACCTCCGCTCTCCAAGGCAAGCCAGGGGCTTTGGCATAGTCTTTGATTCAAAACTGGGCTCCACTACTCAGGAAATACGTAATCTTGGCAAATTAATTTATAACTTTGTTTCCTCTTTAGTAGAAAAGAGAACACTAATGTCACTCATGGGTTTTTTGGCGGGGCTTAGTTTATGTTCAATATATATTTAACACAATGCTTATTATTAGGACTTAAAAATGAGAAGATATGTCACTGAACCCAAGTAGCTTTCACTTAAATTGTGGCCTGAACTATGTACATCAGTGCGGCTTAATAAGAATCAACAATAAAGGCATAAAGAACAAAACCCTATAATTTGAAAATGCTCAGAGAAAGCATTGGTATGTGTGTGCTATTCATGTCTACTTTCAGCAATAGGAAGAACTGATAAATTTGAAATTTGTGACATATGAACTCTCTAACTTTTCATCTGTCCTGTTGTTACATTCCATTTAGAAGGGCAAGCAGTTTCATGCCTTTCACCATGGATCGTTTTTAGCTCTTCCACTTAGCATTAAACTAAAATCAGGACAGTATTCAGACACTCTCAAATCGGAATAGGTCCTTTTCAATAATTGGCATATTTTGATTTTTTTTATAAACCGTTTCTGTTCTCAAGTCCTCCAATGGTTGCATACAAAGAGATGATTATTTTAATATTGATTAATAGGTGTGGAGTAGATGAAAATTTCATAGAAGGAAATATGAGCATCAGTGCATTAAAGAGAAGGTATAGTGTTAATTTGCTTTATTAATTGATGCTACTTTGGGAGTTGATTTTGTTATGCACTTCTGATAAGAGCCCCTCATCGGCCTCAGAAATCTTGATCTGGAAGGTCACTTTTCTAAACTGTCAATGTCAGTTGCCTTGCTTAGTTAACTGAAGCAATCAGATTACACAGATTTGATGACCAAACATGCTTATGTTATGCCTGTACCTCTTAACAAATATTTTTTTTGTTTTCTGTCTTATAGTTCAACTCTAAATTCATAGGTGCCATGTATTTCAAAAAAAGATTAAGGACTTTATAACATATGAAATATTTATTAACCCAATGAATAAAACACTTATGAATTTCTGGTTCATTTTTCAATAAGTTGATGAATCACAATAAATAATAAAAGTCCTTAATGTGGATTCTTATGTTTGGGAAATGGACTGGAGTGTGCTTTTGGTATGATTATAGCTGCTTTCTTCCATTTATATAATCTTTTCTCATCTCTATTCTTTGTGATAGTCTAAAATGTTTCTAGTTTTCTTTAGATAGAAGAGATGCTGATTAAAATAAATACCAGTAGCCCATTGTTTATGGTGCCACCTTGTGGCCTTGATCCATTACTGCTGCCCATTTAGCAGGGACTGCAGGTCCTAATGAGGTCAAATCTGTAATAAATTTAGAAAGTGTAAGCAGGACGTGGCGGCACATGCTTGTAATCTCAGCATTGGGGAAGCTGAGGCAGGAGGATCTCTGTGAGTTTGAGGCCATCCTGGACTACATAGTGAGCTCAAGGCCAAACTTAACTACCAGAGAGATCCTGTCTCAAAAAACAAAACAGCCCCCCCCAAAAAAGTATATGCAATTATTTGTGTTCAAATTACTTGTGTTAGAATATTGAGGTAAAGACAAACTATAGTTAAAGGTGAGAAATGAAACAAATTATCTCTGTATTATTTAATGTTAGCAAAGGGAAAATATGTGTTTTACAAAGGCTTGCTTTAAAATTACATTTTTAAATGCTCAGTCCTATAGTATAGAAAGAAGTAGTGCTGCGCTTAAGCTTTTCTTTTGGCTATCAAGAAGTTACATCTTCTAGCACCTCTAGATGGTAAGAAACTAGGTGCTTGAAATTTCTTCTTGTTGAATTATAAAATACCTAACCCATCCCTCTTTTCTCTTTAGTTTTTCTTTCTCTGAGCACATGAGTATATGATCCTCCTTCTCTGCCATGTGTTTCTCTCACAGGAGGTCAGTAAGTGCATTTAAATGAATGTGGATCAGTACAGGATGGAAGAATGAATGAATGAATGAATAAATAAGCTCTGTGCCCCATTGGCCTGCATTCTGTGTCCAGTCCTATTTTTATTTCTGATGTCAACTAATTTGAAGCCCTTTTTAAGGCTACCCATGGTTGCAGTGCTGTGAGATCAGCCTATCATAGTGTGTTCTGGCTTGGGCATTAATCCACATCATCTTTATAAAGCAGAGGAAGAAGTAGAAATGAACAGGTGATGTTTGGATATTATCTTGCAATATAAGAGTAGGATTTAAAACAAGGTCACAGGAGAGAAAACTGGATAGTATAAAGAATAAGATCCCATATTACTAATTAAAGACATTTAGGGAGGAAAAACAAAGAAATTGCCTGAAAACAATTCATTTTGATTAGTAAGTGTATAACTTACTCTCATTTAAGTTTCATTGAAGAACTATTTTCTTCCACTTGTGATGAGTACAGTTGAAGTTGTTATATGATTGACAGTTTAGAGTAAGAGTTGATGTTCTTTTTCTGTGGTATACTCTTTTACAGGCCTAGTTGCAAAGGCCTGTGACAGTTTTCTTTGGTTTAAGACTAAGAAACCACAGGATGACAGAGAAGTCAATATCCAGCCATTCTAGATTCAACTAAGAGCAGAAAGGGAACATTAAGTTCATACCAAGGTCCTTTCTCTTAAAGGACTGAGTACTTTCTCTTAAAGCAAAAAGGAAGCAACATGAATCACCAGTGGTGATTCTATAGTTTTAAAACACTTTATATACTATATTAGCCTATCTCTTGCAAAATGTCTTCAAAGATATAGTTTAGTAAATAAGATTGGTATGCACTGAGTTGTATTCTAACCATACCGTAAATAGGAATGAGTTGAAATCCTAACTACCAGTACCTCAAAATGTGACCTGATTTGGACCTAGGTTCTTTAAAGTGATAATCAAATAAAAAATGAGGTCCTTAGGGCAGACCTTATTCCAGTGTCACTGGCGTCCTTTAGAAAGGGTGAATTTGGATACAGAGACAGACAAGTGCAGAGGAAAGACGATGTGAAGCAATGCAGGGGAACACTATGTAAAGATTGGAGTCATGGTGCCACAGCCAGGAAATGTGTGGGCTACCCGAGCTGGAAGAGGTAAGGCAGGATGCTTGCCCTGCAGGTTTCAGAGGGAACATGGCCCTTCTGATGCTGATTTCAGACTCAGGCCTCCAGAACTGTGAGACAATACATTTCAGTCCTTCTGATCCATGTAGCTTGTGGTACTCTGTATGGCAGCCCTAGAAAAATAATATGATAGGGGCTGGGGATTTAGCTCAGTGGTTTCAGTGCCTGTTTTGCAAGTACAAGGACCCAAGTTCAATCCCGGTACCTAAAAAAAAAAT
>NW_022900938.1:18457119-18481744 GCF_012274545.1 Fukomys damarensis
TATTGAGCTTGTACTTGCTGCCACCCCCTAAAATGAGCGCTTTATGAGCATTGCTTTAATTCACACCAACCTTGGAAAATCTACAGACTTGTCTTCCCAAGGTGTTCCCCAAAACACTAAGGTTAAGTGCTTTGCCCAATATCACATAAGTTGTCAGTGAAGGAGCTAAGATGTGAACTAAAGTCTATTTAACTCTAGATTTTGCTCTGTGGCGTGTGTGTGTGTGTGTGTATGTGTGTGTGTGTGTGTGTGTGTGTAGAAATCTGGCTCTACTCACACGCCGTCATCATCCTATCTCATTAGAAGCAGTCACTTCCATCTGTGGAATTAATTTGCCATTCACTGGCAACCCCACCTTTCACTTTCAAGGACCTGAGTGGGATTCTCCATTTCTCTCCATAAAAGGTTGACAATGTTCTTTGACTCTGTAATTTGGAATGTGTAACCTTACTGGCCTCTTCCCCCACACCTCTCCGTTTCTTTCTGCCTTTTCCATCATGCAAATCAGTGTGGTTTAATATGTGTAATAGAGTGAAAAATCTACATGAAGTCAATTTTCTGCTTCAGTAGAAATTCTTTTTTAAAAAATCCAACCAATGCCTTTGTCAAAAAAATACATAAATCTGCACTGAACTGTGTAGATACTGGAGATGCTGAAAACTGGGCTAAAACTTGAAACAAAATTTGATCAGTGAGACTAACTCTTGCATTTTGAGAATGGGCTTTTTCTCTAAATAATAGAATGTCTTCATGTTATTAGTACTTATTTCTACTTTACAGTTTTCTGTACTCACTGATGCAAAAAGCCAATAAATAAGCTTAACAGATATGCACACTTGATTTCCTTTGGAGATGGTACTATAGGACACCAAAGAAAGCACTACATCAAGACTTGTCATGTAGAGGTACAAGATCCCAACAATGAATGTAACTGTACTGTATCCCTAAAATGTACCAATAAACTCAAAGCTGAAAGAAAAGAATAAAATGAAAAAAAAATGGCTAAATCAATTGGATCCATATATAGAAAATAGAAAAGAAAACAGGACAACTAAACCCTTGTAAGCTAAGAATTAGCCCACCTTGGGCCAGAGATTTGGCTCAGTGGTCTCATCGCCTGCCTCTCAAGTGAAAGGTCCTAAATTTGAATCCCAGTACCAGGAAGAATAATTAGCCCACCTTGGACAAAAAATATTAAAAATAAATGCAACTTTACTAAAAAAAGAAATAATTTTAACTTAAAACAGTGCCATAAATCTATGCAATAATAATAATTTAAAAAAAGAAATCCCAAACTACTAACAGAGTGAGGAGACAACCTACAAATTGGGGAAAAAAATTCCTAGCCATAACTCAAATAGAGGACTAATATCTAGAACATATAAATTACTCAGAAAACTAGATACCTAAAATAAAAGACCCAATCAAAAAATAAGCAGCTGGGGACAGCCGCTTGGAGATCCCGTTCTCTCTCTGGCCTGTCTGGGCCAAAAGGTGAGGACTGGATAACCATGCCCTCCCACTGCCTGTGCAGCAACCAGCATCCAGCAGAAGGTGGAAGGTGGAGGTCCAGGAAAAAAATCAACAATGAAATACTAGAACTGAACCAAGCTTTTGAACATATGGACTTAATAATTGATGTCTATAGAGTGTTTCACCCCACAAAATCAGAATGTACCTACTGTTTGGCTGCACATGGGTCATTGTCCAAGACAGACTACATACTAGCTTATAGAACAGGTTTGAATAAATGCAAAGGAATCAACATTATCCCCTGTATAGTATCAGATCACAGTGTAATCAAGCTGGAGATCAATAGCATAAAATACCCATAGGAACTTCACAAACACATGGAAATTGAACAACACTCTCCTGAACAATCAATGGGTCACAGAGGAAATTAAAGAAGAAATTAGACAGTTTTTACAAATAAATGATAATACCAATACAACATACAGGAATCTATGGGACACAATGAAAACGGTTCTATGTGGAAAATTCATAGCAGTGAATGCTCACACTAGTAAAACAGAGTGAGCTCAAATAAACAACCTGATGATGAATCTTAGACTCCTAGAAAAAGAAGGGCAAGAAAAACCCAAAGCTCATACAAGAGAGGAAATTATAAAGATTAGAGCAGAAATCAATGCAATGCAAACTAAGGAAATGATACCAAAACAAAAAAAACAAAAAAAAACAATCAGAGTTGGTTTTTTGAAAGAATAAAATCAGTAAACCCTTAGCTAACCTTGTCAAAAAAAAAGGAAAGAAAAGGCTCAGATCCATGCAATTAGGAATGAAAAAGGTGAAGTCACAACAGAAATCCAGAGGATCGTCAATACCTACTTTGAGAAACTGTACTCTAATAAAATGGAAAACAGAAGAAATGGACATTTCTAGATACTTATTAATTACCAAAGTTGAACAAAGAAGATAAAAAAATTCTAAACACCCCAATTACAATCATTGAAATTGAAAATTAATTAAATTTATCAACAAAAAAAGCCCACATCCTGATGGATTCACTGCTTATTCTACAACATATTTAGAGAAGAACTACTGCCACTACTCTTTGAACTTTTCAATGAAATTGAAAGGGAAGCAATACTTCCAAATTCATTCCTGGAAACAAGTATTACTTTGATTTCCAAACCAGGGAAAGATGCAACTAAAAAAGTGAACTACAGGCCAATCTCCTTGATGAATATAGATGCAAAAATCCTTAATAATATATTAGCAAACAGAATACAGAGGGTCATCAAGAATCATACATCCTCAAGTCAGATTTATTCCAGGGATGCAAGGATGGTTCAACACACGTAAGTCAATAAATGTATTACACTATATTAACAGAGTCAAGGACAAAAACCATATGATCCTCTTGATAGATGCAGAAAAAGCATTTGACAAAATTCAACACCCATTCATGATAAAAACCCTGCAAAAATTGGAATATATGGTCTATATCTCAACTTAATAAAGATTATCTATGAAAAAACCAACAGCCAACATCATATTAAATGGCTCAAAACTGAAAACCTTCACATTAAAATCAGGAACAAGACAAGGGTGCCCACAATCACCACTCCTCTTCAATATAATTCTGGAAACATTAGCCACAGCAATTATACAAGAGAAAGATCAAAGCAATAAAGATAGGAAAGGAAGAAGTTAAACTGTCATTATTTGCTGACAGTATGATACTCTACATTGAAGACCCAAAAACTCTACCAAAAGACTTCTAGACTTAATTGATACTTTTAGCAGAGTAGCTGTATACAAAGTCAAAACTCAGAAATCACTAGCCTTCTTGTACACAAATAACAGACTCACTGAGAGAAAAGTTAAGGAAACAATTCCATTCACAATAGCATCCAAACAATGAAGTATCTAGGAATCAATCTAACAAAAGAAGCAAAAGGCCTCTACACTGAAAACTCCAGCACTCTGAAAAAAGAGATCAAAGAGGATATAAGAAAATGGAAAGATATCCCCTGCTTCTTCCTGGGTACGAAGAATCAACATAGTGAAAATGGCCATACCTCCAAAACTGCTATAAAGATTCAATGCAATGCCAATTGAAATTCCAACACTATGTTTAACGCAACTAGAAAAAAATCCAAAAATTCATTTGGAACCATAAGAGACCTAGAATAGCAAAAGCCATCCTAGGCAACAGACACATGACAGCAGGTATAACAATTCCCAATTTGAAACTATACTGCAAAACCATTGTGATAAAAACAGCATCATACTGGCAAAGGAACAGACCTGAGAATCAGTGCAATATATTGGAAGATATGGAAACAATTCCAGATCTTTAACAAAGGAGCTGACCATCATCACTGGAGGCAAGATAGCCTCTTGAATAAAGTGTGTTGGAAAAACTGGATTTCAACCTGCCAAAGATTAAAACTAGACCCTTATCTTTCACCATGCACTAAACTAAAATCCAAGTGGATTAAAGATCTAAATATTTAAAAAGTCAGTAAATTTTCTGGAAGATAAGTTAGGCAGAACTCTTGAAGACATTTACATAGGAAAAGACTTTATGAACAAATCCTTAGTAGTATGGGAACTAGCAGAAAGAATCAACAACTCGGATCTCATCTTATTAGAAAGCTTCTGCACAGCAAAAGAAACCATCAGCAGAAGTAAAAGACAACCTACAATGTGGGAAAAAATTTTTACCAACTGCTCCTCAGACAAAGGACTATTATCTAGAATATATAAAGAACTCAAAACAATCAGCCTCCCAAATATAAAGACCCAATTAAAAAAATGGGCATCTGAAATGAACAGACATTTCTCAGACAAAGAAGTAAAAGCAGCAAGTAAATATATGAAAAAATGTTTCACATCACTGGTTATTCGAGAGATGCAGATGAAAACAAACAGAGATTTCCACCTCACCCCACAAAGAATAGCTTCTGTCAAAAAATCAAACAATAACAAATGTTGGCAGGGTTGTGGGGAGAAAGGAACCTTTTTCCATTGTTGGTGGGAGTGCAGACTGGTGCAACAACTATGGAAATCAGTATGGAGATACCTCAAAGAGCTGGGATTAGAGGTTCCATTTGACCCAGCTATCCCTCTGCTGGGTATCTTTCCAAAAGAATTAAAAGAATCATATCACAGTGATATATGTGCTCCCTTGTTTATAATGACAGTTTGTAATAGCTAAAATATGGAAACAGCCCATTTGCCCATCATTTGGAAACTGGATAAAGAAGATGTGATTTTTCTATAAAATGGAATACTACTCAGCCATAAAGAATGAGAAATTAGATTTATTCATAGGAAAATGGATGCATATTGAGGATATGCTCTTAAGTGAAATAAATAAGTCACATATGTAAATACTGAATAGTTTCTCTGGTGTGAAAAATTATAATGGCACATAAAATCCTTATTGTATAACTGATAATGTGAAATGGGAAGAAAAGGGCTAAAGGTGCAGGGGAAGTGGGAAGGATAGGGGAAAGGAAATAAGGGAAAATGAAAAAACATGAGAAAATAAAGAAAGGGAAATAAAGTATTTGTAAGCAGGGAAGGGAAGAAGGGGTGAAGGGAGGGCAGGGATAAGGGGAAAAAATGAGAACCAAGACCTGTCATGTAAAGGTAAAAGATCCCAATGTTGAATGTGACTGACCTGTATCCCTAAAATGTACCAATAAACTCAATGAGAAAAAAAATAAAAACCTGAATTTGATTAAAAAAAAGAGCAGATGAAATAAATAGATGCTTCTTATAAGTACAAATCATCAATAAATACACGAAAAAATGTTAAACATCTCTGGCCATTAGAGAAACATAAATTAAAACAACACTGAGATTCCATCTTAGTACAGAAAGAATGGCTAATATAAAAATATCAAATAACAATTGTTGACGAGGCTGTGGGGACAAAGGAATCTTTCTACGTGGTTAGTAGGAACACAGACTAGTATAACCACTAGGAAATCGGCATGAAGAGTCCTCAAAAAATTTAAACTAGAATTTCCATTGGACTAAGCTACTCACATTCTAGGTGTCTTCCTGAAAGAGTTAAAGACATCATAAAGCAGTGATAAAGGCATAGTCATGTCTATAGTAGCACAGTTCATAATAGCTAAACATTGGCAGTAGTATATATAACCATCAGCAGAAGAATGGATAATGAAAGTGTGGCATTTATACACAATGGAGTACTTCTCTGTCACAAAGAAGGATACACTGGAGTGATCTGTAGAAAAGTGGATGCACTTTGTGGCCATGATATTAAGTGAAATAAATGACACACATGCTTAAACATTGCATACATAGTTTCTGTTATATGAGAAATGCAAAATTTAAAAAGCAAAATAAAAGATAGATAATAGGAAATAGGACATAGGCCTTTTGCAAAAGGAAAAGGATCAAGAGATGGAGGGAAGATGGAAGGGAGGGGAATGTAAAAAGTATTAAGATGTGTTATGTACACGTACTAACTCCCCATGATGAATGCAATCATGCACCACAAACATGTACCAATAAGAATACAGTTTTTAAAAAATGAACTCGATGTGGAGCCCAATTATCAAGCAGCAGTGTGTTTACCAGTACCTGCAGGGAGTTAACATATTCTGTGTAATTGATATAAAATGAGTCATGTTCCCACTTTAGCCTTTATGTTTTAAAATTTTTGTAATTACTTTGTGCATTTTTAAAGCAATGTAACTGGAGAAAATGTTAGAGAGTTTTAATATGTTAAAAAAGAAAATAAAAAGAAAAAAATTCCAGTTAGATCATTAGACAGACAAAACAGACAGCTGATGTCACATTAGTCATAGACTACAAAAGCCAAAGTCCATCAAATTAATTGATATTAGCTAATCGGAAACAAAATTAGGAACCTAAGGGTGTATTTGACTGTTTACCTGAAAACTTTCTCCTTTTCTACTATTGATTTGGGTTTAGGGTGTCCCCTCCCCCCTCAGTGTTCTACCTGACTCCAGTAGATTTCAAAGGTTTCCCAAGGATTTCTGACTGTGACCCAAGGACACGGCCATCAGGCAGGAGCTTCAGGAAGGAGGCAGGGTCACCACTGCCCAGTGCTTCAGGGTGATTAAAAGGATGACTGAGGTCGCTCCATACTTGGGGATTATTATTTACTGAGGCCAATGTTTTCACTGTTGTTTGATGGAAATGGTCACCTGGCAATGTCCACTCGATAACACCTTTGAACTCCTGTTGTTTAAAGTCACCAGTGTGCTTTTCTTCCTATTACTACAAGGGTAGAGAAAGACGATGATACTAGTTAACTTATTTTTGAGGTGGTGGATAACACCCGGGCATTTCAGAGAGAAAATTCTAGAAAATAAGAACCTCTAAGCAGGTTGGAAAAGAAGCAATTATGAGTCAATGTGAGTATTGAATGGTGACTTTAGATTGTGGACTGCTGGGAATAATGGGAACTGGAAATAGAAAGATCTGGACATTGTGAGATTCTCTTAAGAAGGTAACTAAGATATATCAATTATTTATTTGTCTTCCTAACTAATGTGAAAACGATATGTGCAGTGGGACCTCTAAAAATTATTGGAAACCTCCACAATTAGCTTCCACTCTCCTTCCTAGTGTATGGTGCAGGCCTGAGGGAAAAAAAGCTAAACGACAGAACTAAGAGAGACAGAAAACAGGGTGCTAGGATGTCCAATGCTGTGCAAGTGACAAAGGTTTTGGCCAGTCCCTGGCACTGATTTTTAGTGGTCATCAATTGGGGTAAAGGAGAGCTACTTGCAAGGGCAGAACTACATGCAAAGATATGCAGTCATGCATTTTCTACAGAAATTAACACAGCTTGTAAAGAACAAGACAAACCATTCTTAGATTAGGAACAGAATAGATAAAATATATGCTTGTAATTAGAACAGTACTTCTAGTAAGAAGGTTTTAGTTGTAGAAATGGAATTTGGGTGTGAGTTACTATGACCTTGGCACCTAGGCTTTGACCAGACTCACTTCTATAAACAAGTCAATTGTGGGGTTAAGTTTTTACAGCCTGCTTTGAGTCATAATCAGTACTGCAGCCTCCTGCAGGGAAGTAAAAACTAAAGCTATCAAACCCATATTTCTATAATAGCTGATGCAGCCACAAATAGGAGATTTAGGAAAGTCAGAGTAGAAGTGGTAGATAAGGCCATGAAAGTTGAAAATACCATTTAAAACATGTATGTTAATCAAGACTAGAAGAGGATTCTGTAAAGAACTTTGGCATTGAAGAGTGTGCAGAAAAGAGCAGCCTGAGAAGGAATGCCCTGAGACAGGAAGACATCACTGAGAAGGAGGTGGAAAGATTCAAAACTGTACCAATCACTACCCCAAGATCAAAAAGAAATGGGTCAAAATGCACCTTGGCATTCTGCTGGCATGCAATGCTACACCTCAGTGAGAGCATTCAGTAAAACAGGGTGAAAGGGAAGCAAATTAAGCAAGAGTAAAGAAATGGATAGAGTGGCCACATCGGGTTCAAACCCTCTTTTAAGTTTGTCCTTGAAAGGAAGCAGAGAGAAGTGAAAAGAAACACTGAACTGGAAGTGCATATCACAGCAAGAGAGATGAGTCCCAGGAGAGGGAAGAGCTGAGAAAACAAAGCAACGAAGACAGGTAGCCATAGGGTCCCACACAGATGAGAGCAGTTGGTACTGGACAAAAAGAGGGCATCTCTGGGACAGAAGCTAAGACACTGGGGCCAGCAGGCCAACAGGTAAATGGAGAGGTGGTAGCTCTTGCCAAATGCACTTTCTCTGTGACTGAGAAGCCAATTACCAACTGAATGCAAGGAGAACAAAAGTGAGTAGGTGCTTAAGGAGGGGGAAAAGCTTTGAATCTGTAACTTCGGAAAGAGAAAAGGCTCATGTATTAGAATAGTTCTGACTACAGAGGGGGGAAAGCCTCGACTAGATCATGTTGGGAAGACAGTTTGAGCAGAGCAGCAGTGTCTGCCAGTCCAGGGGTGGATGTGGTGTGATTTGTGCTTCAGCTCACTCAGTGTTGGCTCTAAAGTAGGGTTTTTATACATGGGAGTTCTGATTATTTGGGAAACGAAGTCCACTGAGTCTTGAATATTTTTTTGCAAATGAAATAGAATAGGGCAAAGCAAATCAGACTGCATTTGACTTAGGGGGCTAAATATTTTAGTTGTGGATGGAGATGTGTGCCGGGTTGCTGATGACCAATCAATACAGGACATCCCTACCTGGTATTCTTCAACTCAGGACAGATCTGTACCATGGTCAGTTATTTCAGTTGACTGTTTAGTTTAGTTTAGTCAAGGTGGCAGGAGGAAGCCCATAGTTTCATGAAAAGCCTAAAGCTGAAAGGATCCGTAGAATCAGAATTACTGCTAGTGACTTCTGTGTCTTTTAGTCTGACTCGTACAGCCAGTAACTAGCTGGGGGGCTCTCTCTGTGCAAGTCACTTAGACCTGATGAGTGCTATGGCCCGTATTTGGGGCATTACAGACTTCCACTTCCTCCTTTATGATGATGTGCTAGGGTGGAAAGAAAACAATCTGAAAGGAAAAAGTAAGGGAAATATACTGTAGATCGTTGCTAAATATGCGGGTATCCTATCAAGATGGCCACCTCAGTATTGAGAACTGAGGTCTTGAGGGTCTCGGAGGCCTCACAAATGGCTACAGTAGTGTTTGTGGGAGCGCAGAATACCTACTGAGGGGTGGGGTTTCTTGCTGCTCAGCTCCTCATCCCTGAAATATCCAGTGCCTTCCATCACTGTGAAAGCCTATTTGCTGAAATGTGAGGGGACATTTCCCAGATGATCATTTCCATTAACAGCAGTAAAAACATTTGCTTCAATAAACAATGATCCTCAAGTATTAGTCTCATCATGCTTTTAATCTCTGAGGCACTCGGCAGTGCTTATCTGAGAATAAACAGAATCGAATAGAAATCAAGCTTTATTTAAAATGTTTTTAGGGTTTCTTGTTTAAAGATCCTCCATTATAAGTTTATTTTGCAGTGTTACTTATTTGACCCTAATTTTTCTTGGTACACTTGGGTTTTAATCTATTAGGTTTTCTAAAAGTCCCATCAGGTGGCCATTGGATGTGTTCCATTTGTTGCTCTCCTAAAGTCTAGAGCTCTCACTTTAAAATTTTTAAGTCCAGAATCTCGTGTGGTTATCACTCAGTGACTATTAACAGCAATGTAGTTTTCCTTTATTTATATTTTATATCCAACATAGTATACTATGTGTAAATTCAGTACACAGTTAATGGCCTCATTAAGTATAAATGAAGGATTGAGCATCTTCATTTACTGATTATAGATCTATAAAGTCTGACTAAAGATATTGATTTATCTGTGGACATTTATTCACTGAATGAATATTTATTTAATGTCTCCCATGTGCCAGGCACTGAACTAAAAGCACTGGGTGTATAAAGTATGATACATAACCTCCTTTTAGGACCTGCAATATGTTAAGATAAATAGATATACACACATAAAAAGTTGCATGATATAAGACCTAAATTGCAATGCAAGACAATAACATAAAGTAGTATTTCTCAAATTGTGGTATGTGAGATAATTTTAGGCAGCTGACACAGATAAACTTTTTTATGTCCATGGTTATATTTTATTGTATATACATTTACATCAATTTATGGAGAATGTCACTGCCTTTCTATTATGGCTATGATCTAAAACTCCCTATAAAATGAAATATATTTAAATAAAAAAGAATCAATTTTAAGAAAATATTAAAGGCAAAAGTATAACAGCATGTTAATATTCAAAAAAAGTAGTGAAGGGTGTGGTGTGTGAATACTGAGATTTGAGACTTGACAGAGATCGGACATGAACAGAATGTCCTACTGGGATTTGCACCAAAGCATTCCGGCAGTGCAGCCAGAGGAAAGAAGCAGCCCAGTGGCCTGGGACTCGGGGAAGACTCTGTGGAGAAAGGAGCTGAGTCTGAGCTGAGAGCAGGGAGGACGTCCTGGGGAGCTTCTCACAGTGGCAAAAGAACCTGGAGCCAGAATTCACATTAGCTGATGAGAAAGCAGAGTTTAGAGTGGAGGGTCTGAGTAGGGCAGGATAGAAGGGAAGGCGGCAAGTACAGGCTGGAAGGGGGAAGACTACAGGGTATTGAATGATTGAATGTTAGGCCGAGAAATCTGGGCCCTTCCTTCTTCTTAGAGGATGAAGCATTTTATTCCACTTGGGCCAGCATCCTCAATGATGATGATCAGGAAGGTTCTGAAAAGCCTTCTGTCCAGGCATGGTGGTGCATACCTGTAATCCCAGCACTCGGAGGCTGCAGCAGGAGGGTCTCTTTGAGTTTGAGACCAGTGTAGGCTACACAGTGAGTTGCAGGTCAATCTCAACTACATAGTGAGACCCTGTCTCAAAAAACAAACAAACAAAAAGCCTTCTGGTTGACATACCTGCCTCCAACGAAGAGAGTCCAGGATTGTCTTTCCCGAAGGATTTGCCATGTGGAGTTTGTATCCTATTTACCACTGACTTTGATTCTATAGCAGCTCATGACCTGAAAGGCCAACTAGTCCACAGGCAGCACTGGGACATGGAGCCCTTTAAAAGGGGCGCATCTGAGGCAGGCCTAGAGTGGTATCAAAATGCGGGATGCTGAGTACTCAGGGTAATGTTCAGCAGATTTGCTTGGGGCTGACCTGTTTTCTCTAAATAGCTATGTTGTACATATGAAAGAATTATAATACTGTGTTATTAAATTTGTTGGAATGCAGGGTTTCTCTCCTTCTTGACCTGATTATTTTTCTGTTTTAGATAACTATGTGTGAGTAAGGCAAGTCTCAAATTCTCTTTTACAAAATTCTCTCATGTGGTTTTACTTTGGGGGGCCTGGGGATTTTCAACCCCTAGGAGTAGTCCTCCTGAGTTTATTCAGAGGTATGTTTAAATATAAACTTGGTTTAAAAAAGTAAACATTAAGTGTGTCTAATGTTTTATTATAAAATTGAATTTGAAAAAAATTCATGAAAACCACTATTATTTTCCTTTTCTGTTAAAATTTCCTCATTCCAGATAAGATCCAAAATGGTATCTTTAGGTTCTTAGTAACTCAGTGGTATCAAAGAGGAGCTATTTTCAAATTGTCTTTTAGGTCCCTATAGAGCTCTACTTCAATTAGTGCAAGTCTGCTTTACTTAATTAGTTTATTAATTAATTTATTTATTTTGAAGCTGGGTCTTACTCTGCAGCACAGGCTGTCCTTGAACTGGGCGCAATCCTCTTGACTCAGCTTCCCAAGTGCTGGGATTATAGACATGTGCCAGCATGCACACTCAAGCTCATAGCAGCACAATTTATAGTAACTAAACCTGGGAAACAACCCAAATGCCCATCAACTGATGAATGGATAAAGAACCTCTAGTCCTAGCTTTATGAGCATTCTCTACACTGATTTCCATAGTGGTTTCTCCAGTCTACACTCCCACCAACAATGGAGAAGAGTTCCTTGTCCCCCACAGCCCCTCCAGCATTTCTTGCTGACTGATTTCTTGATAATAGCCATTCATTCTCGGCACCATTTTAATTTGCATCTCTTGAATGACCAGTGCCATTTAACATTTTTTCATATATTTATTTGCCATTTGTATTTCTTCATCTGAGAAAAGTGTATTCATCTCAGATGCCTATTTTTGTATTGGGCCTTTACATTTAGATGTTTGTTTCAGTCCTTTATGTATTCTAGACATTATTCTTTTGTCTGAAGAACTGCTGGCAAAAATTTTTCCACTCTGTTGGTTGTTTCTTGACTCTATTGGTGATTTCCTTTTTTTGAAAAAGCTTTTAAATAAGATAATATTCCAGTTATTGATTCTTTGTAATATTTCCCATGCAATAGGTCTTTTCTTCATAAAATATTTGCCAATGCCTATGTCTTCAAAAGTTCCACCTATTCTCTCATCCAACAGATTTAGTGTTTCTGTTTACTATTTTGATCTTTGATCCATTTTGATTTTAGTTTAGTACATGGTCTAGTAAGAGGGAGGAAATCATAGAGATTAGAGCACAAATTAACACAATCAAGACTAAGAAAACAATAGATGGAATCAATGAATTGAAGAGTTGATTAAATAAATTAATAAATCCTTGGCTAACCTCATAAAAAAAAAGAAGGAAAGAAAAGACTCAAATCCATGCAATCAGGAATGAAAAGGATGAAACTAGAATGGATCCTGCAGAAACCCAGAAGATCAACAGCTCTTCTGAGAACCTTTATTCTAATAAGATGGAAAAGACAGAAGAAATGGACAGATTCCTAGGTACATGTGAATTGCCAAAGCTGAGAAAGAAGATATAAAAAGTCTTAACAACCCAGTAATAGTCAATGAAATTAAACATGTAATTAAAAACCAAGCAACAAAGAAAAGCCCAGGGCCAGGTGGATTCACTGCTGAATTCTACAAGAGATTTAGAGAGGATCTAATGCCACTATTCCTAAAACTTTTTAATGGAATTGAAAGGGAAACAATACTCCTATTTATTTCTAGAAGTTATTCCTAGAAGCAAATATTACCCAGATACCCAAATCAGAAAAGGATCCAACCAAAAAAGAAAACTATAGGCAAATTTCCCTAATAAATATAGACACAAAATTCCTCAATAAGATACTGGCAAACAATTCAGCAAATCATCAAAAAGATTATACACCAAGACCAAGTAGGATTCATTCCAGGGATGCAGGGATGATTCAAAACACAAATCAATAAATGTAACACACCATATTAATAGAAACAAGGATAAAAATCATATGACCTCAATAGATACATAAAAAGCATTTGAAAAGTCCAACCCCCATTTATTATTTTTAAAAACCTATAGAAAATTGGAATAGATGGTCTTTAATCTCAATCTGATAAAAGCCATCTATGACAAACTGACAGCTCACATCATACTTAATGGTCAAAAATTGAAAGCTTTCACTCTAAAATCAGGAACAAGACAAAGATGTCCACTATCTCTTCTCCTATTCAATACAGTTGTGAAAATATTAGCCAGAGCAGTTAGACAAGGGAAAGAAATAAAAGGAATAAAGATAGGAATGGAAGAAATTAAATTATCATTATTTGCAGATGACATGATACTCTACGTAGAAAACCCCCAAAACTACACCAAAAGATTTCTAGATTTAATAGCCAAATTCAGTTGTGTAGCTGGATACAAAGTCAACAATCAGAAATCAATAGCATCCCTGTACACGAATAACAAACTCACTGAGAGAGAAATTAGAGAAACCGTGCCTTTCACAAAGATGTAAAAAAAATGAAAAACTTAGGAATCATTCTAATGAAGGAAGTAAAATATATTTACATCAAAAATTACAGTACTGAAAAAGGAAACTGAAGAAAATCAAAAGCTATCCCTTGCTTGTGCATAGGAAGAATCAACATAGTAAGAATGGCCATACTCCTAAAATTGTTATACAGATTTAATGCCATCCTAATCCAAAATACCAATAGCATATGTTACAGAACTAGAGAAAATGTTCCTAAAATTCATTTGGAACCAGAAGAGACCTAGAATAGCAAAAACAATTCTGGGAAAAAAAAAAAAAAAAGAAAGGCAAGGCAAGGGGTATCATAATCCCTGACCTGAAATTATAGCACAGAGATACTGTGATAAAAACAGCATGGTACTGGCAAAAAAAGAGACCTGAAGATCATTGGAACAGAATAGAAGATGCAGAAACACACTCAGCCACCTCATCTTTGACAAAGGAGCCAAACACCTTCCCTGGAAGAAAGATAGCCTCTTTAATAAATGTTGCTGGAAAAACTGGCTTTCCACTTTGGGAAGCATTTCCCTTTTTTTAGCTGGTCTTTTCACTTTCTTCATCGTGCAGAAACCGAAAGACATTATTCCCATTTTATGTGAGAATTATAGTCCATGATTGCCTCTTTTAAGTTACAAGGCAGTAACTTTTCCCTGTTAACCTCATTTCCATTATAGATATAGATTTGTTAGTCTGAACTTTCCAAATCTAAAACAAAATATACTTTTTCAACAATTAAATAAAATTGGACCAAATAATTAAATTAGAGAAAGGATGGAAGTTTTACAAGGGCTTGTGTTGGTGTTGGGGTGACATTGCACCACCCACCTCTACCTTCCACCATGCCCAGTTACCAAACCTTGTTATGTCCTTGTACACACCAAGGGGAATAAAAGCCAGCTTCAATCCTTTATGTAGTATAGTTTTCTAATTATATTTTAAGATGTATAGAGGAAATAGAGAAGGAGAAAACAGAAATATATGTCATCAGTAAATAGTTTTAAAATGATATTTTTGTCTTTATATCTTGTAAGACTAGATTTTAAAATAATAATGTATATTACCTTTGTTTATTTTTTTACTTTTATAATCAGAGAAGAAAGGCACTCTTTGAAGATGGAATTATTGGGACTACAAAGTGAGGTAGGAGCAGATCATCTTCCAGTACCTTTTTGTGTGATGTTGCCGAGTTTCCATCTCTTGTCTTTAATAACCTGGAGAGACACATAACTCAATGGGTTCTGTCTTATTTTCTGGTTCAGAAAAGCTGCCTTCAGGTTCACGGCTTGGTTTGAAATATAGTTCTTTTCAAGACAAAAATGTTTTAAAAATCACATTGTACTACATAATGGAATTTCTTTTCTTCCTGAGCAACATCACTCGGGAAGATTTTTGTTTCATTTGCTTTGTTGTTGTTGTTTTTAGGATTTTAAAAAAATTACTTCTATTGAATTGGTAATGTTTGGTTCCATGAAAAGAAGCACTATTAAATTTAACAGTTGTAACAATTGGAGTTCTGAAACTATTGGAAATAATTAAGTTTGCCATCTTCCTTATCCTTTTTGTTGGAAGAAATAGCAAATATTATATACAGTATTAGATTTTCAAGAAAAGTTGAAATACTTGTACATTTGTGTCCTTAATGTTCTAGGAAATCCAGCAAACTAGATACATCCTTTCAAATACCTTGCAATGCAAAGTCAGATCTGTGGACCAACAGCTACTTAGAAATGCAGAATCTCAGGCCCACTGCAGGCTTACTGAGTCAGAATCTTCAGGTTAACAAGACTGCAGGTGGTTTGTATGCACACTCCGTGACAAGGATGGTACACAGTACTACTGGAGTTTCCAGGTCCTATCTGCTGAATCTCTACCATCATTTACTGCCCTTCTTTCTTTTCCTCTTCTCTTGCATCCAACCAATAACTTGTAAAGTATGTAAGATAACACTTCTTAACCTAGAGCCTATCTGCCTTTATAGAATTGCAGATAGCTTGTGATAGAATTGCACTGAAATTCCATATAAAATTACATGTGCATAAGCTCAATAACATTTTATTAGTTATTCCAGACTGCACAATCACAAATCATAAATAATATGTTCTACCTTGAAACATGGAGTAAATAGAATGACTTATAATGACAGAATTATTCTTACCTGGCAGAGATCTAGGAGAAAACACCAATAAGCCTTTTCTGTTGTTTTAAAAAAAAGAACCAATTGACTAGAGAGTAGATCACAGAGACGCATTTGGGGAAGCAGCTTTGTATTCCCCCAGATTGAATTCTGCTCCACTGAACCTGATGCATTTGGGTTAGAAGAAAATTGCCTGCTCAGTTCCAATAGATCTCACATGCTTTAGGACAATTAAAAAAGATAAATGTCTCCATAATGGGAGTTTTGTGTCTTTGACTTTCTGATTGCTTTGATTCCCTAGGACATAGCTCCTCAACGTTGGCTGCATTTTAGACTTATCATACACCAGATCCAGAATTTTTTTTGGTGTGGCGGGGGGATAAAGCCTATTAGATTTTGTTGTTTAGTGTTAACTGTCTCGGGGGATTTTAATCTGTGGCTAGGCTAAGAACCACCTGTGTAGAGTAATGTGTGACAAACTGCATAATGGCCTGCTTGGGGAATTCTGTGTCTTTTATGATCTAAGGGACAGTTGATTGTTTTCCTCTGGGCAATGAAGTCCCTTTTTTATAGTGGAATATTGTTGTATACATGCTGTTCTGTCTCCCTTCGTTAAGTCAAGTGGAGGCTGATGTACAAAGTAGTTGTTCGAATCTGGAACTGACTCCAAGTGCTATCAAATCTTTCAGCTTAGTGTGTGTGTGCTGCTCTAATTACCAATCTATATCCTAAAAGCATTCTGATTTTTATGGTATGATTGACTTTTCAAATGTAATGAATTCATCTGAAAGGGACTTCTCCCTGGGGCTCCTATATGGAGGAAACCATAAGAATGATGTAAATGAGTATTTGTGCTATATAACTAAAGAATTTAATTGTAAGTTACTTTTTTCACCCATTAGGAGTACTTAGCTGATACTGTAGTTATAAAAATAAACAGTCTCAGATATTTCACAAGTCTAAGAACATGAAAGAATCTGTAGGATTCAAGATTTCACAACCCTAAATAGAATTATGAAGTGGCTATAATTTAGTCACTAGTCATGTCTTTCACTAAATAAGCAAGTGAAATCCTATGATAAAGTTCCCATTTATAAAACTTTCACTTAGACACATTTGAAAATTGATGCCCAATTACATACTCATGTTTCTCTGTTTTGTGCTTCAAGCATTATTAGACTTTGCAGCCAGTTCTCTGAAAAATAACCTAAGAGTTTATTTATGGGTTATCCTCTAAAGGAGATTTCTGGCAATCTGAGCACTCTTCTCAATCTTTTGGGTGTTTCTATGGAGGTTAAAGGGATTTGTGCTCACCTCATGTTCACCTCTGGAATGGATTCACAGAGTTCATTTAATTAGTTTTTCCTCCAAGATGATGAGAATGCATACCTGAGAATGATGAATTAGCTTTAACATCATTTGGAGTGGGGGATGGAAAGCGGGGACTAGAATTACAGAATAATTTAAGTCTAATGAAGATATTTTTGAAGTAGCAGCTAGTACTCAATATTAATGAAAAAACTAAAACTTATTATGTTCCTAATGTTTATGCAGTAATTTTCTCAGCTTGGAGGAAGAAAATTTTTCAGAAACATATAATGTAACTTGTTTGATATTAACTTTTCTTAACCTCAGTAAGAGATTTCTTAGTTGTCTTCTAGTGTGTATATATACATAAGCTAAGTTATTTTTATTTGCAGTGTGAAATGCATGAAGATTGTATTTATTCTTCCAATCTTCACACTGATTGCTTAATCATAGAAACTGCACCATGAGACTCTGTTATAAAGTTGTTAGTGTGTGTGTGTGTGTGTGTATTTTTCTTATTTCTTCCTGGTGGAAACTGCAGCTTTGTCACAGGAAGCCCTTGTATGATATTTAATCTATTTCTATCTTGTAGAAAGGTTTACATCTGAGTTCCCAGATAACCTTTACTTAAGTCATTCAGACTTTTCTCCTAATTTAAGCCAAAGTAAGATTAATCAAGAAGCTTTGGAACTAAATTTTAAATATTTTCAATTTTTGAAAATTTTTCATTTAAATAAATTTGAAAATTTTTTAGAAACAAATGACTGAGTAGTGAAGTATAAGAATCATTCTTATTCAGCCCACAACTAGGAGTGGCTAAGATGTTCTAGGCTTTATGCTGCGCATGCCAGGGAAAGCAGTAACAGCCTGCCAGGAAGTCACAAATGAGAGGGTAATAGAAAGTTAATAACCGTAACATAATCAAAGAGCGATGTATATGGTGTAGGTTGGATTATACAAAGTTGTTCAAAATCATGGAGAAAGAAAGAGCTGCATGGAGGAGGAATTCCACTTATCAGTATTATCTGTCCAATTACAAGCAAATGATACTGATTTGTTTAGGAAGTCAAAAGAGAAGTGGAGATCAGTTTCCTGGAAAGATACAGGTTTCCAATGGAAGGAGAATGTGGAGGAGGAGGAGAAAGAATAGAAAGAGAAGGGAGGGAGATTAAAGAGGGAGGAGGACGAGAAGAACTGAAAAGCCAGACCTCGGAAAGAGCCTGCACTGCTGATTTCTGAGCAACCAGTAGCAGAAACTGAAGCACATTTACTAAGGGAGTTGAGGAGAATTAACTGACTCCAAATTTTTTCTGTCCTTGTGTCACTTTCTTCATGATTTCTATGAGAAAGTTGGATCACCAAGGATGAGCCACGCACCTACTCCTTAGCTAAAACAGAGCAGAGGACTCAGTACAGTCAAGACTGTTGGCAATGAGAGAAGGATTATTCTCAATGGGGATTAAGTGCTGTCATTAAAAGAAAGTGAACTGGAAGACATCAAGCAGAAATAAAAGTCTGCTTCTGGAAGAGATATTTAATTCTTTGAAGATAAATAGAAGTTTTTTAGGTAGAAAATGGGGAAGTGGCATTCTAAATGGTAATCAAAGAGTCCTATGAAGAGTTTACTTTATAATACAATGACAGGACCTTTAGTATGGTGGGAAAAAATTTACAGGAGGAAGTTTGGGTGGTAAGAAGTGGCAGGAGATAAGTGAGGAAAGCTCATATTATGACACACAAAGAGATTAGAACTCAGTCCTGTAAGTAATGAAGTTAAATTGGTAATTTTTTAAATAATTTAAATCAATAGAAAAATGATAAAAATATAAGAAAATCACAGAAAAAGAATTGATGAATGCACAGAATAAAAACATTCAACTATTAGAAGTCTAAGTAACTGAAAAATGAACAGATACTAGTATCTACCTATTAATTTTCTATACAGGGTTTGAGAAGGCAAGCTGACGGAGCTATTGTATATTGCAGGTAACAGCATAATTTGAGATGTGTTCATTTTCTATAAAAGAATCCAATAATATATATTAAGCTTCTTGATATATAGTAAGCTTTTCCTTATCTCCCACTCCAAAAATTCTACTTCTAAGATTTTGTTTTATGGAATTAATCATGCATGTTCATGATATGTGAATTTAAGTGTAATGTATACATTCATAAACGCATACATATATAATATTCTGAGTGTAAGGAAAAAGAAAGTGGCATACAGGTACATGTCTCTATAGGCCTATGTACATGTACCATATCATCCAACATCATCTACCTACCTCACAAGAGGAAAAGAAAACATGTTAAGAAAGATTCTCTCTGAAAGGAAGGTGTGTACTTTTAATTAAAAGTTAAAATTAAAAGAATCATTAGAAGTATTGCCATATTTAATACAGTACGAAATGCACTAAGTTGGCTACTGCATGGTATTAATACTAGATAATATTGTTAACACAACTCACTATGGGTCTAATATTTTACCTAGATTATCCCAGGCCCGTAACTATTTGAGGACTATTTTCTTACAGATTCCAATGCCAACAGTACTAGTAGCAATAATTAGTGTTTTCTTCCCTTGTAATATTTGCAAAAATAATTCAGTAAGCAAAGCTGTGGGTTTTTGAAGTACTAACAAAGAAGGATTTAAACTGCAGTTATTCATGATACACTCTTCTCTTGGAAAGAATGTTTTTGCACCGTTGTCTGTTAATACATTCAATATGAATATAGATTAATTATACGAAGCAAAGCAAAACAACCCCCCCCAATGAAATCATTTTCCCCCCTCATGGCAAAGTCTTAAATTTAGACTAAAGGGTTTAAGACATAACTAGTTTAATTCTGGTATTTCACCTCTGTGCAGAATAATTTTATACAGGGGAGAAACTTTTCTATTTTCCCATTTAGATGGTTTGGAAAGGACCAAATTTAACATTTTCAAATAATCTGCACACAAAAGGCTTGTGAGAATTCTAAACCCTTTCAGTCTGCTAAAACTAGAAAAATTGGAAAGATAACAATGAAATATGCAAAAAAATAAAAAGGCTAAGTGTGATAACCCTTTATAAACATGTCATGAAAGCAAAAACGATACAAAGGTAGTCACCTGAGATAAAACTTGTATCATAATATTCTATAACTGAGTAGACAAAGCATTTCAAGAGGAAAGTCAGTGGAAATTATTTTAAAATATACATCTGATATTATTTTACAATATATGCAATTTAAGCAATTCGATCAATGAAAAAGTCTTAACCAAAAAAATCACAGTGTTTTATCAATATGTTAATTACCAAAAAAAAGCTACTTGTTTTGTTTTTAAGATGTAATGGCTTGGTTAAGTGTTTTAGGTCTTCTGAAATCTAACTTGTGTTAACAAAATCAAGTAGCAATAATGTAAAGCATCGGAACTGGCTCTTAAAGATATTTACATGTTGGTTATTTTGGAAATAACCAACTAAAAAATATAAAAGTGATTTTTTTTTACACAATATGAAGTCATTATTATTAGACAATACAAAAAGCAAAATTACTTCCTGAATAAATGAATATTTGTGGCACTAAGTTCACTTGCTAATGGTCTGTAACATGGAACTGCCAATATTTCACGTGAAATTTTGCTTTCATTCACCTGTATACTTGCTGGGTGACTTCTGACTAATCTTTTCAGTCTTATATAGATCTTTCCCCATTGGCATTATATATGTATAGATAATTCTTTATGCCTAATTATGCATATTAATTTTAAGGTATACATTTAAATTGTAGCAACTATTTTGTTGCATCCCAGAGTGTGTTGTGTTTAGATAAAAAGATGCATAACAGCTAAATGTATGCATGATTTTGAGGGAAGTTTAAAAATTGTGATTTTTTTTTCACTTCTTGTATATTTTAAAACCAAGCCAAATCTTACTTGCCAAGCGGTATATCACTAAATAGAAATGCCAGTAGTTTTCCTTTTATGTTTTATTTACCATAGAATCCCCTAATACTGTGTCTGATCATACAGAATTGGCTATTTTACAGGTCTGATTATCTTATTCAAAGCTTGCTATTACATGGTTAGCCTGTAAGGTGGTGTTGGTCCCCTCCTGATAATGTCAGCCTCATAAAGGGTTCCACTGTACTTTTCCTCATACTTCATTGATTTCCTGTGTGGGTATACTAGGGTATACTACCAAATTGAGCTTGGTGGATTTTTATGAAGATAATAATTAGACAATACTGTATAATAATTAACTACTCGATAAGATTATTTTGTGAGAAAGATATTTAAATGTGGTAAATGACTTCATATTATAAAGCAGTTTTACACTTAATATTCATGTTAACATTGGGTGCAATAATTTAGTAGCGTTAGCTTTAGTTATAAATAACTGGATCTTTCTGCTGACAACTTAGGTTGTATGAGTTATGCTTAAGAGCTTTAAATCTGATGTTTCCTGTACTTGCCACACTATGTTAGAATGCGTCCTTCAAACATATCCTCCTGCATTTTCTCAAACTGTACTAAATTGATAATTCTTGAAGTCTAACTCTGTGCTTACAGATCTTCATTTTAAATAGAATACGGTTTTAATTTTTGATAAGCTGCTGAATTTTAAAAGAGTTTTTTAGGGCCACCAAATATTTTGGATCATGCAGAGAATATATATTGTACTGTAGTAATTTTTGTATTTACATTTGTATGATGTGACATAATAGATGTGAATGTTAATCACTGCTTGAGTATGTTAATAAAGTTGTTTAACTATAAAAAAAAAAAAAAAGTTAAAATTAATGGGCCCAGGGATTTAGCTCAGTGGTTCCGCTGCCTGCCTTGCAAGCACAAGGACTCAAGTTCAATCCCTGGTATAAATAAATAAATAAATAAAATTAAGATTTTTAAAGTAGAGTGAGTGTTTATAAAGGTGATTATGTTTGTATAAAAAGTCAAGCAGTGCAGAGATCCTACAAAACTTTATTGTGTCATTTGACATAGCATAAAATGTGAAGCAACCTGAATGTATATCAGTTTTTCAAGTATAACCATGAAAAATAAATTTTCATAAACAGGAATTTTTAGTGTAATTGTCTACATTGTTAAGTATCCCAGAGGGAACTGTATCTTTTGCTGAGATCAGTAATAAAGGCTCTTTCAGAAAGTTTACCAGTTAAACATTTCTGAGAATTTTCTTTTGGGTATATTTTCCATAGTCTCTGATCCAATTTCTCCTATGGTAATACAAAACACCTTTTCTCTTGTCTCAGGGAAAAGATGGTATTCAGGTCTTTATTTTCTTCCTTTGTAGTCTAGAAAACTACTTTAGATTACCTTATTGTCCTTTGTGTTCTAGAGTCTACAGTTGTGGTGGTTACCTATGTATGGCACACATGCTGCAGCAGGCTGTTTGTATCATTGAACACTCTAAAAGGTTCACTGCACCATGGTGTCTAGAATACACCATGCAAATAACTACAAGTGACAAATAAATCTCATGCTCTAAACATTTCTTTGAAAATATTTGATAATACACAAACTCAAGACTATGTTAGTGTATACAGGATGTTCTGGGAAAACTGGATATCCTGTGAAAAAGAATGAAGCTAAAACCTTATCTTAAAACCGTAGACAAATATTAACACAGATCTGATTAAAGACCTAAATATAAGACCCAAAACTATAATCCTCTTAGCAGAAGACAGAAAAGCTTTATAGCATTGGATTTGACACTGATTTCTTGGCTATAACAGCAAAAGCTTAGGTAACAAAGCAAAGATTGACAGACAGAGAACATCATCATGGCCAATGAGGGGGCAACAGTGAGGAAGAGAGTCTCTAAAACATGCACTGGTGAAAAGGTGGTGGGCTGAGGAGAGGGCTAAAGAGAAAGCCTGATATGGGAAAGTAAATGAAAAGAGAAACTCACTGGGCCAAAACTCAGTATCAAATAGGTTTGTAAGAGGGAGCTGAAGCACTCCTGGATCATGGTACCCCTCTCACCCCAAGTCCAAGCTATCTTGGGAGAGAATGGGCTCCCTGAGTGAGGGCAGGGATACTTTAAACTCCTGATGAAATAGGCTCACAATCATTCCTCCAGCAAGACGATCATACATACAAGTTAGGGCTTTGGGGAAACTGCAAGCCAGAGAGCAGTGTATGAGACAACATTGAGTCCCATTCAAATTAGGGACCTCAGTGTGAGTGCTGATAGGATGGAGGCCCAAGGCCCAAGGGCTTTTTGTGCAAGCAGTGCCTAGAAGCAGTGGGACGTTGGGAAGAGAAGCCTGACAGAACCTGAAATAGTCACCCACTTCTCCCATAAACAAACCCAGTGCAGCACTTGTGGGACTGAGTGCACTGTCCACCCTTGCTGGTGGTACCCACAGGGCAGCCCCTAGCACCCACTTTCTGAGGACTGCAGATGGCAGGGAGCCCTGTGACTGTGCCAAATCCATGAGTAAGAAAATGAACCTCTTGGGTCAGGGATAAAAAAAGGATCACAAGCTGAGGAGCAGAGAGTGGTGCCTAGGTCTGAAGGCTTTTGGTGTTACATTAGGCCAAAGTCATGTGGGCAGAAAATATGGAGGTGATCATGGAATCTGCCCTGCAGTGAAGAGAATAGGAGTAAGCAGTCTCTAGCAGAACTTGGTGCCGGGTGAAACATACCTTGTCAGCCTCTTGTCAGATTAAGTAGATAGATAGATAGATAGATAGATAGATAGATAGATAGATTATTATATATTCATGTAGAAATATTATATTATTATATTATATATTCCTGTAGAAATAAGTATTATATATTCCTGTTTATGTGCAATACAGAAAAAAATTAACCAGTGCTTTTTGATATTTTGTCCAAACTGGTCTGGTCTGAAATATGGACTCTTTTAAGACAACCTTGACTTTGATTTAACTAAAAACTATATGTTTGGAAATAAGTCAGTGTTTCCCAGCATGAGCACCATGAAATACCATTTCCTTTAGAATTTATGAGATAAATGTTCTTTTAAAGATTTATAGAACATAGTCACCTTGTGCAAAGTATGAAAAAATAATGTTCAAGGCTTTATTTCAGTGATTCCTAACCTTATTTGACAGAACTCAGCCTGTGTCAGCTATTAATATCATGCAGAAATGCAGAACACACTTTAGGGTAATTTCTTGATGACTTATTTGTAAAGAGAACTTCTCATATTTTAAAAATTAATTTTTAAATGTTGTACCAGAATGCTTGTTTTCTAAATGAAATTGATAATCGCATTAGTTAGGAGCACAGCAGGCTAATAGGAAGGCAAACCATTATAAATAGGACTTGCATCCTTCAAGCAGCTGCTGAAATCTCACCTTCTTTATTAGACTTTTCTTTTTTTTTTTTTTTTTTTTTT
>NW_022900938.1:18488533-18493099 GCF_012274545.1 Fukomys damarensis
TCCTGGGTCTGTTGTCGCGCAGGCCGGGAGCTCCCGCGCAGGCCGGGAGCTCACGCGCACGCCGCCGGGTGATCGCAGACAGGCAGGTAGGCAGGCAGCTGAAAAAAACCTTATTAGACTTTTCTGGAATTAAAAAAATAGCATAAATTCCCTGGACCTCATTTTGTTCTGGTTATCATTTCATGTAGGATTTCAAATACAATTCTAATGTAGTTGGGGTTGCCTTCTGGCTTAGATGCCTTTGAAGAAACATAACCCAACAACAACTAGGTGTCAATTCAGATTCCTACTTGGTCTCTGAAGCAAATACCAAATTGGAAAGTATATTCTTAATATAAGGTAAAACCTTTAAAGGAGACATTTTGAAAGATAAATTTATGGAAAGCTTTGAGCTTGTACAGATCAGATAGATCTGTTTCACATCCATCTTCTGCTCAATCCTGTTCCATTTTCACTCTTACCTATCCTTCCTCCTCCCATCTTTTCATAAAGTAAATGGAAACATCATTCAACTTCATCTACAAGTATCTCAAAAATATACATGAAGAGTATTAACCTTTCTGTGAAAACTTGCAATACTATTGCCATACTAAAAAATTAACAGTAAGTACATCAATTACTTCTTAAAAGTCTTTAACAGTTAATTAATTATTTGGTTCAGAGTACGGTCCACCCATAATGATTGGTTGATAAATCTTTAAATATTTTTGAAGTATAGGTTCCTTCTCCTTTTTTCTCTTCATAATTTGTTTGTTGAAGAGAGAACTGGAGTGGTCAACTCATCTGGTTTGCCTGGGAATTTTCTGCCCATATCTTAGAAAGTGCCTCAACCCTAGGATATTAGTACTATAAAATTACTCACAATGTGGGCTTTGCTACTTACAGTAAGTTCCTGACTTACAAATGGTCAAGTTATGAACTTTAGAGATATGAAAGGATTTTGTATTGCAAATATTCATACATGTGAACAAATCCTCACAGGTATGCCGGGCATTGTCACAGACGTGCTACTGTGTGCCTACTGTATAGCACTGCAGTACACAGTACTTCTATGTGTGCATGCTGTTTTTATGCTTAATATTATATGTTTGTGTCAAAGGTATATAAGCGTCACTTGTCAGACTAAAGGACAAATCCAACTTAGGAACTTTCTCCCAGAATGGAACTCATTGGTAAGCTGAGGACTTACTTTACATTCAGTACATTCCCAAAACTAACATTCCCCTGTTCTCTCTCTCTCTCTGTCTCTCTGAAGTCTGTCCTCTGTTTTTTGAAAATTTATATTTCGATCAAGGTTGTTGGTTAAATTCAGTTTCAATCCTCTCTTCCCTCCTTCATTCCTTTGTTCCTTCCTTCATTTCTTCCTTCCTTTCTCCTCTCTCTCTCCCTCCCTCTTTCCCACACTGCCTTCCTGTCTTCCTGCTTTATTAGTTGTAGTATTGTATATGTCTGCTAAGAAGTATATAATGGTTGTTTCTTTATTTGTGTTGTTAGCAATTATTGCTAAACAACTCATCAGTGAGACATCTGATGAATCCTTTCCCACCTCATATTTTTACTCTGATTGCATATATTCCTGGTTGTGAATTATATTAGTTTTCTATGGCTGGAACAACAATATAACACAAACTGAATAGCTTATAAAAGAGAAACTTACTTTTTTTTCCCTCTCTCCCTTTAATTTCTTGCCTTGCCTGGTTATATTTGCTCTGTTGGCTCTCATGGAGTTGTGGTCCTCAGTTTCTTTTTTCAGGATATTGTTTAGAAGTATTTGGAGTGCCAGGTTGGTGTTCATGAAATTTCTCAGGTGTTCTTTGTCATGGAAGTATCTTATTTCCCTATCAATTTTGAAAGATAGTTTTGCAGGATACATCAGTCTAGGTTGAAGGTTGTTTTTTTAGGACTTGAAATACCTCACTCCAGGCTCTCCTTGACTTGAAGGTTTGTGTTGAAAAGACTGCTGTGATTCTGATGGGTTTTCCTTTGCATGTGATTTGTTTCTTTTCTCTAACTGCTTGTAGTATTTTGTTCTTCTTTTGGGTTTCTGGGATCTTGATTATTATATGTTTAGGTGTAGATATTTTTATCATATGATCATCTCAATAGATGCAGAAAAGCATTCTACAAAATTCACACATTCATCATAAAAACTCTACATTGCCGGGTGTGGTGGTGCACTCCTGTAATCCCAGCACTCAGGAGGCTGAGGCAGGAGGATTGCTGTGAGTTTGAGACCAGCCTGGGCTATATAGTGAGTTCCAGATCAGTCTCAAGTACATAGTGAGACCCTGTCTCAAAAAACCAATAAATAAATAAATAAATAGAAAAAATAAAAACCCTACATAAAATTGGAATAGATGGTCTTTATCACAACCTGATAAAGGCTATCTATGAAAAACCAACAGCCAGTATCATTCTAAATGGTCAAAAACTGAAAACCTTCATGCTAAAATCAGGAACAAGACAAGGATTTCTACTGTGACCACTCCTGTTCAATGTAGTTCTAGAAACATTAGCCACAGCAATTAGGCAAGAGAAAGAAATAAAAGGAATAAAGATAGGAAAGGAAGAAGTTAAACTGTCACTATTTGCTGATGATATGATACTCTACATAGAAGACCCAAAAACTCTGCGAAAAGACTACTAGACTTATTTGACAAGTTCAGCAGAGTAGCTGGATGCAGAGTCAGTGCTCAAAAATCAATAGCCTTCTTGTACACAAATAACAGAATCACTGAGAGAGAAATTAGGGAAATAATTCCTTTCATAATAACATCCAAAAAAATGAAATACCTAGGAATCAGTCTAATGAAGGAGACCAAAGATCTCTACACTGAAAATTACAGCACTGTGAGAAAAGAGAAGAGGATATAAGAAGATGGAAAGACACCCCTTGCTCCTGGGTAGGAAGAATCAACATAGTGAAAATAGCCATACTTCCAAAACATCTATATAGATTCAATGCAATCCCAATTGAAATCCCAACAGTATATTTCACAGAACTAGAGAAAATAATCCCAAAATTCATTTGGAACCAGAAGAGATCTAGAATAGCAAAAACGATTCTAGACAACAGAGACATGTCGGGGAAATCACAATCCTGAACTTGAAAGTATACTATAAAGCTACTGTGATAAAAACAGCATGGTACTGGCAAAGAAACAGACACAAGGATCAATGGAACAGATTGGAGGATACAGAAACAACACCAGACATACTCAGCTACCTCATCCTTGACAAAGGAGCCAACTATCCTCACCAGAGGAAACATAGCCTCTTTAATAAGTGGTGGTGGAAAAACTGGCTTTCAACTTGCCAAAGATTAAAACTAGATCCCTATCTTTCACCATGCACTAAACTAAAATCCATGTAGATTAAAGATCTAATATCAAAACAGAAACACTAAACTTACCTGAATGTGAATTAGGTAGAACTCTTGAAGTCATATGCATCGGAAAAGACTTTATGAACAAGTCCTCAGCAGCATGAGAACTTGCACAAAGAATCAACAGCTGGGATCTCATCATATTAAAAAGTGTTTGCAGTACAAGAGAAATCACCAACAGAGCTAAGAGACAACCTATAATGTGGGAAAAACGTTTTACCAGCTACTCCTCAGACAAAGGACTACTATCTAGAATTATAAAGCACTCAAAATAAATCAGACCCCCTAAATATAAAGACCTGATTCAAAAATTGTCATTTGAAATGAACAGATATTTCTCAAAGAATTAGAAGAAGCAAATAAATATATGAAAAAAAAGTTCATTTGAGAGACTCAAATGAAAACAACACTGAGATTCCACCTCACCCCAGAAAGAATGAGACACCAATTAAGGTGATTAATCTTTGCATCAAAAGCAAAAGGACTGTGTTGAAAATTTTATACAAAAAAAAAGGAAGAAAATTTTGAGCCACAGTGACATTTACAGCAGCTGAACTACTGTGGACCTAAGCAAATTTGTAGTGATCGCTAGCATAGGGACTCCTGACCTCCAGCAATACGAGAAGGCAGTGACGGTAAGAGTGTGGGTTTGGTAAGCTGTGGGGTCTGTGAATAATTTAATTCAAAAAGACTAATAGAGACAGCATGCTTAACCAGGATGCATCTATGTGGATTAAATAAAACATGATTTTTAAGATGCCTTTTGGTGGAAATGTTATCGGTATTCTTATGAGAAGTCCTGATTGGCAGTTACATGTCTCTGATGAATAAAAATATAAGAAACAAATCATTATTTCATAATAGCAAATTTGGAGATAGATGGAAGTTAGTGAGGAGGAATAAATTCAAGAGCTTTATTGTACAACATAATGACTGTAGTCAATAACAGAGCATTGTAATCTTAAAAACTGCTGAGAGTAGATTTTAAAGGAAGATAAGTATGAAGGACAATGCATAAGTGAAGTCGCTCATTTTAGCTATTCTACAATATGAACATCAACATGATAGATATATGCTATTTTATTTGTCAAATATAAAATAAAACAGAACAGTGACAGTAAAAAATAGAGATAAATGGAGATTTCAAAGTATAGTATCCATAATGTAAAAAAAAAAAAAAA
>NW_022900938.1:18493111-18578433 GCF_012274545.1 Fukomys damarensis
AAAAAAAAAAAAAAAACAAAAAAAGATAACATGTTCATGATAGTGAGAAGGGTAGCAATCAGTGGAACAGCCTGTGACTGATTACAAGTCCCAGGGGAAACGACTTTGGCTAAGGAGTTCAGGACTCCTCGATGTAAAAGTTCTGGGACTTTTCCAGGTACAGTTTAGAAACTAACTGAGGCTCTAGGTTCTCCACAATCTTGTGTCAATCTGTAGAAGGTGCCAGTCAGTTCTCGGATCTTCTCTGTGATTTAGGTCATGCTGATGAGAGGGACCGACATTTGGTTTTGGTCCGGGACTCCCAGAATGACTTTGCCTTTCGCCTTTCACTGGCTCATGGCTCCCTCTAGTTCTCTGCCCATGGGCAAGTCTCTGGTTCTCTCGCACAGTCCATGTAGTGGCTTCCTTATGAATACTTGTGGGATGAGATTTCGTGTGCTTTCTACTCTTCTTTGTATCTTATTTCCAGGGAGAGAAAGGTTGGGCTGTACTACTTGGTAGTTATTTGGTATTTTACTTTTAATTCTGATGCTTCTGTCCAAGGCTGTATATTTTGTCTGTCGTTATCTGTAGTTATTTTGATACCTACTAATCCAGGTATTGCATATGGTTGTCAACTATATTGTGCAGTGACTAACACATGCTTGCCTGCTTGGCAGCAGGTCTTCTCATATTATAAGCATGTATGGTCTGTCTACTGCATGTACTGGGGAACTTGCTTTAAAAATCAATCTCTAATTTATTAGCTTCTCAAATTTATCAGAAAAATTGGCTTCAGAAACAGTCATTTTATGACTATCAGCACAATATAATGATATTGTGAGATAGATGTTGAATTGCTCATAATTAATAGATCAATAAATTTCAAAAATAAGCTTTAAATTGAGCAATGGGAAATCTAAAGTATTAACTGACAAATCACATACTGGTACTGACAAAATGAACCACCCACACTTATTCTATCAAATTTGTAAATGGTGATGCATTCCTGTTTCTTGTCAAGGAGTGGATTTTGCTTATTATAATCATATTTATCATATTTAATAAACCGGTGTATTAAGTAAATAACTTGTACAAAGATAGAATTGTTCAGATAACACTTACTTATTTACAAATCTGATTGCCATCTTTAGATTTCTACATAAGAGCAGACTAGAAAAAAGCAACACTGTGCACTGTGAATTCTGTGCCATGTGAGACTGGGGGTAAAGCTTTATAAAGTTCTAAGTGGAATTTATTCACCTAAAATATTAACTGTCCCTATACACCCACAGTTACCTACACACAACCCTCCAAAGTAACTTAATTGAGATTAAGTGTAAAAGAAACCCAAGAAAATGTCAAGCATAAAACTGTTCAAAGACAAGGAAGGTAAATCACAAAAGCTGCCTTGTGGGAATCATAAACTGAAACAAAAGTCAAGTCTTACAATTAGAGCTTCAAGCTAATCCTCGCAGGTGTTAAAATACTGGTCCATTCTTTAAAGTATAGTTTTAAGATACAGTTATTTCAGGTACTTTATAGTAGTCTTCATTTCTCAAGATTAATGCAGCTATTAAATTTTAGTCCTGATCTACTGATATCTAATCAGTGTCTCTGAACATTTTGCCTACCTGATGGAGGTAACATAAAATGATCTCTCCGTGTATGTTTGTTCTCCAAACTTCAGAGAATGTGAACAACTCTTGGAGGACAAGAAGGATAATGGAGTATGGTGCTGACACACTGCTCTTGTGTGGAAGAGGTAACCACAATCTCAAATGGGATCAGGAGACCTGGGTGGTGTGAGAGAGCCCAGACTGGTGGCACTTGTGGAGAGTAGTTGGGAGACTAAGTTTTGATTCTCTCCCTCTCCAAAACTCAGCTTCTTCTGCGAGTCTCCTGAACAAAAATATTTCGTTAAGTTGCTAATTTGTTAGGTTACTATTGATGCCTCCACACTGACCCAATGGAGTACAGCTTGTTTTCAAGATTCTCAAACGCCTTCATTTGGAGAATTATAAAAAATTGAAAACACAACTTCAAGATATATTTCTAGATTATTCTATTATTTTGAACAAAGCTAATTCTTCAGTTTCAATCAGAAGATAGAATCAGATTTTATACAGAATCTGGATATAGTGAACCCTTATTACAGTGTTCTACAGGTAATTATTAGAATCACAGAAATAAAATCTTCACATTCTGTCAAGTGACTGTCATGTAGCTTTGTAAGTATTCATTAGATGAGATTTTCTAAAGGATATGTCTTCCCTCCTATGTTCTTTAAAAATCCACTGTAATAATATATGGTGAAGTTAGTATTGCAGCATTTTAAATCATAATTAAGCTTCAGAATACTCCTTTGCTTTAATAAAGTAGTTAATATTGGTGTTTCTCTTTCAGAGATAGAGAAAAAACACAAATATTAAGATACAGCATACTTGCTGGATGTGTTGGCACACACCTGTAATCCCAGCACTCGGGAGGCTGAGGCAGGAGGATTGCTGTGAGTTTGAAACCAGCCTGGGCTGCATAGTGAGTTCCAGTTCAGTCTCAACTGCATAGTGAGACCCTGTCTCAACAACAACAAAAAAAGAATACTTACTGTCCCATTGTACTAATGATTTTACCAGCAAAGTAATGTGTTCTTTAGGAATCCTTTTGTCCAAACATGACTCTTCACTTTTATTACCAACCACCTAATAAACAGTTTCACCTTTGATAATGTGACAAACAGCCTAGTACTCTGGAGTATGGATGTAAAGGCACTGGGGAGCTGTTGAGGATGTTAAGCAAGAGACTATGTGATCAGATATGAGGAGTAAATATTTTTTTGTTCTTTTATAGAGTTTATTGGTACATTTTAGGTATACAGTATAATTACATTCATTATTGGGATCTTATACGTTTATATGACAGGTCTTGGTTCTCATGTTTTCCCCTTGTGCCTGCCCTCCCTTCACCCCCTCCTCCCCTCCCCATTTACACTTTATTTCCATTTTTTCATTTTCTCATATTTGTTTTTCTTTTCTCTTATTACCTTTCCCCTACCCTTCCCACTATCCCTACACCTTTAGCCTTTGGAGTAAATCTTAACAGAAAGAAGGAGAGGTGTTAGGGGGAAGGAGGACAGGTGAAGAGGTTTTTCTAGTGGTATAGCTTTTAGTTAATTAAGTCTTGTATTCTTGGAATCAAAAACTTACCAGAATAGTCAAATCCTTCATGTCCTCATAGTGGGCAGGGCTTTTTATGTACATAGGTCTAAGAAATACATGAATGTTAGTAGACTTGGAAAAAAGTCTCTAAAAATTAAAAAAAGGTAAATAATAAATAAGATATTGTCCCTACTATATTTTGTACTTAAATAAAGTCAAGATATAGTAATGGAATACTTTGAAACTATCACCTTCCCTCTGGAGCATTTTAAGAGCCAATCTTTTCCTTCAAATCTTTCACATCTCAAAAGCTGAAACTTGTTCTATCTCCTGTATTCCACATTTTACTGCCTACATTGTTTGCTCTCAGTACTTTCATTTCCTACTTGCTTATTTAAGTTGTATGCACTAAATTATAATGTAAACATCGAGGAGATATTGACTCAGAATTTGCTGTTAATGAAACCTTGAATTGATTCTTTAGACATAGAATGTTCTCTTAGTTAAGAGTTACACACAGCAAAGTCTGAAGCTAATGTTTAGCTACAAATTTTCCTTAATATAAAATGAAGCCAAGAAGGAAAGAATGTTTGAGTTCTGTTCTAATTTTTAAAAACATTTAGTAGAAGTACAGATAACAGGATTTTCCCTGCTAGAAAATGGAAAAAAAATCCTTCTGAAGTTAGCTTGAAGTTTACTAAGAACGACTGTATATGATATGCAGGCAAGATGAGATTAAGACTAACACTATTACTTTGTGGTCAGTCAAAGTTCTGCTTGGAAGTCAGCGTTTCTGTAGTGTCAGACTCTAACTTGATTGTGGGCATGGATGTTAGAATAGATAGATGTACATCCAAAGTTCAGTTTAACACATCTGTGTTAGTTAGCTTTCTCATTGCTGGGACCAAATACCTGATATTTCCAATTTAAATGAGAAGAGGTTCATTTTGACTCTCAGTTTCAGAGGTGTCAGCATATATGTCTTAGTTACTTTCTTATTGCTGAGACAAAATACCTGACACACAAAGTTAAAGTTAAAGTTTATTTTGGCTTACAGTTTGTAGAGATTTCAGTCCATAGTAAGCTGTTTCCAAGTCAGAGTAACATGGAAGAGAGCCATGGCTGAGGAGAAACAGTCAATGGCCGGGCAGGCAAGAAGCAGCAAGCAGCAGCAGCAAGCCTCTCTTTCCCTTTTATCTCAGCCAGGCTACAAGCTTTTTGGGTGATGCCACCCGATCCCAGAGTAGGGCTCACCATTACCCACACCCAGACTATTATAAAGCAATTAGTAGGCTAATCCAGTACCAGACACCATTAATACCAGACTATCATTTATTAATTAATTATTTTCTTTACTTAACATATGTAGCCTGAACAGCCACTATGTTAGATATTATGTTGCACGTTCAGAAATATCAACTTAATGTTTTCTAAAACCTAAAACATTTTTAACCTAAGAATAGATCCCAAATTTTAGGAAATGGAGTGGCATTGAGAATTCTCTTTGAAATGAATGTAATTTTTCCAAGTGATTTTATATTTGTACACACTTAATATTTTGGGCACTTGGGATGTTTTAGTAGGTTATCAATTTTTCTCTAGAAAACTCTTTTCCTCCATTTTTAGTCTTTGTTGTTTGAGCATATGGCTTGGTTCTAGCCTGTCAGAGGATTTGTTTACAGTGATGGCTTCAGGAATGACCATGTGACCCAATTTAGGCCAGTGAGTGCAAGACCTGGAATTTTTTTGTAAAGAGTCACAAAAAGGAATTTCTCACCATGACTATTGAAACTGTACCTTGAGTATTTGATATCTGGAGCTACTGTGGTACAGTTTTTGAGACTAAATTCCAAATGAAATACAGCTTAGATAAGCTGTAGATAGGAACATTTAAATTGTAATCCAACACTGGCCAAGTTAACTCTTCCCCTATACTTTTTATTACAGGCACAAAACATTTTCTTTTTCTGCTTATGCCAGATCCAGTTGGCATCTTGTTCACTTGTAAACAGAACCTTAAAAATATACTATAGAAACATTTTGAGGTGCCTACCTTGTACCAAGTGATGGAGAGACACAAAGATGAGTAAGCCATTGTCTCTGCCCCCACTAACTCACAATCTAACCAGGGTTACAGATACTGATAAAAATTAACTATAATATCAAAATACTGAGTTAATGGAATATAAAAGCATAATGAAGTGCCACTTGTCTGATATGTTGGTAAGAGCACAAGAGAGAAAATGATAGGATAAAAGAAAGCTCCAGAACAATTTAATTAAGATAACATTTGAGTTAAGCCTAGTAAAATAAGGTTTTGACAGATGGACAAATAGGTAAGAATATTCCAAAATGAGAGAATTACAATGAAAAAATAGAGTTATCCCAATTTACTGTGTTGAGTTGTCATTGTACAGAAATTAACAGCCATATTGGTCTAGAAATGTTAATATTTTTCCATTTGTACAGGGGTAATGCACTGTATTAAATATGTAAAGTCTTATCTACGTGGGTTTGATTACAGAAACTAATAAAGTATTCTCTAAATAATGGGAAAAAAAGAATAAGACTATAAGAGCAAGAAGCAACTGAAATATGTTCAAAGACCATTTTCATCTTCAGAATTAAGGATTATTTTAATTTTATATCATTGCCTTTTCTCTTTTACTTTCCTTTTTAGTTTTATTTTAGGATTCCCTATTTTTAATGTTCATACAGAGATTTCTTTAACTGAAATACCGAATAGTTTCTCTGGTGTGAAAATCTATAATAGTACACAATATCCTAATGAGATAATTAATAATGTAAAATAAGAAGTAAAGGGCTAAAGGTGTAGGGAAAGTGGGAAGGGTGGGGGAAATGTAATAAGGGAGAGGAAGAAAATGAGAAAATGGAAATAAAGTGTTTGTAAATGGGGAGGGGAGGAGGGGGTAAAGGGAGGGCAGGGACAAGGGGAAAAAAATGAGAATCAAGACCTGTCACATAAGGTACAGGATCCCAATAACGAATGTAACTGTATTGTATACCTAGATTGTACCAATAAACTCAATTTAAAAAAACAATGAAAAAACAGAATATGAACTTAATTGCACATAGAGATGAATAATCCATTTTGGTTAGAAGTACTGGAAGGTGAGTATAGAAAAGTATATTTAGAACATGTGATGAAGGTCTTGCATGTCAGGTCCTATAGGCAGTAGAAAGGAAAGGAAGCATCATACGTGTAGCTTGGATTGAGGTGTTTGTAAAGAGTGGGAAGAGGTCAAAAAGTAACTGTTGAGAGATATCTAACAAATAAAATCTACAGGACTCAGTAACATTGGATATGGAACATGGCCCCTAGATTTTTGGGCTCAGTCCTTATTAGAAATATAGAAACTTCACTGAGCTATCACATTCCTCTTGGAATAGAAATAAGTTTTTGAGGATGGGCATGTAGGAGTTGTTCCTTGGACATAAGGTATTTGCAATGCTTTTGAGGCAGCTGAGTGAAAATGTTGAGAAAGCTGTTGAATATGGATGTATCTTAAGCTTAATGGGATAATCTAGAATAGAAATGTAAACTTGGGAATCATGGGCATATAAGTGGTAATTTAATTCAGTATTGTGGGTAAGATTTCCTGGAAAGAAAAGAGAGTGATGTTGGAAGTCCCAGAATCAAGCCTTGAGTAAGTTTAACAAGTAACAGAGGAAAATTAATAGCTCTGTAGAAGAACATAAGAATGAATAAGGTTTTGTAAAGTCAGACAGTATAAGATATTTTAATGGTGGTTACATGAGAAAACCCTTTTTCTTTCAGCTTCCTGTCTTTTGTACTTCCCCATTTGTCAGGTGCTGATAGAGGGTCCATAGGCATTTTTAGAATCTAGTTAGGGAAGATGTCAAGTTAGAGATACCTTTATTTTGAGTTTAGTGGGATGTATTTATATAGTTTCCAGTTTGTTTATGTAAAGTTATTGCCTTTTTTATACTGTAAAAATGGTTTCCCAAACACTCTTTTGCCCACCATCCCAGCTTATTCAGGATCTTTACTCAAAGATGCAAGGCCAGCCATTGTGGTGCCACACAGTTGTAACCTCAGCTTCTTGGGAGGCTGAGATGGGAGGATAAGCAACTTAGTGAGACCTGTCTTACAATAAAAAATAAAAGGGCTAGGGTCCTAGCATGTGGGAGCTTATGGGTTCAGTCCTCGGTACTGAAAAAAAAAAAACAATGGCCACATTTGGATATGAAGATGTTCTATTAAATGTGGCCTTGGAAGTATACGCAATGTGAAAGAAAATAAGATGCCTGGTCCAAGCAGTTCTCTCCTGTCTGGAGCATACTCAGTAATGCAGTATACACAGTGAGAAACACTGTGCTTTCTTTTCTTTGTTACTGTTCCATGGGAATTATGCAAAGTTTAACCTGACCCTGTATTTGTAGTACACAAATTTGTACTAGTCCTGCGAATAGGAAATATCCCTGGTGAAGTTGTATAGATTATGTATCCCAATCATTGATGATAGTGGACATCTCTTTATTGTTCCTGATTTTAGTGTGAAAGTTTTCAGGTTTTGACCATTTAGTATGCTGTTGACTTGGTTTTTCATAGATAGCCTTTATCAAGTTGAGATAGATGCCATCTATTCCCATTTTCTGTAGGGTTTTTATCATGAATGTGTGTTGAATTTTATCAAATGCCTTTTCTGCATCTATTGAGACAATCATATGGATTTTGTCTTTGACTCTGTTAATATAGTGTATTACATTTATTTGTTGAACCATCCTTGCATCCCTGGATGAATCCCACTTGGCCAGGGTGTATGCTCTTCTTGATGACCCTCTGTATTCTGTTTGCCAGTATCTTATTGAGGATTTTTGCATCTATGTTCATTAAGGAGATTGGCCTGTAGTTCTCTTTTTTGGTTGGGTCTTTCCCTGGTTTTGGAATCAAAGTAACACTTGCTTCTAGGAATGAATTTGGAAGTATTGCTTCCCTTTCAATTTCATTGAGAAGTTTCAGAAGTAGTGGCAAGGGGTTCTCTAAATGTTTAATAGAATTCAGCAGTGAAGCTATCAGGACCTGGGCTTTTCTTTGTTGGTAAATTTTAAATTACATTTTCAATTTCACTGGTTGTTATTGGGGTGTTTAAAATTTTTATATCTTTGTTCAACTTTGGCAATTCATAGGTATCCAGAAATCTGTCCATCTCTTTTGTATTTTCCATTTTATTAGAGTACAGGGTCTCAAAGTAGGTATTGATGATCCTCTGGATTTCTCCTGGATCTGTTGTAACTTCAACTTTTTTGTTCCTAATTGCATGGATTTGAGCCTTTTCTTTCCTTTTTTTGATAAGATTTTTATTCTTTTTTTGATATCAGTTTTATTTATTCCTTAAAAAAAACCAACTCTTCAATTTGTTGATTTTTTTGTATGATTCTCTTAGTGTTCATTGCATTGATTTCTGCTATGATCTTTATAATTTCCATCCTTGTATGAGCTTTGGGTTTTTCTTGCTCTTTTTTTTCTAGAAGTTTACAATTCACCATTAGGTTGTTTATTTGAGCTTGCTCTGTTTTCCTAGTGTAGGCATTCAATGCTATGAATTTCCCTCATAGAACTGCTTTCATTGTTTCCCATAGATCCCTGTATGTTGTATTGACATTATCATTTATTTGTAAAAACTGTCTAATTTGTTCTTTAATTTCCTCTGTGACCCATTGGTTGTTCAGGAGAGTGTTATTCAATTTCCGTGTGTTTGTGAAGTTCTTGTGGTTTCTTTTGCTAATGATCTCCAATTTAATTTCACTATGGTCTGATAATATACATGGGATAAATTCAAGTCCTTTGCATTTACTTAAACGTGTTCTGTGAGCCAGCATGTGGTCTATATTGGAGAATGACCCATATGCAGCTGAAAAGAATGTATATTCTGATTTTGTGAGGTGGAAGACTCTGTAGACATCTATTAAGTCCATTTGTTCAAAGGCTTGGTTTAGTTCTAGAATATCATTGTTGATTTTTGTATAGGTGATCTATCTATTTGTGACAGTGAGGTCACCTACTACAATTTTACTAGTGCTTATTTGGTGTTTTATGTCCCTTAATATTTGTTTTGTATAGTTGGGGGCATTAGTATTTTGGTGCATATATATTTATGATTGTCATCTCTTCCTCTTGGATTGTTTCCTTCACAAGGATGTAGTCACCTTCTTTGTCTCTCTTCATTAGTTTTGGTTTGAAATTTACTTTGTAAATAAGATAGCTACCCCTTCTTTTTTCCTGTCACCTGTAGAACTGGTTTACATTCTTTTACTTTAAATCTATTAGTTCTTTTTAAACTAGGTGTGTTTCTTGTATATAGAATGTTGTTGATTTGCTTCTTAATCCATTCTGCCAGTCTATTTCTTTTGTTTGGTGAATTGAGACCATTAATGTTGGTTAGAACTGATATGTATTGACTTGTCATCAACATGTTATTGTCCTGTTGTTCTCTCTTTTTAATTTTTTCCCCCTCTCCTTCTACTTTCTTGCTTTGCCTGTTGGATTTTTTCTGTTGGGACTCATGAAGTTCTGATTTTCATTGTCTTTTTCTAGGATATTATTTAGAATTGTCTGAAGTGATGGTGTAGTATTCATGAAGTTTCTCAGGTATTTTTGTCATGGAAGTATCTTTTTTCCCCATCAATTTTCAAAGATAGTTTTGCCAGATATATCAGTCTAGGTTGGAGGTTGTTTTCTTTTAGGGCTTGAAATAACACACGCCAGGCTTTCCTTGACTTGAAGGTTTGTGTTGAAAAGTCTGCTATGATTCTGATGGGCTTTCCTTTGCATGTGATTTGTTTCTTTTGTCTAACTGCTCATAATATTTTGGGTTTCTGGGATCTTGATTATTATATGTCTAGGTGTACATTTTTTTATCATGGCTAGTTGGAGTCTTATATGCCTCACTTTCCTGTATGTCAAATTCTTTCTCTCTGTTTGGGGAATTTTCTGTCACTAATCTGTGAACATTTTTTAATGGCATTTGTACTTTCTCCTGCTTTTTCATAGACTCCTATCTGTCTTATATGATTCTTCTTTGAGTCATCTAGAACTAATCACCACCCTGTCTTCTATATCTGATGTCCTGTCTTTAGATTGGCTCAGTCTGTTATGTATACTTTCAATAGATTTTTTAATTTCCTGGATATCTGTTTGAATCTGTTTCATGGATTCCATTTCTTTCCTATGCTGGGCATTCATGGCTTCTATCATGGTTCTGAACTCATTTATTTTTTATCTGTTTGTGTTCTAGAGTCTCTGTGCATGTCTTTCATTCTACTCACCATCTATGTAGTTATCTCAGAAATTATTTGTTTTGAATTGTTCTAGAGCCTCATTCATCATTTTTTGTTACTTCCTGTGCTATCAGTTCAGGGTGTCCAGGTGGTTGATTATCAGACTTTTCCACCTTATTTTCCCCAGAATTTGCCTTTGGTGAACTGGTAGCCTGTTTTTGTGCTTGTGCATTGCTTGAATGTCCTCTCACCTCTCTTTTTGTTGTTAGTACTCTCCTTGACTTAATGTGTGGGTTAATACTTTCATCTTCTTGTTGTAGTTTGTGTTTAGGTTTTGATACTGTAATGACTCTGAGACCCTCTCATTTTCATAATATCATGAAGGACAACTGATTAGATCAATCACACCTTAGTGTGACAATCAGCAACACAAAAGCATCAAACACAACTTAGAAAATGACAATTTGTGGTAGTTATTATTAATCTATTACTTTTAACTGTGTGAATTAAATCAAAATTGAGGCTGAAGCTCAGAACAATGGACTTTATGACCCTCTGTGACTCTGTGGTATGAATCCAAGTACCAGCCCAGCCAGAAGGCCACAGGCATATGGGGAGTGGGGTAAGGCACCCGCACAGCTGTGCCTCCCGCTGTTCCTCTGCTGAGGCCCAGAGGGTGGGACTCACTTGCAGAATTATTGTGTCTTCAAAAAAATATTAAAGTGTTTGACTTTGCTGGGTTCTAGAATGATTTGAATGGCATAGGAATTACCTTGTTTTTTAAAGGGTTGAACAGATTTGCTTGTGAAATCATCTAGTCCTGGCATCTTTCCTAAGAATCGTTCTTTTATAGCTCTTTCTGTTGTTTTTGCAGTGATTAGTTTTACTCAGATTTTCTCATTCTTCTTGATTACATTTTGTTAGTTTATATTTTCTTTAAAATTCACAAGTTATGCTAGGTGTGGCTATATAGACCTTTACCTCCAGCACTCTTGGAAGCTGAGGCAGAAAGATGGTAAGTTTGACTCCAGCCTGGTCAATTTAACAACTTGTAAGACCCTAATTCAAAATATAAAATAAAAACCTCAGTGTGAAGTGGCTGGGTTTAATCCTCAGTGTGTAAAAACAAAAAAAAAAAAATCAAAATTACATCAGATTTACAGATAAGCTTAAGGTTCTGCATAAAAGTTTATTATGTTTTTTTTATGATTATATTTTTTGTCACTTCTGTGTTTTAGTGTGATTCTTTTCCCTGATTAAACTAACTAGTGACTTATTTGTCTTACTCCCCACAAGAACCATTTTTGGTCCCGAGTTCAATCCCCGGTACCAAAAAAACAAAAAAAAAAGAACCATTTTTGGATATATTTTATCAGTTTCACAGGTTTTCTCATTTATTGTTTTCAGCTTTTATTTTTATTAATTTTTTTCTTCTATTTTCTTCAGGTTTTTATTTTTGTTATTTTTGTTTACTCTATGTAATTTAGTTCCTACAATAAATATTTGAGCCATTAAAAAAACAGCACCTAAGGAAGGGTTGAGAGAGAGACACATGTACTGAATGGGTGAAAAGTCAAAAGAGTCAGTGAGGCGAGTAAAACACTTCAACTTTGAAGACAGACTCCTACTTTATAACTTAAATTGTTGTAGCTACAAAATGAGAAATCTTTCTGAATTACTGATGAACCACACAGAAACTTTCTCCCTTGCATCTGTGGATTGATACTCCAATCTGATTTGTTTGTTGTTAGGTCAAGCTTTAAAGCTTTCTTTGTCTTCAAGATTATCCATTAAGAATGACTTGAATTTGCCAGGTAGCACTTTTGCATTTTAGTTGCATGGCTACAACTTATGAATTTGATCAAGGCTCTTACATTTATAATATTCATTTTAGGGTACTATTACATTAATTAAATATTAATGATCTAAGCATATTTTTCATGGCCCCCTCTGTTTTAAATGTCACTGGAGAATATTGTTAGAAATTTAAAAATAGTATGGGTTATTATCAATGATGTGGTTGCATTTTGATGATAAATTATTTTTGGAAAATGAGAAAGAAGATATACAAGTAGAAGAATCCCCTATGGACCTTGCTTGGTTCTCTGAATAGCTATTTTGTATTTCTTCACTATGTTTCCTAAGATTATTGCACATCTTCTGCAAGCATTTATAAAATACTAATCCATAGTCTTAAATATTGGATACTTTTTCATGTGCTCCTAATAAGATTTTTTAAATACTGCAAGTAGTATAAAAATGTCCACATAAAAGTAGTTTCTAAAAACTTAGTTTTTAATATGTGCAAGACATTTATTTTATTTCTTACATTAAAATATTATGGCAGTATGGCCCACTAGGATATATAGACAATGTGTTTAAAGTTATGGGTTTTCTTGTGATGAGAAACAAAGGTAAGTGGGCTACAGTAATGGCAAGGGATGTGGGTATTGTTAATAGAGATGGTGAAAGTTGGCAGTACTGGTCCAAAGAAGTATAGAGATGGAAGTATAGAAATAGAAAAATCACCTTATTGCAATGACTTCTTATGCGTACACAGGGACAGTAGTCAAAGATGGCTCCAGGTTTTTAAACTAGGTGATTTAAACATTAATAGCTCATTTGGCACATCTGGAGCAGCTTCCTTTTACTCCAGGAGAATGAAGGATTGAGATGATAAATGAGGCTTTGGAAAGTCAAGTTTAAAGTAGTTTAAGGATACTGTTATGGTTTGAGTCTAGATGGCCCCTCCCCACCAAAGCCTCATGCAGTCATAGGTGAAACATTTTCAGAGGTGGCTGAATCTAGAGTGTGTGATGCTAGGATTAAGGGTGTGTGATTACTAAGGCGGTCCACTGATTGGTTTGGCACTGCTGTAATCCTGGTAGCCTGGATACAATATAAGGGACAGAAAGACATTGGTCTTCTCCCTTGCTTATTTTGTTACTTTCTGCCCACCATGAACTATTTCTCCACTGTGATGCTTCTCTGCCATGCCACCCTGCCTTGGAGCTGGCCATCCATGAACTGAAACCTCTACAAACCATGAGCCAAATAAACCTTTTCTCCCTTAGTTTTGAGTGTCAAGTATTTTGTCTCAGCAACAAGAAAAATAACTAACACATCTTTAAGCTGAAACATCCTGTAAGCCACGGCAATGAAGAGTGCAAGGAGAAAAAGTCAACCCCAGAGAGCTGACTTTGAGAATCAACCAGGAGAAGTTTATTGAAGACATAGATGAAATGAAGAGATTTAGCCCTATGTAGTAAATATGGTTGAATTCAGAGTTCATTCAGTATAAGACTAGCAATGCTAAAACCAGACTATAAGAAAGAAGCAAATGTTTTCAGAGCTCAAGTCATCATTTCAAGATCAAAAACTTAAACCTGTGTCTGGAAAGTAGCAGAGGTAACCCTAAGTGGGTTAGGGACACAACAAAATAAAATCACAGACAGAGGGAGTTAGTGATGGACCAGATTCAAAGTAAGGTAAGAGAAGCAAGTCAGCAGCAAAAGGACATTTTCTTGGCTACCTTATTTACCTAGCAACAATGATTTTGTTGTCTTTTCTAGCTGACTCCTACTCAGCTTAATCCTTGCATGGCCAACCTGTTTTATTTTGTCATATACTTGTATTGTAAAAACAAATATATCCTTAAAGGGAGAATACTGTATATAAAGAGAAAGTCAGAAGGCCAAAGACTAAACCTGAGACTGTAATGTAAATAGGGCTGTCAGAAAGAACTGGGCATGCCTCTAATCCTAGCTACTTGGGAGGCTGAGGCAGGAAGATCACAGGTTTGAATCTAGGTTGGGCAATTCAACAAGACTGTCTCAAAGAAAACTTAAAAAATAAAATAAAATAAAAAGAGCTGTAGCTATAGCTCAGTGGTAAAGTACTTCCCTAGCATGCCTAAGACATTTAGTTCAATCCCTAGCACTGTAAAAAGGAAAGGGAGGAAGGGAGGGAGGAAAGAAAAGAAAGAAAAAGGCATGATATATGGAAGCCAAAATCTAATATCCGTCTAATGGATGATCAAGTGTGAAAGCCTGCAATGACAATGCCGACTAGAATAGTTGATCTATTTTGTGATTATGTGATGGAAACTCATTGACACACTACAAGACAGCCATTTATCTAGACCACTGATTGAACCAAGTGTTAGAAAATGAGGACATGAAGTCATGCAGATATAGATCGCACAGGGAATATGGAAATAGCAGTATCAAGTAAAGAGGAACACATTTTCCTTTGAAGGGAGAAGGGAGGGCCCAGTGATGGTAGTATGAAAGAACCCCAAAGTCCCTGAGAAATAATAGTCATCTAAAGCCTAAATAAAGGGTTTACCTCCTCAAAGAAAACATGTCTGTTTTCATGGACCTGGATTAAAGGATATTTCCTTTGGTAGACTGATAATGAAATAAGTTTGAAGGGAATAAGGACATTACTTAAGATTTTTATTCTAACATTAATAAAATCAGATAGTAATAAGTAAATGAAAAAAATCTGGTTAAATGAATTTAAAAAATAACATGTAACAAACTGACAAACTACAAATTGGAAGAAAGAGCTTTGCAAAACACATATTTGGTAAGATTGGTATCTAGAATATGTAAAGAACTCTGAAACCCTACAATAGATAAACCTCTCAAAAATGAGCAAAGGATTGCACAAGTACATATCCAGAGATGATATAAAAAAAAACCTAACATTATATGGCATTAGAGAATTAAAAACTAAAACAACAGTGAGATATCACAACATACCTAGTAGCATGGCTAAAATTTAAAAATCTGGCAACACCAAAAGCTAGTAAGATTGGGAAATACCAGAACTTCTCAATCACTGCTGATGGGGATGTAAAATGGAACAACCACTTTGGAACACAGTTTGGCAGCTCTTTGAAAAGCTAAATATACTCATACTATACAATCCAGCAATCACACTTTTGGGTTTTTACCCGAGAGTCAAAAACTTTTCTCTTCATAAAAAGCAACTGTGTTTGTAGATGGGGAGGGGAGGAGGGGGTGAAGGGAGGGCAGAGGTAAGGGGAAAAAATGAGAACCAAGACTTGTCATGTAGAGGTACAAGATCCCAACAATGAATGTAACTGTACTGTATCCCTAAAATGTACCAATAAACTCAATTAAAGCTGAAAAAAATAAATAAAAAATAAAAATAAAAAGCAACTGTGTTGCTTTTCAATAGGTGAATCTATAAGCAAAGTTTGGTATATCCACATAATGGTGGGATGGGATTTTAATCAGTGACGAAGAGAAATGAGCTATCAAGTGATAAAAAAGACATAGTGGTAACTTAAAGAGTTGTTGCTAACTGAAAGAAGTCAATCTGGGAAGGATATATACTATATGATTTCACCTATGTGACATTCTGGAAAAAGCAAAACTATGGCGTCAGTAGTTCAGTCAGGAGTTAGAGGCATTTGGGGAAAAATAAAGAGGGATTATTAAATGAAGCACAGGGGAGTTTTTAGGGCAGGAAATTATTCTGTGTGATCCCATAATGGTGGGTTCATGTCTTTGTTAAAAAAGATAGCAGATGAAACACAAAGAGTGAAACTTAATATATACTATTAACTTTAGTTAATAATAATGTACTAATACTGACTCATCAATTATAACAAATGTACCACACTAAAGCAGGTTGTTAGTAATAGGAAAAATTCTGTATGTTAAGCAAGGGAAGGATCTATGGAATATTTGTGAATTCTAGTACCTGACTTTTCTGTTAAACCCAAAATTACTAAAAAAATCTATTAAATTTAAAATAACTTCTGAAGGGAATTAAATACTATACATTCTGCAGTATAGGTGAACCTTGAAAACAGTATGGTTAATGAAAGCAATCAGTCACAAAAGGCCACATATTGTATGATTCTATGTATGTGAAATGATCCCTACTTTAAGAACCAGGAATTCTTGAAAGAAAAAAAAGGAGCTCAATAAATGAGGTGGAAAAAGGAAGCCTTCTGCTACTAATGGGAGGAAATAGTGTAGACATATTTCAAATTTCAAGAAAAGCTTAGCTATTTCTCATCAGAAATAATTTAAGATGAATTTTTGTTCATGTATTGATTGGGATATAATGGGATTTTTCTGGCATCAGGATGTTGGTATCCCAAGTTACAATACAGTGCAGCTTCCTGCATTTATACCTGTGCTTGCTAGGTGGGAAATCATAATCTTAGCAGCTAAAATTCAAGAATGCCTGGATCATACTGTAGCTCAAACTGACATCTTGTTGGAGCTGAGTTACAAAGTCACATGGAACAAATGGACAGGATGAGATATATGGGCCAACCCGCTTGTAAAAATAACCCTGACAGAGTTACATAGGAGGGTATTTTTTATAAAAGTTCTGAAACAAAGAAAGGAAGTAGGACAAGTTTACTAAGCCATAATATTTATTCATCTTAGAAAAAGAAATCATACCTTGTCGAGTTATTGGACTGTATCAAACAGATGACAGTTGCTAACTATCAAGTAAGATTTCATGATTTGTGAAAATGGACAATAGATGATATTCTTCGAACATAAAAAGTGTTTACTAAGCAATAAGAAATAAATGAATAGTCAGTAGAAAATAAACAGAAGACAAAGAGGGATGAAGACAAAAACTAGAGAAAAACAACAAATTATGAAGTATTCAATATCACTAGGACAGTAGTCAATCAAATAAATGTAAGCTAAGGCAAAAATAAGTATTGATTTGATCTGTCAGACAAGATTTAAAAAGAGATAATTCCCAATGTTGTGTGAGTAGGGGTAAATGAATACTCTGCTGGGTGTAGGAGTGTCATTTAGTAGAGACTTTTTTCAAGGATGACTTGGCAGTAGCTATTAAGATTTTTATGCATACATTACTTCATCCTTCAAATTTTGCTTCTAAGAATAAGCAAACTGTCCAATACAAGTAAGCTATATATGTAGGAAAGTTCATAGCAGTGCTATTTGTAATAGAGTAAAATTGGTAAAACAATGTCTCTTAATGGTTATATCCACCCCTTAGAGGAGCAGAGATTAAAATAAAGTAGATCTCTAAGTTGACACCTAAAGACTTCCCAGATGTGTTTGCAGGTGAAAAAGAAATTGTAGAAAATATCTTACAGTGTGATCCTACTGATGTTTACAAATACCTAGAATTAGGTATTGTACATATGTAGTTCATTAAAAAGTCCTAATAAATACATTCTAAATGCTATCAGGGTTGTTCCTGGGGAGGGAAGTGGGTAGTGGGACATAAAATGAAGGTAGAACTGTAATTATTTTTTGGACTTCTATCTTTATGTTTTATCATAAATCATAAAGGATGTAGAATATTGCCTAGCATAGAAAAGTGATATTAAATCTATGTTGAATAAAATAAGCAAGTCCCAATACTAGGGCTATATCATAAGAATATAATCATGAGATATGTGCAGATTTAATTACAAAGATATTTAACCCCAGGATTGTTAATACAGAATTGGAAACAACCTAAATGTCCAACAGTAAATGACTAACTAAATTGTATTAATTCATACATGTGTAATATTATGGTAATCATGAACAGCTTTATTGAGGTATATTTTACATATCATAAAATGTACCTATTTCAAGCAATGATTCAGTTAATGTTAGTAATTTTATGAGTAGTGGCATGATCACCATAAATCAGCTTTAGAACATGCCTCCATGAAGACCCCTCCATAACTGCTTACAATTAATCCTGCTACCACTGCTAGTCTAAGCAACTACTAATCTACCTTCTTTCTCTATGCGTTTTCTTTTTCTAAACCATACAATGGGATATTTTTGTAGTCATAGAAATTGGTCATTAATAAGTGATAACTGGTTATAAAAAGTAGAAAAATATGATAAAATAGTATGTATAGAATTAACCTATTTGACCAAGAGATTGAAGGGAGGAAGGAGAATTAAGATATGCTATGTACTAATTCACCACAATGAATGTAATAATTATATACTACAAACATGTACTAATAACCATAAAATTTTTTTAAATTTAAATGAACAAAGTAGCAAAAAAAAAAGATTAGCCTGTTTGAGTTTATGTAAAATGAAAAAAGAGGGAGGAAAAAAAACTTGAATGTTATATTCAAAAATTTTAATAATTATGGGGTAAATAGTAAAAATATGGGCACTTTTTTCCTTTGGAAATTTTATTACTGTAAAAATTACAAATTATCCTAGAAGGACCATGTCTCCTGCAATGGATTCATTTTCCTGTCAAAGGATTATCTATAAAAAGCAGGGTGATAATTTAGAACTGCCTCCAGATATAAAAAGATTATTTCTCTAAAGTTGTAGAGATGGAATGAAATAGCAGTAAGGTTACTATGTATGATGACTAGAACCTGCCTGATTCCAGTGGTCAGCCAACCCGACTCTCTAAAACGTTGGACAGAGTAAGCGTTGATGGTATTTATCTGCTTGCCAGGACTTCAGCTCAGTCTGTCTGCCCTTCAATCAGTCCGGCCCCCTGGAGATATTTTAGCAAACACTAGTTTGTAGGAGAGAGGTGAGAATACTGGAAGGGTGTTCATGCCAGGGACAGAAGCAGAAACCTCTGCCACCCTCCTCTGCATGAAAAAACCAAAGACTGATGTGGGTGTCTAAGCATGAGGAACAGAATCTGTAAAGCTTCACACTTTGAGTGTGTTCTGCCCTGAATTTGGGCCAGCAAGGAGCCCAAATTGGCCTTCCTTTTCTTTGTGGACTCCTCTCCATATCTCTCCTCCTTGTTGATCTCTGCTCTGTTGTCTTGCCCCTGCTTTCTCTTCTAAAACCAAGGATTTCCTCCCTCATTATTTGCTGTCCTGTTTTGCCTTGTGTTTTGTGAATTAAGCTCCCCATCTCATTCTTTTTTTTAAAATTGAGTTTATTGGTACAATCTAAGTATACAATACAGTTACATTCATTATTGGGATCCTGTACCTTTACATGACAGGTCTTGGTTCTCATTTTTTCCCCTTGTCCCTGCTCTCTCTTCACCTCTCTTCCCCTCCTCACTTACAAACACTTTATTTCCATTTTTTCATTCTGTCATATATTTTTCCTCTTCCTTATTACCTTTTCCCCACCCTTCCCACTTTCCCTACACCTTCAGCCCTTTACTTCCTATTTCACATTATTAATTATCTCATTAGGATTTTGTGTACTATTACAGTTTTTCACACCAGAGAAACTATTCAGTATTTCAGTTAAAGAAATCTCTGTATGAACATTAAAAATAGAGAATCATAAAAGAAAACTAAAGGAGAAAAGGCAATGATGTAAAATTAAAATAATCCTAAATTCTGAAGATGAAAATGGTCCGTGAACATATTTAAATTGCCTCGCTCTCTTGTAGTCTTATCTTATTCTTTTTTTTATTTAGAGAATACTTTATTAGTTTCTGTAATCAAATCCACGTTGATATGACCTTACATATTTAATACAGTGCATTACCCCTGTACAAATGGAAAAAAAAATAGCATTTCCAGACCAATATGGCTGTTAATTTCTGTACATTGCCAGCTCAACACAGTAAATTGGGATAACTTCTTCCAAAGTCAACAGCATAGGTAAAATTTCCAAAAATTCAATTATATGTGTGTGTGTGTGTGTGTATGTGTATATATATATATTTATGTAAAAGACCAATAATAGCAGTATGTTATGCATCAATAGCAGCAACAGCTTTTCCAGGTTCTGTAGTCATCTGAACAAAATTATAGACAGCGCACTCCATTAAAGAAAACAAAGAAAAGAATAATACCAGAAAACAGCAAAGTTCTGTTGCTATTGTGGTAACTGGCACCTTTTTTTTATTAGCATCTTAATCATCATCTGGAAAGAGAACATTCTAGAGTACCATCATTAAAAGTAGCTCTGATAAAGTACAGTCACTACTACGTATCATAAAGCAGGTATAAGATATTTTACATTCACAGAGGTATTGATACAGTACTGTCCTACATCTATAATACTAGAATCAGTTTTGGTTTGAAATTTACTTTGTCTGCAAATAAGATTGCTACCCCTGCCTTTTTTCTGGGTTCCTGTCACATGGAGAATTGTTTTCCATCCTTTCACTTTCAGTCTATGGGCTTCTTTTTGCACTACGTGTGTTTCTTATATACAACATATTGTTGAATTTTGCTTCTTATTCCATTCTGCCAGTTTATTTCTCTTGATTGGTGAGTTGAGGCCATTGACATTGATGGTTATAACTGATATGTACTTCTTATCGTCCTGTTATTGGCCTTTTGTTGACTCTTTTTACTTTTTCACCATCTCCTTTTGGTTTCTTGCCTTGCCTATTTGATTTGCTCTGTTGGGCCTCATGGTGTTGTTACCTTCATTGTCTTTTTCTAGGATCTTGTTTAGAATTGCTTGTAATGCTGGTTTGGTATTCATGTAGTTTCTCAGGTGTTCTTTGTCATGGAAGTATCTTATTTCCCCATCCATTTTGAAAGAGAGTTTTGCAGTATACATCAGTCTAGGTTGGAGGTTGTTCTCTTTTAGTACTTGAAATATCTCACTCCAGGCTCTCTTTGCCCTAAGGGTTTGTGTTGAAAAGTCTGCTGTGATTCTGATGGGCTTTCCTTTGAATGTGATGTGTTTCTTTTCTCTTACTGCTTGTAGTATTTTGTTCTTCTGTTGAGTTTCTGGGATCTTGATTATTATATGTCTAAGTGTAGATTTTTTTTGATTGTGGCTAGTTGGGGTCCTATATGCCTCAGTTATCTGAATGTCAAATTCTTCCCTCTGTTTGGGAAGTTTTCTGTCATTAATTCTGTGAACAGCTTTTTTAAGTTTTTTGTATTTTCTCCTGCTACTTCATGGATTCCTATCAGTCTTATGTTATTCTTCTTTGCACCATCTAGGAGTTGCTGGATCGATTTCTCATGATCCCCTACTGTTTTTAAGAGACCTTTCTTTTCATGGTCACTGACTGCAATCTTATCTTCTATATCTGAGATTCTATCTTCACATTTTTTTTCTGTTACATACACTTTCAATGGGGTGTTTAATCTACTTCATGGATTCCTATCAGTCTTATGTTATTCTTCTTTGCACCATCTAGGAGTTGCTGGATCGATTTCTCATGATCCCCTACTGTTTTTAAGAGACCTTTCTTTTCATGGTCACTGACTGCAATCTTATCTTCTATATCTGAGATTCTATCTTCACATTTTTTTTCTGTTACATACACTTTCAATGGGGTGTTTAATCTCCTGGATATCTGTTTGAATCTGTTTTATGGATTCCATTTCTTTCCTATGTTGAGCATTTATTGTTTCATTTCTTTCTTATGTTGGGCCTTCATGGCTTCTATCATGGCCCTGAGCTCATCTATTTTTTTTGTCAGTTTTTGTTCTAGAGTCTCGAATCATGACTTTCATTTTGCTCACCATCTCTATGGTTATCCGGGAAAATATTTCTGTTTTGAATTTTTTTAGAGCCTGATTGATCTGTTTTGTTACTTCCTGTGCTTTGAGTTCAGGGTGTCTTGGTGGTTCATTATCGGCCTTTTCATCCTCATTTGCCCTACTGTTTGCCATTGTGAACTGGAAGTCTGTCTTTGTGTCTTGCTTAAGTGTTTTCTCATTTTTATTTTTGTTGTCGGACTGTCCTTGGTTTAATCTCTGGATTATCACCTAAATCTTCCTGATATAGTTGTGCCCTAGCTTCTGGGTCTCTAACGACCCACAGCCATTCTCATCTTCATAACATCAGAGAAAACTGCTCATCAAATCAACCATAATTCTTTATCCCTACTGGTACAATCTGCAACACAATATGATCAAGCACAACTTGGAAACTGACCACCTGTGGTAGTCACTAGTCTATCACCCTTAAACCATTTGAATTAAATTGAAATCAAAAAGCAGTCCAAAACATGTCTGCAGTGAACAAACTTTTCAATATAGTATGTTTACCATTTAGGATAGGGGCTCAGACAGAGCAAGGATGCAAGATCCCTGATCTCAGTTAGCTGATGGTGGAACCCCATGACACAGACTGACATCAGGCTGCAAGGCTCAGATTGAGTTCCCCAACCTTCTGAAGGGTTGAACTCCACACCATTCTACTACAGGTTTCCCATGCCCTTTCTTTAAGATGTTCAAAGTTGGGAACTCAGAAAAATACCCTTTATGACCACCTCTGCCTCTGCAGAGTGGGTCCAAAGACTGGAACAATTAGGAGGTCTGAAAGTGTGCACGGTGGGGGAGTTGGCATGGCAGGGTGGTAGTTAGGGGAGTTGTGGGGGTTCAGGGTCATCTTCGCAGCTACCTTCCTGGTGCTGGAGTGATGGCCCCCATCTCATTCTTTAGAATGTTCTTTTAGTGGACACTTTTAAGTAGTATGTGTTTGGATTATCTATTCCATACCAGTTTTAAAGCAGTCTATATTTCTGTGTATCTTTTGAAGCTGATTTCTTTGAAGAGAGTGCATCACAGACAGGAAAAGGCTTCCATTAGCCCAGAGTATATATTTTTATGTGAAGTAGTAAGATTAATTTATGATTCTAATTCTTTAAATAAAAGGCCCAGGTATTGTTATTTCTGAATTTGTGTAGAAGAAAAGTTAAAGTGATGAAACTACACCTCTGAAAGCAGGAATTTTGTCTGGAATCTTCAGAAAGCTCCAATTCATCTCTTTATTGTTTTTAAATACACTGTTCCTCTCTGAAAGTGTTTTATTACATCAAATAATGTGGCTGCTTTCATATTCTAATATGTTATTTTCCAAATTACTGCACCTGAAGAGTTTATTTAACATTTGATACAGCTCTTTTAAAACATGCCCAGTTCCAATCAGTAGCCAGGAATCAATGAAGTTTGGCCTCACAGCTCATGCCTAAGAGCAGAGAGAACTCCAAACGTGCAGTTTTCTGCATCTGCAGAATGGGAAGAAATGCTGTTCATTGGTGGAAAAAGATTCTCTCACCTATTCATGTGGAGGGTGGATGTGGCTCTTTAAGCTGTTTCATGTTCCAGAGTGAGGTCTCTAAAGGCTGGATACCTACTGTCTTTCTCTGTAGATTGACAGAAGGACCAGTGCTCAGATTTTATGTTTATTAATAATACTATCATGAATTTCCAGGGCTAAAATGACTTTTTTACAGTGTTTAATGATTTTCAGTTTAACTCCCTTTCTGAGTGGGATGTTGTAAAGATTAATTAGTCAGTGTTCACAGAGTGCTTTCAAGCTGAAAAGTGCTGCACAAGGGTGTGTAGATTCATTAGCTTCTCAACCACTAAGACTTTTTAGATGTTTTGGATTCAGAAACAAGGTGGTGAAGGCCAAATTGGGATTTTCTTTTTTAAGGAAAGGAGGGATTTTGAAAAGGGTGAAGTAGGGTAGTATATTGTCTTAGCTTCAATTTTTTTTTTAATAAAAGGCATCTGTTACTCTTGGACTGAAAAAATAATAGAAATATTTTGTTTTTCTGTTACCACAGTTTCATTTTTTCTTGCCCTCTTAAAAAAAGATACATTCACCTATCTCCTGCAGTTTTATTTAGAAACTCTATAGATTGTATTCTCATGTGGTCTCCATAGTACAGGTGAGTGTGGCCCAGAGTGTTGAGTTGTAATGCCAATGAATGACAGAGGGTAGAGCATTCTCTTTAATGGAGATCCTCGCTCAGTGTACAGTGAGTCATGAGCATATAATATCGCTTCCATCCACAGTGACTCTTGGTGAGTATACCAATGCTCCTTGTCTGATACGAGGTTACATTCCAGTAAACACATCCTAAACGAAAATATCTTAAATCACAAATGCATGTAATACATTAACCTACAAACATCCTAGCTTAGCAACACCATTCGCTGCAGAGCATAGGTTGTTTATCCATTGCCATCACAGGACCTGCTGTTTGCAGCTGCTGTCTAGCATCACAAGAGAGTATTGTGCCAAATATTGCTGTCCTGAGAAAAGATTCAAATTCCAAACTCTACATACAGATTCTATAGAATGCATATAGTGTTTGCATCATCATAAAATTGAAAAAGTAAGTTGAACAATTTTAAGTCAGAGGACTGTTTTTATATGTTAGATTGTATATTATTCAGTTAAGCCTTTGATAGTGGCTGGAGAAGTCCAGAAGAGGCTGCTAAATACATAGAGAGGACCTAAAAGAAACTAGAAATGAAGACAGAGCCTATGAAGAGCTAGAACAAAGATAGAGAATCAATGAAGAATTAGACCAACAGCTGACTTTTTATTAACAACAACTGTGTATAGTAGAGGAATAAGATCTTCTAAGCACTGAGAGAAAATAACTGTAAATCTAGAATAGTATTACTAATTAAATTATGCTTTAAGATTGATCATATGCATGTATTGATAAAAAAAAAAACCAAAAAAAAGCATTTACTACCAACAACATTAACAGATATTCTAAATAATACCTTCAAAGGGGAAGAAAACTATACCAGAAGGAAAGAGGTCCTAGAAGCAATGAAGAAGGGGTCCACTTGGGGGTAGAGTTAAACAAACATTAACTAGTAATAATAATAATAATAATGTTCAATTTGCAGTTATAAAACAAGATAGAATAAAAAAAGTAACAAGTAAGTAGCATTGACAGTATTGGAAGGCAGATCAAGATATTCAGTAGAGATTTTCTCAAACTGTACATTACATTTCTAGGTTAATCATGGAAATAAAGGAAACAGAATGTAGTAGAAAGAAAAATGGAATGAGAAAGTAAAATGAAGAGCAATTGGCTCAGTAAAAAAGGAAATAAGAAGTATAATATAGGTTTAGTAATTGTTCCTGGGACTCTTACAATTACAAACACTAAGTGGCTATGTTGTGGAGTTCATAATATATACCTTTAGGACAAGTGAACAAAAACAATTGTCTTAATGATATATGAATGGATGCTTATGATTTGGAATAAAATGTTCAGTGGTTGCATCATACACAGATTACACAAGGAATTGTGTTACAAAGAGGAAGCTCAACCTTAGGGAACCCAAATATTTTTCGATAAACCTGCCTGACCCCTTCTCAGATGAGTTAGCACCTTTATTATATTGTATGGTAGATATTTCTTCCCTTTGCTTTGGAAGGAGATATTTCTGTCTTCCAAGGCTTTTCACTATATAACATCTTTCCAGGTGACTTAAGTAGAGGTGATTATTTTGTAAAAACAATTTAAAATTGATTTTCAAAGTAGGTCTTATGTAACACAGACACTGACACAAAAATGCATCTGAAGTGTTATATTATTCATGGAAATGTAAGTGCAAATAAAATCAAATTTTAAATGAATATGCTTTATTTTGTATCATTGTAAATGTATGTAATCAAAATGATAATATGATAAATTTTTAAATGATCATTAAACTTTTGACAGATATAGTTGGAGGTGATGGGTGAAGGAAAAATAATTCCAAACAGTGCAGATAGTAAAGATACAGTGGAATATAGGTTATTTGGGAGGGACTAACTAGGAAGACTCCCCTAATTTTGTGAAACATACTGCATAGACTAAAAGATACAGCCAGGGCAAATCTTTAAAGGTCTTTAACTCCAGATTGAAGGTTGAGTGTTAACCTTTGTTTTCTGTGCAATGATTGAAGAAAATTTAGCTGGTTAGTAATCATCTCATGGATATAATTAAAGCTAGTGGTAAATGTGAGACTAGAAATAGTGTCATTTAATTTATTGTGCATGCTATATTGTTCATGCTATATTGTTAGCCCAGTGTTTGACAGGAGAAGGCAGCCAGACAGATTTTGCTAAATTGAACTGATCTGTAATGTTCCAAGTACAACGAGTAGGATGTTACTTTGCTTTTGTTAGGATGCTGCTGTGGAAGCATTAACTTGATAAATTAGAGTACACAAAATAAGACAGCATGAGTCTCTTTTGCCAATCAAAATGTCATGTAAAATGCTTCATAATTGGCTTACATTAGCAGAATTGTTGTTGTCTTCCATTCGCACAGAAGAATAAGAATTGAGATTACATTGAGATGTGAGGGGTTTGTTACATTTATATGAGAAAATTTCATGAAAGTGGCATTTGTTAGACATGTAAAATGGAGGAAGATTGGGGGTGGCTTTTCCTAAGGTTGTGAGTGTACCACTCATCTGTGCAAGGGGGTTCGCGTGCCCTTTCAGGTGTCCCTTCCCAATTAGGCCACTCACCCACCGAGAGGTCCGGCAGGAGATCTTTATTGTAGGGAGGCGAGCAGGAGGCAGGAAGGCAGAGAGAGAGAGAGAGAGAGAGAGAGAGGAGGAAGAAGAAGCAGAAGGAGAGAGAAGAACAAAGAAAGGAAGGTCCTTTTATAAGTTTTGGGGTGGGCTATTGCTTATTTATGAGGAGTGAGCTACTTGTAACCTATCACAGGCCAGATTGCTTTTATGGGCCCAGTCCTGCAGACACAGCTTTCAACTTTCCTGGACCACTGTGGCCTTGCGGGGGAGGGAAACCAGAGATAAGGGCATGAGGTCATTTTAGGAGCCAAGATGTACCAGGAGAATGCAGCCTGTGAGGCGGCGTCACAGCATACTTTAACATGATCAATTCCCTAACAATCTGTCAGGATGGAGTTGAAGACAGAGTAGAGCAGATTAAAGAACAAATCCTACAAATCTGATGTACTTTCTGGAAAGGACACTGTACTGTCCACATACAAAAAAGTTTATACTGTTTGGAAAAGTTATTTGTAAATTCAAATAAAATTAGATTAAGATGAAGAGATTTGCCCTTAATTGTCCTCAAGCTCTTGGGGACACTGACGTTCTCCCTAAGACTGAGCACAGAGCACAGTGTGGGTCCCAGCCATGCTTCCCCCACCCAACTACTGACTTATTCCTGCCCTAGAACTGTAGCCACACCGCAGGACCCAAGTTAATACTCAACCAGGTGCCATCCTTTCTTCTGTTATTTCTCTCCCTTTCTCACATGTAATCTGATTCTTAAATCCCCTGGAGCCCTGCTACCTGCTGACAGCCTGTCCTAAAGCCAGCTTCTTTTCTGCCTGAATATTTTTCTCTGCCCTCTGTTAACACACTCTGATGCCTGCTGGTGAGGTCCCTCTGTATTTAAAATATTCTTTAAACCAGATGCTTGGCAGGTCACCCCCCAAGGACTTCTTATCTCTAGAAACCAGGTTATATTGCTGTATCAAACCTTTCTGTTCTGAGTCTCTTAGGGTTATACGGTGAAAGAGTCTATTTATAGTCCCGGCATTGTCTTACCATGTAGTTAACTGGGCCATCCCACTAATCATGGGAAAGATTCATATCACTCTGAGAGGCATGTAAATGTAGAAATGAAGCAGGTAGGTTCTAGGGTTAGGCTAAAAGGATACAAAAATTCATATTCGCCTCTTGTTATCTAGGTAACCTTGTCAAGAACTTTGAAAAGTCTACGATTTTACTATACTTAATAAGTGGCGAGTTAGTCTGTCTCAGTTTCATGGATGCTGGCAGAAGACATGAGACTCCTGGATGAGTGACAGAGGACAGTTAGTTACTCACAGAATACTAATAACCAAAGTATCAGTATTCGTGCTGATTCCTTGACCCTGATAACAGCACACACAGTGCACTGCATTTCATGAGCAGAATCTCAAATGCAGGGATCCCAATAATTTTAGAGTGGACTATGATTCTTCTTGACATCTGTCTGGAAGGAAGCAGTATTTTCATCATATTGGATAGTAAACAAGTTTGCTCTATGCTCTGGAGAGACATAGTATCTCTTCCTTTCAAGGCTAGTCACTGTACAAACACCTATGAAAGGCGTGCTTGTTTTTTCAGTGCTTCTATTTGCAAGATATACAGAAACATGAGACTTATAAAGAATTATCTCCCAACAATTTGTGTAGGTTCTCAAAGCATCAGTTTTACCATTTTAGAGATGGAATTAGTGGTGTAATGTATATAATTGTGAAAATCAAATTAATGTGGTATATATGAAATTCTTTACATCTTGCCTGATGCCTAGAACCATGCCTGTCACATTGATAAAAAGGTTTTGTTAATGTTAATCACTGTTAAGGGATTATTTCTTGCATAAGGTGCATGCATGTTTATTGCATTTTTGTTTCTTCTAGCAAATAGAATATTACATCTCATTGATATTTCTAATTATTTAGATCACAAAATATTAGAACTAAAATGATGACAGACCTAGCATTTACAGATAAGGGCATAAGTTCAAAGAAGTTATGTGACTTACTGAATTACACACAGAAAAGCCATAAAGGAAAAAAGCCAATTGATTTAAAATTCTGATTCTTTTATATTACTCATAATGTCTGATATAGCTCAATCCGTACCAAATAACTGAAGAAACTCTGTGATATATTAGAAAATGTGGCATATGGTAACTTGGTTGCAGTCTTCTTATATGCTTGACTTATAGACCACTTCAGACTAACCCCCTGAAGGCAAAATATTTTGAAAGTAAGTGATGGTGTTATTAGTCTCACTCACTCTCCAGGCTCTTTGTATCCTGAAGAAAGAATTGAGCAAGACATCCAGAAGTAGTAAGAAAGTCAGAGATTTATTAAAGGGAGAGTATACTCCACAGAGCAGGAGCTGGCAGATGAGAAAGCTTAAGAGTGAGCTTGACTCAGAACGGCCCATCTGTTTTATGTTTGAGAATAAAGTGCACTTGAGAGGGTTCCAACTGGGCAGTGCCTGGAGATGGCAATGCCAGTAATGAACGGGGAAGAGAGGCAGAGCTCAGAGATGGCAACTGCAGTGAGTTCCAGAGTTGGCTTTCCCTTTGTTTTTCTAAATCTGAGGAATGGTCAGGGTGGTGACTGACTGGACTTCTTTCCATTTAGCTGTGATTATGGGAGGGGGAGTTTGTGAATTTATAAGGGTCTAGATAGAAAACGCATGGCTTCAAAGCCCACCAGGAAGTGTCAAAACCATAATTCTAATGCTATTATAATGACTGTGGGGTTACCCTTGGTTGCTCTAAAGCAGTTAGATAGAGCACATGCCCCTAGAGTTCATGCCAGATGTCAAGGAATTGTGGTTGGAGCAGGAGCATATCTCTTAGGCTCATAATGGATATCAAGAAAGTATGGTGAGGGCTGGACCATATCTCTTAGGTTCATGCCAGGATGTCAAGGAAATATGGTTAGGGATGGATGCTCCTGTGGTCTCAAAGAACCAAAGGCATCTTGTCTTCTGTGAGCCCAAGGCCAGGATATTTCCCACATTGTCTATCTCTTGCCTCAGAGGACTTAAAATAACTAACCCATGTTTCTTCCTCTCCTTTACCCTAATCATAGATAGATCCTCATGGCAGGCAAAACAGAAAACTGCTAGGAGAGTGCTTTGCATAGAGAATATACAAAATTGTCTCATTCTGGCTAAAGGCAGATAAATATATTACAGGTTTATGTCAAGAGCTTCAAGATGGCTTATAAAAACATGCTAAGGTATAAAGAGGAGTATCAAGGAAGGATAAGGGAGTAAAAGACATAACATCTGGTTCCAGAAAGCAACATGTGGAAGGTATTTATCCTAGAAAGATCTATAAAAATGAACTCATTGATTTTTGTACCTCTTTTTAGTATTAATTTAGTATTAGTAATTAATTTAGTATTAATTAGTATTAATTTTAGTATTAATTTAGTATTAGTATTATTTCTTGCTCCTCTTTAAGAGTGAGGCCATAGCTTTAGCTTCTGTGGGGCTCTGAAATTCTTTCAGGAACTTCAGGTCAGAAATAAACATACCTAGATAACCAAAGCAAGATATTAATAGGCATGAAATGATAGGAGTATGAATTGCCTTTCATTTTTATTTACCTCAAGTCCTCTACAGAATCACCTTCCACTCCAAGTAATTTTGTTCTGGGTTCCTTAGGGTTGTTTTACACATGCTCATGTATGGGATCTGCTGGGCTCATTCCTCTGTCCCTCATCCTCAGGGAGCAGTGCCCTACCCTCTGCTGGGCACAGGCAAAACTACTTAGTATTGCCTTCCCTCTGAATATCTTCACAGGGTGTGTGTGTGTGTGTGTGTGTGTATGTAATAGTGACACAGAAACAAAAGACAGACAAAGACAGAGAGATAGAGATGTGATATAAACTGTGCTCTTTTCTTTCTGTTTAAAGAACTCCTAAAGAAATGTCACTTGTTTCTTCTACATTGTGTATAAGAAAGTTCTTGTTAGGATCAGGCCTAGCACAGCTCATTATTTCTTCTGGATGAAGGAATTCTCTCTTAGAGACTCCCCAGGCTTTATTTAAATAAGCTTTTGTACTTCCATCTTGCATTGGTGTCCAATTATATGGAACCAGGCATAGACAAAACTAGAGCTCTTCTGAGGAAGCTACTGGGCCCTCTGGCCCTCTGTTCCCACTGAACCCATCCCTCCAGACATGCTTCAAGCTGGTATCCAACTTGTGAAGTGAACTCCCTGCTACAGATGAACATATACAAAGAATTGGTTTGTATCCTGCCTACCTCCAAGTGTGAATATGGGTACACATGCCTTAAATTCTAGATATATTCCCATTCATTCACTTAGTCATTTATTTCTTACCAAAGTGAGAATACTTTAGATCTGCTGCTTCACTCTATGCCTTTGTAAATATAAACCCAATGCCCCAATAAATATTTGATTTATACCATCTTATAATTTTTAAAATATCCTTTCTGAAGTTAAGATACTAGAATCAGCAACTTCAATTCCTGTGGTTGAAATGCAAGTATTCCAATCAGATATTTGGAGGAAATGTGGAATTCCGTTAAGTGATGGATGTTTTATTTTATTTATTTATTTGGTACCAGGGATCGAACTCAGGTCCTTGTGCTTGCCAGGCAGGCAGCAGAACTACTGAGCTAAATCCCTGGCCCAGTGGATGTTTTATTTTAATGTTCTCAATGCTGTCTCTGCCTCAGGTCATGCAGATGTATCTTCCGTTTTGTGGAATCGCCATATCTAATGCTCAGCTTTTTGCTGCCTCAAGGAAAGAATATGACAGAAGCAGGGTGAGTAGAAAGAAACTTTGCTGACAATCTTCCCAAAGTTCTCTGTCATTCTGGTTTCTTTGAGTCAGTATATCTCTTAAAAACAGCTAATGATCTATGAATATAGTCCAGGATAACCTTGCAAGGCTGAAGATATCTTTTACACTGTAAGTCCAAATGGAAATGGGCACAAATTCTCCATTCTGGTTTGAGGTAAAGCACCCCAGCTTACTTTAAAAAGGAAATTAATTTCATACCTATATGGTAAGACAGTATTACTTACTCATAGCTTTGAAATAATAACATCTTTTGGTGATATTTGTGTAATTTAATCCTTTAAGAAGCAAAACATGTTACAGACATGATTTCACCCCACCTCCCAGATTTTGTTTTTGAATTGAAAGATTTTCTGGAAAAACATCACAAGCTCTTTGTGATAATTATGAGAACATTATAAAGAAACATGCTCAGAGGGAGTGTTCTCATATACTTCCAGGATTTATAGAACAAAGAGTTTTTAAAAACTATTGCTCAAAAATACTAAATTATCAAACAGATTAAATTATATTAAACCCTCTCTACCACTTAAATGTAGGAAGATTATGGATATTGGTTAGGAATATGTTTAGCAAGGTGTTCAAAAAGGCTTAAAATCCATCCTTTAGTTAATCTTCCCGTGGTCTTTACTGTCTTTCCTTGTATACAATGCCATGTTTCTGTTGTGTATACCCGTCACACTGCTTGATATTATTTATTGGTACCCCTCTTCTCCAACTTCATTATGAACTCTTTAAGGAAAACTTCATGCATTATTAGTCTTTGCTTCCTTGTGTAGAGCACAATTCATTTATTCAACAAATATTTATTGTGTGGTTCTCTTCAGACCCTGTTTGTCCAAACTGTTCTCATGGAACTTACATTCTTATTGGAACAATAAATAATAAATAAAACAAATATAATGTTGTTAGCAATAAGTACTATGAAGAAAATTAATGAGAGATAAAGAGATAGAGATAGATACAGAATAATAGGTTGAGAGGTGTTTGTTTTGGAAAATGATTGAAAAGGTGTCTATATGGAAATAATATAGGAGCAGAGATCTGAATGAAATGAAGGAGCAAAAAGACACTGGAAAATCTGCATCTGTGTAGTGAAATTATCAGGTAAGTTCATAGGCTCTGAGTCATTGTGTTTAGACAGCAGAGAGAAAGGGGGAGAATGAAAGAAAAAACGAAAAATAAAATAAAATGATCCAGGGTCCAAATGATAAAAGGGCTTGCAGCTATGTCAAAAACTTTGTCTTATATTCTGATTGTGATTGAAAGCCATTGAATGAGTCTAATTCACTTTTAAAGGGGGTCACTGTGGCTTCCTGGGAGGTAATAAACAGTTGGACACAGGGTGCCTAAAGTTTTTGGTGATGTGAGAACTGGGGATTAATATTGGGAATCATCATTGTATATATGGTATTCAAATCTAGGGGACTAACTGGGTTAATCTAGGGGGAAATGTATAGATAGATAAGAGAAGGGAAGGGCTCCAACAATAAGCCTGGAACTCAAAAAGGTCAATAGAAGAAGGAGGAACAAAATGTAGTACTTTTTTCCTGGAAAGCAAGTGACATTAATAATTGAGGAGTATTTAAATATGTGAAATTCTTCCAGTGCCTGTTGGATTGCATATCTTTCTGGATTTTCATTTCTTCTTCTCTTATTTTGGAATAATCTGCATTGTTACTGTTAAAATTTTATTATTTGTTAATAAAGCATCAATTTTCAACTAGAAACAAAATTGTGATTTGTCAGTGGCAAGACTCAAGACATATTAGTTTTTCCTCTGAGATAAATATTCTTGCAAATATGTCCCAGAGGCTCTCTCCATACAGTGGCAATAAATTGAAAAGTTAAATAATTGTTCAGCTAATATGATCCAGCTGAAGAAATAGTCTGGATGATTAAGGAAACAATACCCCCCTCCCAAAAATAGATTGGAATTCTGTTTGCAATTATTCAGACAATTTTTGTGTTTTAATATCATATTTGAACATGAAGTTATTATGCATTGATCTTTTCAGTGACTTGCTGTCCAAATGTTAAAAGAGTCAGGAGTCACTTCTAATTGTTTTTACTTCCTGGTGTTTTCTTTTGTCTTGGGATCACAGGGCATATGGCCCTTAGTCACAATTACTGTCTTTCTTTAAAGAGAATACCACTCAGGGATTTTGTTTTTCTTTCAGTGACATGGTAACTAGATTGATTTCATGGACCTATTAACTTACTTAAATGCTTTTCTATTTGAATAGATTCAGAGAAGAAATTTTCACATTTCAAATGGTTTCAGGGCAAATCAATTTCATCATTAAACTTGATAGTCTTACTCTTAGCATAATGATCAACACTATAGTGAATATATGTGAATTTGAAAATTCATGAAATCTTTTTGGGAGAGGTCAGACTCAAGATTACATATCCTAATAAATTCTACCAAAAAAAAGCAGCTTGCAATGAATTGTCACAGTGAAATCTTTCAGTTGTTCTAATAAAACCACAATGTCTACCACTATTCTGAAGACTCTAAAAGTACCTGTATCATTAAAAATTCCAAACAGGGCTGGGGATTTAGCTCAGAGGCACTATGCCTGCCTTGCAAGCTTAAGGTCCTAAGTTTGATACCAAGTACCAAAAAAAAAAAAAAATCCAAACAAATATTATTTCAAAGCATAAATTGCAAGTGAGTACGCACAGATCCCAGGGAGTAGTGGTGTGGACAGACTAGCTTGGCTGCAAGCATATCCCAGCCAGGGATCCTCCCCAACCCCAGAGGCTGGGACAAACCCACCCAGGAAAAAGCTGCACAGGTGCCCAAGCTTCAGTCTGAGGCCTGCCCCATAGCATTGGTGATTTGAACTCAGGAATTGGTGTACTGGTAAGCAGCAGAGAAAAGGCCACTCTGAGGCTTGCTGAGAATTGAAGACCACCGGGTGAGCAAAAAGTTGTCTCAATAAAGGCACAGCGGGCTGCATCTGTTGAAATGAGAAGACATGGAAACAAGTCCCAAAACCAGACTTCAGATCACCTAAGGCAACCTCATAGGAAAACAAGATAGAACAATCTGATACTCAACCACCTGGACTCCCTGAACTAGCAAAAAAAAAAATAGGATCTGGAAAAAATGAAGTCAGAAATAATTTCTCAGATAACTGCAGAGATTGTGCCCATAGTGCAGGATATGATTAATAAATCTAGAGCAGATACAGATTTAAAAAATAGAGGAGCTGAGGAACATGATGGGATCCCAACATAGGAAATAAATAGAACCCATAAAAAAGATGCAAACAGATTTCCAGGTTATTAAAAGCTCCATTGGAAGTTTACACAGCAGAACGAGTCAATGCGAAGATAGAATTTCACATATAGAAGACAGGACTGCAATTAGTAACCAGGAAAAGAACAACTTCTTAAAAATAGTAAGGGACATGAGAAATCAATCCAACAGCTGCTAGGTGATGCAAAGAAGAATAATATAAGACTGATTGGTCAATGAAGTCAATGAAGAAACAGGAGAGAGTGATATGACATTAAAAAAAAACTATTCACAGAAATAATGATAGAAAACTTCCCAAGTAGGGGGAAAGAACTTGACATACTGATAATGAGGCGTATAGGACTCCACCTAGATGTGATAAAAAAAAATCTACACATAGGCATATACACTTAAGATTCCAGAAACCAAACAGAAGAACAAAATTCTACAAGCATTCAGAGAAAAAGAAATAAATCATATACAAAGGAAAGCCTATTAGAAACACAGCAGACTTCTCAACACAAACCCTCAAGGCAAGAAGAGCTTGGAGTGATGTATTTCAAGCCCTAAAGGAAAGAAGTCTCCCACCCAGATTGATGTGCCCTGCAAAACTATCTTTCAAAATTGATGGAGAATCAAGATATTTTGATGACAAAGAGTACCTTAGGAACTTCATGAATACCAAACCAGCACTCAAAAAAATTTTACATGATATCTTAGGAAATGACAATGAGGATAACAACCCCAGGAAGCCCAACAGAAGGAATCCAGCAGGCATAATAAGAAATTAAATGCAAAGGGGGAGAATCCAATAAAAAAAAGACATGACCAGGATAAGTCAACACGTATCAGTTATAACCATCAATGTTAATGGTCTCAATTCACCAATCAAAAGAAACAGATTGTCAGAATGGGTCAAGAAGCAAGATCCAACAATTTGCTGCATACAAGAAGCACACTTAATTCAGAAAAAAACTCATAGACTGAAAGTTAAAGGGTGGAAAATAATACTCCATGTGACAGGAACCTGAAAAAAAGCAGGAGTAGTTATCTTCTTTGTAGATCATGTAAATTTCAAACCAACACTGATTAAGAAAGACAAAGAAGGATACTAATCCTTGTAAAGGGAACAATCCGAGAGGAAGAGATAACAATCATAAATATATATTCAGCAAACACTAGTGTGCCCAACTATATAAAACAAATACTAATGGACATGAAAAAATCAAAAAGCACTAACACAATAGTAATGGGGGACCTCAATACCCCACTGTCACAAATAGGTAGAACAACTAGACAGAAAATAAACAACAAAATACTGGGACTCAATCAAACTCTCAAACAAATGAATTTAACAGATATTTACAGAGTGTTACACCTCACAAAATCAGAGTACACATTCTTTTCAGCTGCTCATGGGTCATTCTCTTAAAATAGTACTCGATTGCACTCACTCATAGAACATGTCTAAGTAAGTGCAAAGGAATTGAAGTGTTTCCCTGTATATTATCAGACCATAGTGCAATGAAATTGGCGATTAATAGCAAAAGAAATCACAAGAATTTTACAAAGACGTGGAAATTGAACAGCATACTCCTGAATAACCAGTGGGTCACAGAGTATATTAAAGAAGAAATCAGACAGTTCCTACAATTAAATGGCAATGGCAATACAACATATTGGAATGTATGGAACACAATGAAAGCAGTCTTACATGGGAAATTCATAGCACTGAATATCCATATTAGGAAAACAGAGTAAGTACAATTGAACAACCTAATGCTGAACCTCAAGCTTCTAGAAAAAGAAGAGCAGGACAAACCCAAAGCTTATTCAAGGGAGGAAATTATAAAAAGCAGAACAGAAATTAATGTAATGGAGACTTAAAAAAAAAATCAATGAGGCCAAGAGTTGGTTCTTTGAAAGAATAAACAAAATTGACAAACCCTTAGCCATCATTATCAAAAAAAGGAAATAAAAGGCCCAAATCCATGCAATTAGGAATGAAAAGGGTGAAATTACAAAGGACCCAGTAGAAATCCAGAGGATCATCAATACCTACTTCAAGAACTTTTACATCAATAAGATGGAAAATACAGAAGAAATAGAAAGATTCTTAGATTCATATGACTTACCAAAGTTGAACGAAGATGACCTAAAAATTCTAAACAACCCAATATCAATCAAAGAAATTGAAAATATAATTAAAAACTTACCAGCTAAGAAAAGCTCAGGTCCTTATGGCTTCACTGGTGAATTCTACAAGACATTTAGAGAGGAACTACTACCACCACTGTTTAAACTCTTCAGTGAAATTGAAAGGAAAGCAAGACTCCCAAATTCAATCCTGGAAGCATCATCTTGATCCCTAAAGCAGAGAAAGACCCAACCAAAAAAGAGAACTATAGGCCAATCTCAATAATGAACATAGATACAAAAATCCTTAATAAAATACTGGTAAGTAGAATGCAGAAGATCATCAAGAAGATCATACACCCTGATCAAGTGGGATTCATCCCAAGAATGAAGGACTGGTCAACATTTGCAAATCAATACATGTAATACAGTATATTAATAGAGCCAAGGATAAAAACCATATTATCATCTCAATAGATGCAAAAAAGCATTTGACAAAATCCAGCAAGCATTCATGATAAAAAACCTTACAGAAAATTGGAATAGACAGATTCTACCTTAATCTAATGAAAGATACCTGTGAAAAACCAACAGCCAATATCATACTAAATGGTCAAAAAATGAAATCCTTCATGCTAAAATCAGGAACAAGACAAAGATGTCCACTATCACCACTCCTGTTCAATATAGTTTTGGAAACATTAGCCACATCAGTTAGACAAGAGAAAGAAATAAAAGGAATAAAAATAGGAATGGAAGAAGTCAAATGGTCATTATTTGCAGATGACATGATTCTCTTTATAGAAGATCCCAAGAACTCCACCAAAAGTCTTGTAGACTTAATAACCAAATTCAGTAAAGTAGCTGGATACAAGGTTAACAAAGAAAAACCAATAGCTTTTCTGTACATGGAAAACAGACTCATTGAGAGAGAAATGGGGCAATCAATTCCTTTCATAATAGCATCCAAAAAGTTGAAATGTGCAGGAATCAACCTAACAAAAGAAATCAAAGACCTCTACTGTGAAAACTATAACACTCTGAAAAAACAGATTGATGAGGGTATCAGAAAATGGAAAGACATCCCTTGCTGCTGCATAGGAAGAATCAACATAGTGAAAATGGCCATACTTCCAAAACTGCTATATAGATTCAATGCAATCCCATTTGAAATTCCAGCAGCATACTTCACAGACCTTGAGAAAACAATCCAAAAATTCATTTGGAACAAGAAGAGACCTAGAATAGCAAAAGTAATTCTAGTCAATAATGACAAGGTAGTGGGTATCACAATCCCGATTTTGAAACTATACTACAAAGCTGCTGTGGTAAAAGCAGCATGGTACTGGCAAAGAAACAGACCCAGTGGAACAAATTAGAAAATGCAAAAACAGCTCCAGACATACTCAGCCACCTCATAATTGACAAAGGAGCCAAACACCCTCACTGGAGGAACAATAACCACTTTAATAAATGGTGCTGGAAAAACTGGATTTGAACTTGCCAAAGATTAAAACTAGTCCTATATTTCTCACCATGCACTAAAGTAAAATCAAAATGATTAAAGATCTAAATATTTAAACAGAAATGCTAAACCAGCTGGAAGAGACATTAGGTAGAACTCTTGAAGACTGGTGTAGGAAATGATTTTATAAACAAAACCTCAGTTGCCCATGAGCTAGCACAAACTATACTCCCCTTCCCATTTCCCCTTTAGACATTTTCTTCCAGTTGCACACTACCAATTATAGCATTTGAATCTTAAGGGAAAAGAAAAAAATGTGTAAAAAAGAAAATATGGAAGCAAAGTCTTTGTAAATATGGAAGGGTGAAGCAGATGAAGGTAGGACAGAGGTATGGGGAAAAAACAAGAACCAAGACATATCATGTAAAGGTACGAGATCCCAATGATAAATGTAACTGTATTGTTTGTTTTCAATGTACCAATAAACTTAGTTTTAAAAAAGCTTCTTACAGCAAGAGAAACAACCAACAGTATGAACAGACAATGCACAATGTGGGAAAAAAAATCTTTACCAGCTGTTCCTCAGACAAAGGTCTACTATCTAAAATATATAAAGAACTTTAAAAAATCAGACCTTCCAAATTTAAAGACCCAATTCAAAAATGGGCATCTGAAATAAACAGACATTTCTCAGAGAAGCAGAAATAGCAAATAAACATATGAAAAAATGTTCAACATCACTTGTCATTCAAGAAATACAAATGAAAACAATGCTGAGATTCCACCTCACCCCAGAAAGAATGGCTGCTATCATGGAATCAACCAATAACAAATTCTGGCAGGGCTGTGGGGAAAGAGGAACCCTGCTCCACTGCTGGTGGGAGTGCAGACTGGGGCAACCACTGTGGAAGTCAGTATGGAGATGCCTCAAAGAACTAGAATTGCAGGTCCCATTGGACTCAGATATGCCCCTGCTGGGTATCTTCCCTAAAGAATTGAAAGAATCACATAATGATATCTATATCTATCTATCTATCTATCTATCTATCTATCTATCTATCTGTCTATCTATCTATCTGTCTATCTATCTTATCTGTCTATCTATCTATGCACCCATGTTCACAGCAACATAATTTGTAATAGCTAAAACTTGGAAGCAGCACAATTGCCCATCAATGGGAGACTGGATAAAGAAAATATGGCTCTTTTATAAAATGGAATACTACTCAGCCATAAAAATGATAAATTTGAGACATTTGTAGCTAAACGGATGTACATTGAGGTGATACTCTTAAATTATATAAAAAGGACACACATGTGAATACTAAATAGTTTCTCCAGTGTGAGAAACTGAAAATGTAAATAAAGACTAAAAGGTATAATAGATAATGTGAAATAGGAAGAAAAGGGATAAAGAGGAAGGGGAAACAGAAAGGGTGGGGGAAAGGAAAGAAGGGAATGGAATTAATACAAGAAAATGAAAAATAATGGAAGCAAAGTCTTTGTAGAGTGGGAGGGGTTAAAGATAGGGCAGGGGAATGGGGAAAAAAATAAGAGCCAAGACTGATTATGTAAAGGTACAAATTTCCAACAATGAATATCATTATATTTACATTAAATGTACCAATGCAATTAATTTTTAATTTTTTTTAAAACCATAAATTGCAAGCTCACTTCCCCGGAAAAAGTGGAAGATCATTGCAGTTTAATTTTTAACTGAGTACACAGTGTTCAAGTTAGAAGTTAACGTTTTTGTCTTTAATTTGTGTGCTTTTTGATCTGTTTCTTCAGTAGTATGTAAATGTTTTCCTGGACAGTTGAGGGAGAGGCAGTATTTCTTCGTCTTATGGAGAGGGATTAAGGCGAGTTTTACACATTTTTTGTAAGCTCTGAATCTTAATTAGCATTCACCTCCATGATTCAGAATTCCATGACACATGTGTATTAGTGAAAAAAAGTCCCAAGTTTGACTATGAAGCTATTTCTTCCTGATAGTGAAGAAAGTCTGCTTTGTAGTTTTGTGAAATAAATGTACTTTGAAGAAAATTATAAGATGTTAGATTTGTAACTAGTCACATAGCAAGAAGATTACTGTATCAGGGATAAAAGCCTATAACAAAGGACCACATGGTTCCTGTTATTTGGAAGGTCTCCATTCTGCAGTTGTATTTTACAGTTTAAGAGTGTGTTATAAAATGAAATGATGAAACTATGCTAAAACAATCATTAATGCTTTAAAAATTATGTACACAAAATATTTATATTAGTAGAGCACAGACTTCATGGAGTTTTGAAGGCATAAGACACAAAGATTTTTCAATCTTATATCCACCTAAAAACATCCATCTCCTGTTTCCCAGGCTTTGTTAGAGGTGGTTAATGACCTCTTTGAAGAACAGACTGACCTGGAAAAAATTGTCAAAAAAATAATGCATCGAGCCCAAACTCTTTTGAAATGTGAACGTTGTTCTGTTTTACTCCTAGAAGACATCGAATCACCAGTAAGTTACTTTTATTTTTCATATAGAGCCAAGGACTGTGAATGGAATAAAGCTGAGTTTATCTGTAATTAAACTTGTGAAATTGTCACTGGAACGACCCTCTTTACTATTCTAACCATGGAGTGACTGTTTTGTAAATGAGTTTATAGAGTTATTTATTTATTGCAGTAGCAGGCATTGAACTCAGGGACTTTGCACTGAGCTATATCCTCAGCACTTCTTTTATGTACTTATTTTACAGTTTTGCCACAGGGCCTCACTAAACTGGTAAATTGCCCAAGCTGGGCTTGAGCTGTGGTTCCTTCTGCCTCAGCCTCTCAGAAGCGGGCATTACAGGTGTATATCACCATGCCCAGCTATGAGAATTTATTCCCTTAGACATTTTTTCATTGTTGTTTTGCCCTTACCTTAGAAACATAGACCTTTTGAGCTGGGGGGGACTTTTGAGATCTATCCAAGCACTGTGTATTTACAGATGAAAAAAATAAGGAAATACTAACTGGTTTCCCTTGTTTTACATGGATTAACTAGAAAGAAACTCAAGCACTCTCTGGCCATTTTATATACCCATGAAGGGGAAAGCCCTCAGTATTGCTGGAAGTGCACCATACTGCAACAAAGCCTTTTAGCCCTTGATGGGAGAAGGAAGCAAACAGACAACTGGAGAAACAGTGGCTTTAGCTCTTGGAGCCTCAGCCAGGCTGTTTTCTGTGGCAGGTTGTCTTGCTGGCTTTTCCAGGCTCTTTCCTGCTGCTTTGGATTCATAGCTCCTGGTACAGAGCAGCCTAATCAGCTGAAGGAGGACCTGTCCCATCTCACCACAGGGTCTCCGGGTACTCAGGACCTCGGGCTGGCTACACTCAGATGATTTGTGGCCAGTATGAAGTTCTGCTCCACCCTTTGGCTCTAGGGGAAAAATCCACTGGGCAAATGCACAATATTGAAAATAATGATCATCATCCATCAATGTTCTTAAAAGTTAAATATCTAAACCCTTAACATCAATTTAATGTCTTTGCTGAGAACTCTCTTCAAAGACCAGTTGTTTAGCAATTAAGAACTGTTTTAACACCTCTGAGAATGATATTTTTTGTACTATACTTAGATTATTATCTTTGTGTTTAGGTTTACTTTTTCTCAAAAAATAAGAACTTAAAGATAAATTTTAAATATGTAATAAGTATTGTAAAATAACAGTGATGTATATATCACACATATATGTGTGTATGTATGTTTAAAATGTTGAGAAGTATTTTCACAGATTTAAGCAAAGCTTAGTGTTATTTCTATTTCATTGGGTGTGGTTTACATAAACAAAGGCCTTGCTAATATGCTGTGATTATGGAAAACTTAGCTGACCCTTGGGAGAACACACACACACACACACACATACACACACAATGTTGTTATTTATGGATTGCTTCAGACACTCAAAACATGAATTTTTAAATCCTCACTTTGTAAGTATTATCATTACTCTCATTTTATAGATGAGGAAATAAAGCTGTTAGAGTCAAGTGACTTGCCAGAGTCTTCCTTACTACATGACTGTAAAGACCCGGACAGGAAAAGGAGTAGGGGTGTTCATTGGTATCTGGCATGCTGCCAGGTGAGCTTCCTCCAAGCAAAGCAACAAAAGATAGGTGTTGGGATTACAGCGGCCAGTATTGCCTGGGCCACTCCCAGGCAAGAGCAAGTGGCTGAAAGAGCTGGATTAGAATATGGACAAGGACGAACTCATTGTTTGCTTCTTTGGTTGTAAACAGAAAGGAAAGTAGTTTATGCTAAAGTAATTTATACCAAATAAGGGTGGTGATTCTTGCTAATCTTCTAACCTGTAATAATTTTCAAAGTGTGGTCTTGCTCTTTGGCAAATCACATGAAAACATAAAGATGATGAAGTTGATACTGAAAGTGCGGTTAGAGATGGAAGGAAGAGTAGGAACAGTAATATCATCATGGTATACAGTAAGGACATGGAGGGTAGTCCAAAAATGCCATCGACATCTGAGTAGCTTGAACAAGCAGTAAAAGTGTTGATATATTACTGAAACTTCAAAGAACTTTTTTGTTATCATAGCTCAACTCTCAAGACTAGTGGTGGGGCTGGAGCAGAAAATATTAGGCCACTACTTACCAACTTATCATTTGTACTTTCTTCTCACCCCTCCCCTCACGGTGAGAACTCCTGCAATCCAGAGGATAAAATTGTAGTGGTAAAAGTGAGCAATGTTTAAAAAGGGGGATCATTCTGATTGATATTGCTTATAGGTATGTTCAGTTTGTGGCCTATAGGCAATGTGCAGCCTTGGACAACTTATATGCGGCCCCACAAGATTTTAAACTTGCAACATTATTGTCTAATTTTAGTGATATTTGCATGACTTAACACAACACTGTGTAGGAGAGGACACTGTAAGGTGCCGATTTTGCCTCCTGCATTTGACACACAGGAGGAAGTGGATATCCACCTGTATCAGATGTTACATGTGCCTGTGTGACTTGGCAAGTAAAACACTGCAATTGCTGATAATAGGATTTCCGTTTATCGTGTGTGTGTGTGTGTGTGTGTGTGTGTGTGTGTGTATACACATCTATAAAGACATGTACTACTTATTTTATTATTCTATTAATCACTTTCTTTTCATGGGCACAAAATACCTGACACTTTCAATTTAAAGGAGAGATTTATTTTATCTCACAGCTTTAGTGAATTCATTCCATTATTAGCCAACTCCAGAAATGGCATGGTAAAGGGTCTGGAAGAGAAAAGCTGGTTACATCATGCAGCCAGAAAGCAGAGAGGGAAGGGAGGAGCCAGGAACAGGAATACATCCTTGGAGTCATGCCCTAACGGCATGACCTCCAACTAGATCCCTAACGGCACATTCAGCACTGATGAATATAGCATCACCATGACCCAATCATCTTCCAAACACAATATTTTTAAGGGAAATATTTGATCCATACCGTAACATTCAACCCCTAGCCCCCAAAAGGCTCATAAGCATATCATTGTGAAAACACATTTAGACCACCTCTAAGAGTTGGTAAATTCATAACTTGCAGCATTGCTAAAAAGCCTAAATCCAAAGTCTCCTGAGATGCAAGGAAAAATCCATAGCTGTGAGCCCTTATAAAAATTAAAAATTTAAATATTTCTAATATATAATGGCACAGGGCAAACATTCCCATGCCAAAGGGGATAGTAGAATAGAAAGGGATCAAAACAAAGCAAGACCAAAAAACAGTGGGCAAACATTAATTCTTGTAGCTCAATGTCAAGCACCCAGGGCAAGTTGTGATAAGATGTGAACTCCAAAGGGCTTAAGCAGCTCTGCCTTTGTGAAATTGCTGGTTGAAGCACATGTGGACTGTCTCTTAGATTGGCTGTGCTTACTGCTTGGAGCTTTCTGCAGCAAATGTTCCATGTTCCTGGAATTTCCAACTTCCGGGAGTCTCCGTTTTACCTTCAGCTTTGCTCTCACAGTTTTATACACTGACCTCTCATGGCCTCCTGACTGGGACAGTGACCCTGCTGTATATGTTCATGTGGCCTTTCAGGCCTTCTAAAAGTTGAGTGGAAGACTTCATAATCCAGTAACTCTTGTATTCTCCATGCCTAAAAAACTAACACCATGTAGATAATACCAAGTTTTGCCACCACCTTGAGCAGTAGCCAGGGCCCACTGGACCATGGCTACAGTAGTCTTTGAGTGCCTGGATGGCTAAATTTGGGGGTACATTCCCTAGATGGCATTGAATGAGCAGGCATCCGAGGTACCCTTGTCAAATGAAAGATTTATAGTTTTGTACTCTTGCCAGTTTCTGAGATACCCTCAAGGCATCTTTCTTTTTGTCCCTGTACAAAGTGTACAAGTGCTTGGCTTCTTTCTAATGCTAATCTTTTCAGCAACTGTGTATCCATTTGCCCCAACTTTATAGGTGCTTCTTTCTTTTCTGCTAAAACTGCAAATTATTAAAATCATTCAGCTCTGATGTTTGCTCCTCATTCTCAATGTAGATATGGCTGAAAGTAGCAAGCAGTACCCAAGTTATAGCTTGAACATTGGGCTGCCTTGCAATTTCCTCCACCAGATTAATTAGTCCACTAATTAGTGTCAGGGCAAAATGTAGACAAATTTTCTGCCAGAGTGTAACATGCATGGCTTCTAGTTCAACTGCCAATGGAGACCTTATTCCCAACTGAAACCCCTTGAACCTGAAAGTATTATAAAACTAAAGACAAGTTCCTTGGAAAGAAATCAGCTAAACAGAATAGATTTCAAGGACCCCAATACATTTGAGAATCTAGTAAAGGCTGTTCTCTTAGTGGTTAGAAAATTGTCTTTGAGGGGGAAAAGTGTATTAGTAGAGTTTCAGATTTGACAAAGTCATTTTTACTTCAAGTGCTTCAACAATAGAAATATTTTAATAATTATAAAGGAATTAATATAAGATCTCAACATCACCAAGGAAGTCCAGAATTCAATTATACCTTTCCCTTATTATTTATGACCTTTCCTTCCTTATTATTGTCAGCAATGCTATTACTAGTAGTATACTTCTTAGTGCCCTGATATTTATCACAACAAAGAGCTTTTCCCTATGTAGAGTGCTAGTTCTTGCTTTAGATTTGTTGTAACCAGTAGTTCTGAACAAAGTTGTATAAAAGAAGATTCATATCAAAGTGAAGAAAAGTACCCCTCTCCATCCCTCTCCTAACTTTCCAGCTAGCATGCTGTGTTGCTTCAGGGGAAGAATTAAACAGAAAACAGATGAATAGATAAATTCTGGGCCTTTGAGTTCCCAATAAATTTTTAAAGGTTATAACAATGTTTGTATTTTCAAAACCCAAAATTTTTCATTTGTAGGAGACAAGATTTCCTAAAGGTTTGAAGGAAACAGAGACTTAAGTTGTGAACAAGCAAGAGTTAGGAAAGAGAACAGATGAATCCCTAGACCAGTGGTGGCAAACCCATGGCACACGTGCCACAGCCAGCTGTTTGTTAGCATTGAAAGGTCTAAAAGGTTTGCCATCCCTGTGATTATACCATTGTGGGATGCTCAGAAGAGAGTATTACATGTGATGTACTGTCCTCCTAATACTGACCTCAAATCCAAATCTCCTGGCAGTAGCAGTGGTGAGGTGGTGGGGGGTAGGTGCTGAAAGTTCTGGAAAAAGATGAGAGAGGTGGCAATGTCAGGTAAGCCAAGGGGCCGTGAATGCGTAATAGTTTTTCTAAAGCCCCAGAGAAGCATGAGAGGCAAATAAAATTTTTCCTGATGAGACACGAGTTAATAGAGGGAGGCCTAAGACCTGAAGAAAACTTTGGTCAAGATGAAGGAGGCATGGAGTTGTGACACAGAGTTGGTTTGGCACCATGACTAGTTAAGCATACCAATGTTAGGGCTGAATATGCCAAAGCCAAGGGAGGATGGGTGGGAGGATCTCTGTAGAGCAGCTGCTTCTCCCCCAAGTGCCCAGGGAACTGCAGGTCACACTGGTGAAGTTCCAGCATTCAAGTTTAAATCTGAAGTTACCAAAATGACCTTGCTTCTGTCAACAAACAAAATTAAATCTAATGAGGAGATTTAGTGATACTATAGAAAAACAAAATAAATTACTTTTTTGTACAGCTGTATCTGAAGCCATTGAAATTTATAATCAATACACAAATTATATTCTCTAGTGGATTTACGTATAAGATAAAAGAAAAATTTGAAATTAGATGGGAAGAGAAAATAATGGATGATTTTATAAATGTTTTGGGAGCACATGTCTGGCATATGGAAAAAATACAAAAAGCAAAATCTTACATCTTACCTATGAAAATTTAGTTTAATAAAAGAAGATATGAATTACTTATATATAAAATAAATGCAAGTCAAAGATAGTTTTTAACTTATGCGCTTATGAGGGAACCAATATGATATTAAAACTAGTCAAAGGAATATTTGAAAGTTAGGTATTTATAGATAAGTTTAGGATAAGATTTCAAATATATAAATAAAAGATAGTTAAAACTAGACAATAAGCAGTACTGCCACCCTTTTTATTTTTGCTGGACATCATGCATGCTAGACATTTTTTACCATTGAGCCGAACTCTCAGCTTTTAATTTTATTTTGACACAAAATTTTTGTTAAATTGCTCTGGCAATCCTGAAACTTGGGATCTTCCTGACTTAGTTTCCTGGGTAATTGAAATTACAGAGTAACTATGTCCTTTGAGGTAATCTTTTTGGTGCAGATAACTTAGTTATGAGGGAAAAAGCTATGTTAACATGTTACTTCACTATGTCTAGAGTCTTATCAGTAATGGCCAGTAAGTAGAACAAAGTATATTCCTCAGATCAGGAATTGGTAGATTTATTTTCTATACATGCTCAGGAAATAAATATTTTAAGCTTTCTGAGTCGTATAGTCTCTGGTGTATCTACTCAATTCTGCAATAGAACAACAGAACAAGAATAGATAGGTCAAGAATTAACATAGCTGGATTCCAATAAAACTTTATTTACAAAATTAGATGGTAGTCCAGATTTGTTTGCAGAGAGTGTTTACAAAGCCTTGTCCTAGATAGTTATCCCCTCCTCAATTATTTCTTTAAAGATTAGCACATAACAAAGAGCCACTAACTAGCAAGGGGTCTTTGCAAGGATTTTGCTACCATACAAAACAGAAGGGAAAGGAATGTGAAAACAAGCTACATTTTCACAGAAAAACTGATACATTTGCCATGAAATTAAATTAAAAATAATATGATATCTCAGGAAAAATAAAGGTATTTTAAAAAGAGAGATACATAGGCTGAAGGAAGAAATGATGAACAGTACAAAAGACCAGAAAACCAAATAGGTAGAGCTGGGAAAGAAGCAGAAGAAAATGTGTAACCATACAGAAATGGACATTACATTTTTAAAAAGAAAGAAAGGAAGAAAAGAAACTTCTAAGTGCTTTAGGGGCATAAAGAATAAAACTGAAAATGAAGTGGAAAATAGTATGTTATAAAATGACAAAAGAGAGAATGATGAGGATGGAGTCTGAATGAAAGAACTCCAAAGGGAGGGTAATTGGTGTCTCTGAAGAGATTATGACAAATGGAACAGGAAAGAGCACTCAGAATTCTAATACTAGACATTTTATTGAAATAGAAACAAAGTTGGCTTTACAGACAGAACACAACTTTTCAGAAGTTGGTATTGACTGTTTAACAATGAAACACATTTAGTGTTAATGGACTTTATAAAGATACTGAAAAAATTCCGTGTGTGTCTAGAACCATAAATCAAGTCACCATTGGAAGAAACTGCATTTTCATATTTGACTTCTTAGTAGCACTCCTTGGTACTAGAAAATAATCTACAAAGTCCTCAGAAAAAGAAAATATGACTCTGTAATTTAAAATCCAGCAAAATTCATTTTCAGTTATTCAAACTACAGATAGATATTTTCAATATCCTCAACTGTTTCAAAGAACAGTTCAGGAAATATAGTTCTAAGAAGATTTTCCTGAAAAACATGAGAGGGTGAAATCGAGCCTCTCAAGTGATGAAGTCAGAAGCATTAAGACTGCCACTCAGTATTGAATGTATTAAGTATAGAACTAAAGGTAGAAGCCATGAGACATCTTAGTTGATTATATAAATATAATACTGAGAAATGAATCAGGTAAGAGGAGGTTGGGACCTCCCAGGCTTCATATATACAAGACTGTGCACACCATACTCATGCAGATTAACTCTTACCACAGATATCTTTGATTTTGTTTTATTTTAATTTTAATGTGTCAAATTTATCAATTTTTCTTTTTGATTTGTGCTTTAAGGGTTTTGTTATAAAAATCTTTACCTCCAGTTATAATAGAAGCCATATAGCTATATATATTAAGGATATTTTGTGTCCATCTAGAATTTGCTTTTTGTGTGTAGTATAAAGTTGTATGTATGTATGTGTGTGTGTGACTAATTATCTAAAAACTGACTTACAATACTTTGTGATACTACTTCTATATAATACCAAGTATCTACATATTCTTGGGCCTGTTTCTAAGCTCACTATTTTAGTCTATTAATCTGCTTGTTTGTTTTTGCACCAGTGTCACACTGTCTCAATTTCTGTAATTTTATAGTACAGTTTGATATCTGATAGGGCAAGTTTTCAGTGTTGTTAACATTTCAAATAATCACATTTTACTTTCATGTCTCAGGAGAGAAAAAAGAAACTTCTTTTCTTACTCCTTTCGTTTTTCTCAGGCAAGAATGTCTTTCTAAGCAGGAACTTGTGCAGCTGACTTTCCCAATGTCCATTAGTCAAGAAGAATGCTATTCAAATCATTTATATTCTTAATATATTTCTTCTGTTCCTCACCTTTCATTTTCTGACAGAGGTGTCAAATCTTTAGCATAACTGAGATTTATAAATGTTTCCTTGTCCAGTGTGTAGGTTGCTGATTTAGTTGTCTTAGACACGTTTTCTTTGCTGGAATAAAATGTCTAACACCTACTTTAAGCAGGAGTGGTGTTTTGTTTTGTTTTTGGCTCACAGAATTTATAGATGTTTCAGTCTATAGTTGGCTATTCCAGGGTAGGATGAATGACACAGGAAAATAGCAGAGGAATAGCTGCTTACCTCAGCTTGAACAGGAAGTAGAAAGATAAGAGAAAGAACAGGAAGGGATATATGAATATCCTGCAAGGCCATGCTCATAGGAACCAGCCTCTTCCACCAGACCCCACTTCCTAACAGCAAGTCAGCAATAAATCCCCATAATCCAAAAGCCCGTCAATGAGCCTGTAAGTCTTTTGGAGGACATCTAGATATAAACCATAACATTAGTCAATATTAATTATGTGTTTTTGAATTTGGGATCACAAGTTATTTTGATTGGGAAAGTATTTTTGTTTGTATGTTTGTGCCATTATTTTCTTTCTTTTTCTCTTTCTTTCTTTTTTTTTCTTTCATGTCTAATAGTTTGCACAGTTTCCTGGCCTCCAGTTGGTGGCTCTGGTCTCCTGCTGTGTGGTAACATTACACTGAGCCAGAGGTAGATTGGTGCAGTGGATATGAAGCTGGGTCACCTGTCTCAAGGGAACACTTTCAGTCCACCAGCCCCCAAAAGGAGCTGAAATTCCAACCATCGCTGCCTGTTGTCACAGTGCAGTATATAGGCCCGTGTTTCCACTTTGTGCCTTTATAGATCTTTTCTTTTCCTTCCCTTCCCCTGACATAGTCAGAGACCACCAAGGAGGAAGAAGACAAATTAATGTCTAGGCAATTAAACTACATTCATTAAAAGCATGATTTGTATTTTCTTTTGAGGTAGCCAGGGACTTAAAAGCAATTTTTGCTGAAACAAACAAGCAAACAAACAAAAACAGTGACTCTTCATTTGGGCCTATATATGCCCAAAAGGTAACTAAAAGCCAAACATAGCTTGACTTTCACTTTATATCCATCTCCTTAATTACCTTAAAATTTGAGGATATACTCCTAAGTGAAATAAATAAGTCACACATGTGTAAATACTGAGTAGTTTCTCTGGTGTGAAAAACTATAATAGTACACAAGATCCTAATGAGATAATTAACACTGTGGAATAGGAAGAAAAGAGGTAAAGGTGTAGGGAAAGTGGGAAGGGTAGGGGAAAGGGAATAGGGAAAAGGAAAAAAATGAAAAAATGGAAATAAAGTGTTTGTAAATGGGGAGGGGAGGAGGGGGTGAAGGGAGGGCAGGGACAAGGGGAAAAAATGAGAACCAAGACCTGTCATGTAAAGGTGCAGGATCTCAATAATGAATGTAACTGTACTGTATACCTAAAATGTACCGATAAACTCAATAAAAAGAAAAAAAATGGATCAAATTTCTTCTCACATATAACTGTGTTAATCATTTAGGGATTATCTATCTAAAAGCTAGCAGCAGTACAAGGTTGATTAGACCTAAATTTACATAACCTGCCTCATCCCTCTTTAAATTGAGGCCCACCAAGATAAGAAATTTACAGAGACATCTAACTACCAATGAGCACCCAGAAGTCACTAGTCAGTTCCCTAAACCTACTGTCACCTGGATTCCAGCAGAGCCTTCACAAAGCTGAGACTGCCTCAAGCAGAGACAGTCATCTCATGGAGACTAAATTGTCTTGCCAGCAATAAGGACTTCTCCCAGAACCAGTCTTTCCAAACCAAAGCTGAGATAGTGATCAGCCTAACCCTAGACCACCTGAGCTAATAAAAGCTGGTGTCAACTTTAGTTAAAGGGACATTCTGATCCTCTTCAGAGCTGTGCCCCCAAGCTGAAGTCCTTTCTTTATTTTCTCTTACTTTATAACTCTGCTTAATAAATCTGCCTGTGCCTCACACTAAGGTGTTCTGAAATGCTTTTCTACAAGTCAAGAACCTACCTGATGGGGCAAGTTAAGGTCCCCAACTTCTCTTTTGGGGAGATCTCCTTTGACCTCCTCTAGTAACATCGCTTCCTCTCATCTCCTTCTCTTCTCTCTTTTAAATGTAGATACCTTTCTGGTTTTCTCTTCCTGTGATGAGTATTTGCACTGTCCTGGGGAGAAATCGGATGTGTTAAAGCATGATCTTATAGCACTATCTCTCTAGTGGCATTCCAAAACAGTATCATTTCAAGCAAAGAATATTCCTTTCACCAAAAATAATTTTTGCCTCTCTCTATTCTATTTAGCTATTCTTTGAAAAATATTTGTTCATTTATTTATTTATGGTGATTCTCATGTATCTCTAAAAGGTGGTTATTACAAGTGTATAGTATTTTATTGCCTGTTCAACTTGACGGAAAAGGAGAGAAACAAACAAGTCCAGATATAGAAGCCTTGATTCACTAAAATCTTATGTTTAGAGCTTGCTTTCATGGTCTCAACTAGGCATTCACATGTAAACTGGTCAGTTTACTTGGGGGATGCCAAAAATAGAAATAAGTAATTCATTTCTAGTCCTATCTCCTGCCTAAATTAACATTTCAACCATTTTTGCTTCTCTTAAGTATTTTAGTTAATTGATCTTAAGTGATTTTCTCAGTGGTATTTTCTGTTAGGCCAAAAAAAATATTTTTTTAAGCTGACTGCTACTGTCAACTATGAAGTGAATATTTCCTGCTTGATATTACTCCATCCTGTGAATATGTCTAAGCAATTCCTATCACTTTGTTTCATTCCTTTCTAGCTCATATAATTGCCATTACCTGAATTTCTTTTAGTGCTTAGTGAAGTAAAGCAAATGTGGACATTTTTGTTTTAGATCCTAAGGCACTGTCTCAGCGCTGGTATTTTCCAATGTTCTCTTTTGATGTCATCCTAATGGGTGGCAGCTATTTCTTTGTCCAAAATGCTATGAAGTACTTTATAACTAAGCTTATGAATATGAGACTGGCTTTTAGAACTCTTTTTCTAAACTGTGATGCACTGCTAGTCATATACATTTGCTTTCTAATATGTTCCTTACTTTCTTGGCTCTTGTGTAAATATGCATACAGTTAAGCCACGGACTAAATGATCTTCCTGAATCATCCTTTTAGAGGGATGAGATGGGGTGGCAGGGTAAGTGCCCAGCTGTTGTTCTGAAATAGCCCCTAGTTCCGTTCTGCCCTCCTATGTGGATTGTGAATATTGCTTCTTACCCTGTTTTCCAATTCCTTCATTTTCCTTCCCATCATTTTCCTTCCATTGCCCTACCTTTTTTTCTTTAATTTTCCTTAACCCAAAATTCTATTTGCCTTTTATTCCAAGTATTTTACCAGAGTACAAACAGAACATATCTAAAAAACCCTCTGATAATTACCCAAAGAAGCAGTGTTGCAGACATGCACATTCTCATCACATTGTTAATATGTCAACTCACTTTATTAGATGTCTAATGTGCTACCCATTGCCCTACAGAGCCACCTTGACTCACTTTCTTAATAAAATCTATGTGTGTGTGTGTGTGTGTGTGTGCATATATCAGAGTCCTATATATGTTATGTATATGTCTCTGTAAAATCTCCAACTACTGAACTCTAATCCCTACTGGCCATCTTTATCATATTCTGTCCCAATTTTTTCTGTTGCAGTTAAAAGAACCACTGTCATATAGTAAGTAACTCAGAGTACAAATCAGAGTAGTTATTAAATCTTTCTCACCATCTACATTCACTTGTCTTGGCATTCTCTCCTTTCTATTTTTAAACACCATTTTTGGCCCTTTCTTGCCACTCTTTCTACCACTCTCTTCATTCTGTCTTTATTAATCTCTCATGCAAGCATTTCCTCCTGATTCATTTCTTTGCTTGTAGACAGGGAAATCTTCTATTAATCTAGTATATTTTTCTCTTTTTGATGGTACTGGATATTGGACCCAGGGCGTTTGCACTGAGCCATATCTATAGCTCTTTCCTTTTTTATTCTTTTATTCTGAGATAGGATCTCACTAAGTCACTAAATTGTCCAGGCTGGTCTCAAACTTGTGGTCCTCGGCCTCCCAGAGTGCTGGAATTACAGGCATGCAGCACCATACCTGGCTTCAATCAATTCCTAGTACTGCTTCTAGTTATTTTTCTAAACATGCGCCTGACTTTTGTATGCTCCAGAGAGTCAGTAGCCAGAGTGAACTCTGGCCTAGACAATGAAGCTCACACCAACCAACATTCAAGAGCTGTTACTTCTGCTTCCATCTTATCTGTTACTTTCTCGGTTCCTCAGTGTGTTCTATCCCTATCTTCTGCTCTACTCTGTTTCTCAAAGGTCAGCCTATGTATGTGTCTCTGTGTCTTTGCACACATGGTCCCTGTGAAAGACAAAATGCACAGGACAATGAGGGAGATTATTGTATTTAGGCCACTGCAATAAGGAGAAAGCTCATTAATAAGGAACATCTTAAGGAAAAGGAAAAGTGCCTGGGGTTCTAGAAACATAGGCAAGTGAGTTACCTGTATCATTCAGGGCTCTTAAAGGATATGAAGATGGAGACAGCCCTTATTTTAGTTTTGGAATATGCTAGGGCCTTTTTTGAGGAGAGGCAAGCCTGGAACACTGCTAGGGGGATTTCTTTATCATTACTAGTTTTGGGGAGCACAGGACTTGGGTAAAGTTCAACGCTGTAAATTCTATTCTGGCTGTTCTTTGCAAACTGTTCCCCCAATATACTGTTGGTCTTTTTCTTTCTAGTTCAGCACACTTGATGGTTAATCTTTACACACTACACCATTTGGGCTCTCTTGTCCTCTGGCATCCAGTTCCACTTGACAAATGCGGGGTCAGTGAAAGCTTTAAGAGCTGGAGGTTTCTCTGTTGCCCTTGTTCATCTTTGCCAGTTCTACTGGTGGTGGCTGGAATTTCTCAAGGGCCTTCTCCACAGCCCCAGCTCAACTAGAGCAAGAGTAACACTGTCCCCCTCCCTCGCCCTCCCTCCCTCCCTCTCTCCTTCCTCTCCTCTCTCCCTCCTATTCCTCCGTCTCTCTCCCTCTCCCCCTCTGTCTCCTTTTTGTCCCTCTCACTCAGAAGTTTTCATCACTTTCCAAGATTGTTAGCCTCTGGGTGCCTCACCATTCCTTGTCACTTATCTTTACATGACCCACAGTTCCATAACTTGATCCTTTACTGAGTTATGTTCAATTAAACTCCTGAGAATGCTCTCTGTTCTCTGCCAGAATGGACTGTTTTAGTCCCTCAGCCTGGAAAACTTTCCCACAGCTCAGCCTAGAGCTTTCCTGCTCATCCTTTAGGATGCAGCCCACATGAAGACCTCCTCCCACATGAAGACACCTCTATGCACAAGTGCATAGGAAAATTATGCATTTGGATAAACTTTCTCCTACATACTGTACTCTATTGTATTCCCAGAGCCCCAATGCCTGGTGCACCAAGTACTTGATAAATGTTGACCAAAGGATTGATAAATTACTAGTTTGTATAATAGAGAAATTCAAGATAAATGATAGCAAATGATTAACTTACTTTTGCCCTTTGAATAGTCTTCTTATGAAAAAATAAAGATTAAGAAAAAAATTTTAATCGGCATTTAATTAGCAGATAATTTTCTTTTTGGTGGCAGGAATATGAGCTGGAGTATAGTTTTTGTTATTTAATTTGTTTTTAAATTACAAGAACAGAGAGAAACCGGACTAACTAGCACTTGATAAATGTCCAAATGGAAACGACTTCTGTTCATGGAGCTTTTCCAAAGAACAAGCAGGGGATATTTTGTTTACTTTGCAAGGCATGTGCAATGCTTTCCCCAGGGTGCTATTGCCAGCATTGATTAACAGTGTATAGAGCTCAGAACCACTCATTCAGTTTGCTGGACCCATAAACCACCTCTGGTATTTCTCTTAGCAGATTCTCTTTTTCACTTAGTGTATGTATGCATTTATTTAAAACATGTTCATTTAGTAAATGCATAATAAAATCAAAACTGGATTTAGATAGTAAATATTTTTAAATGGTGAAACTAAGAATCATAAAATTGGTCCAAATCAGAAATAAAGAATGAAGTCTATTCTCTTTTATTTATGCTTTTCTATGTATTTTCAGTATGGCTGTACGTGCTCTCCCCCTAGACAAGGTCACTTTATGTAGCCCAGGCTGGCCTTGAACTCCCAATCCTCCATTTCCAGCCTCCTGAAGGCTGAGAGTACACGCAAGTGCCACTATGCCTGGATTCTCTTTCTTTTTGGTATAATTTCTACAGTGTCACTCTTTATAGCCCATTAAATTATATAAAAATATTTAAGCTGTTTTTGATACTTTATTTTTAAGCCCAGGTGTCTGAATATATTTTCTATTTGAATGCATTATCCTTTTAATAAGTTCCCTTTAAAAAACATAAATTGTGTGATGCATTGAGGAGCAGCCACAGGCCTGGTAGGACAGAATTTGTTATTCAAAGAAACTTTTGAGAATGAAAGGAAATATTATTAGCAGTTGTCCACAGGACTTAGTGAAAGTGGGACTGTCCCATGAACTACTGCATGTCCTCAACTATACCTTCTACTACTTGCCTGGGTGCCTAAAATTTCTATAATTTCGGTGTCATTTTGGATAAAAAATTATGATTCCAAAAAATTGTGATTTCAGAATTATACAAAAATTATATGGTAATATTAATACATTAATCTATGATTATCCTTTAACAATTTAGCAGAAAATAACTAGTTGGCTCAGCCCAAAGATAACTCTAGACCACAGGTTGCTAAACTGTTTTTTAACAAAGGTTTGGCCAGTACAGATAGTAGCTATTTTAGGTGCTGTGGCCCATATGGTATCAGTTGCAGCTGTTCTACTCTCCTCTTGTAATAGAAAGCAGCCGTAGACCATATTATATTAATATATGTGGCTCTGTTTCAATAAAACATTATTTATAAAAATGGGTCATGGGCTGTCATTTGCTCCATGGACTTTTCTTATCTACTCCTGCTCTAGAGAACAGGGAGGCAGGCATATGAGTTTGCTTCTCTAGAATTAAAATACTTCTCCACTATTCATCTTGCCCAATAATCTGCCAACCCTGGATGGTCAGTATGGCTGTAAGTGTGACCTCAGGTTGCTCCCAAATGAGAGAATCTATAAGGAGATTCTACCAGTATTCCTGGGGTCCTGAACATATGATTTAGACTTGGGTTTATCTGACAGTCTCAAATTGACTCTACATGGCTTTCAAAGTCAGAGGATCTGGATCCAGACTAACTTTACACTCAATATGGACCCAAATGTTTCAGTACTTCCTTGATTTCAGCTGGCTTTGACTCAGCAGTGGTTTTGTCCTGGACAGTTTTATTGCTCTGTTATGTTTTGTTACTGTCTTGATGAAACTTACACCTGCTTTTCTTTCATTCTTATATTGCTTTACCATCAGCTGATGGCCCTTAAATACTGTATTTCTCTGACCCACTATTTCAGATTCCCTTCCCATACATCTGAATAATATTCTCCTGTACAGTGTAATGGCCCATAAATACTTTGATCCATTCTAAATTAGTCTTAAGACATAAATTTATATTATTTCATTTGTAGATTTTTACCTTTTTCAAGTGTATAAGAACTCCATCTTCTCTTTGTACCTTTATTCACTTCACTACTGAAAAGACTTAAAACACTGTTGAGCAAAAATGTAAAAATTTACAGTGAACAAATATTTAGAGTATTGATGATGTATTACACATTCATCAGCATGAAAGGCAAAATTCAAAAGAAAATGAAAAAGCAAATTTTGTAAGCAAAGCCAAACAAAGCCAACAGATTAAAAACTAAGTTATTCTGCGTAAAGATAAAACTTTGACTCTAAAGCTAAGCTCTGAGCCGCCCAACATCCAATATATATATATATAATATATATATATATATATATATATAAAATATATATGTTTTATAATTCCTTTGATTTAGTAAAAGGAATCACATCAGTGAATCAATAATTTTTTTCTGGCCCTATAATTTAATTTTTTACACTTTAAAATGTTGAATTAGGGTTTTAAGAGTTCACATGTACTATCGCTTCTCAGCCTTTTGGCTAAGATCAAGTGAAGAGTTCACATGTACTAACTGTGTATATATCAAGAATATGTTTTATAATTCCTTTGATTTAGTAAAAGGAATCACATCAGTGAATCAATAATTTTTTTCTGGCCCTATAATTTAATTTTTTACACTTTAAAATGTTGAATTAGGGTTTTAAGAGTTCACATGTACTATCGCTTCTCAGCCTTTTGGCTAAGATCAAGTGAAGAGTTCACATGTACTAACTGTGTATATATCAAGAGATATTTGTATATCTAATTTATTTCCTTTGTGACTCTAGATCTATAAGTTCTACAGCTTAGAATTTCAAGATTTCCTATTCCATTTCTTATAAGCTTCTACCTTTCATATAGCAAAAAAAATTTTTTAATCTCTTTATTGTAGGTCAGTTTATTTGCCTGAAGTGGGAAACAGAAGTACCCTTATTTTTCCATGGAGCGCTAGTTTTGAAGATCCAGGGCAAATTAAGCTCCCCACCATAAAGTACGCTGCTCCATGAATACAGGGATTTTGTTTTCTTTTTCTTTTCATAGCAAAAAGATGTTCTAGACTCTTGTAAATTTATTTGCCATTAGAAAATACCCTTCATGTATGATTTTGAGAAATATCAGGGTTGATATGTTATACATTAGTACTTTAGCACATGATTAATCGCTGTATAGTTATAGCTTCTAAGTAGTTATATGACTTTAGGCAAATCATTTTATCTAATGTAAAGATTTGGACTGTGTTGTGATATATAATTTCGAGGTCCAACATTGTGTAATTCCATTAAATATTTATTAAATTTTTATTTTTGTTAGTACACGTTTGTGGCTAGGGATTTAGCTCAGTGGTTTGGCACCTGCCTCGCAAGCACAAGGACCCAAGTTCGATCCCCGTACCAAAAAAAAAAAGAAAATCATATATATTAGTACACATTTGCAGTATGTAATGATTACAGTCCTTGTGGGGAATTGGTACATGTATATGACATATCTTAATTCTTTTTTTCATTCTACCCCATCCCACCCCATCCTCTCTTAAGAACATTTTTCTTTCTTTTTTACTATCAGACTTCCAGTTCCGGTGCCTCTCATTGTTTGACACGTACATATGCTCAGCACACATTTCTTGTGTCAAACGTCAATTTTCAAAAAGTTAAAAACCTAACTTTACACAAATAGAAAGCAAGCATGTATCAGGGATTTATTTAACTCATTAATAAGAGAAATAACATGGCAGGAAATTTGGTTCTAAAATAGGCACTGAAAAAGTATAAGTGAAAAATTTCTAGATTAGATTTTTTAAATGATTACAGTAATTCAAGACAATAACATTGTAAACATTGTGCTTTTTTTCCCTATTGTACAGAAATCATGTTTCTCTACTTGGGTAAAAATTCATTTGTTTGATCGTTTTCAATGATATCAGTTTTCCAGAAGTTGATACCTACCCTTACAAAAGTGAGTGGTTTCTGTTTAAATTCTCAGGATTTCCATTTACTTTTGCTATATGATAAGCCCACAAATTAGACACTTTAACCAACCAGATCATACTTCCACTGGGTAGGAATTTAAAGAAGCTATGGCAAAAATGGTTTGTCTCCAGAATATCTGGGGATACAGCTGGGAAAACTTGAAGACTGGGGTTAACTTAATGACTGGGAGCTGAAACCATCTGAAAAATGTTCACCCATGTGAGCCTGTCCTGGGCTGTTTTAAAGACTAGTAATCTCAGCAACTTGGGAGACTGAAGCAGGAGATTGCAAGTTTGTGGCCAACCTAAGCAATTTAGTGAGATACTGTCTCAAAATAAAAAACAAAAGGGGTAGAAATATAGCTTAATAGTTGAGCAGTTTTCTACCATGCATGAGGCCCTAAGTTCGATCCTCAGTAATACACACACACACACACACACACACACACACACACACACACACACACACACACACACCTGGAGCTGCAGGTTACAGCATAAAGGCCTCTCTTCATGGTTTAGCTCCTTTTCAGCATAGCGGCTTCAGAGTACTTGGGCTTCTTACATGGTGACTCAGATATTCAGACACAGGTATCTCATCAGACAAGGAGGAAGCTGCATTGCCTTTTATGATCACCCCGAGAGGCGTATAGCTTCTCTTCTGTGTACTCTATTGAGTGAAGCAGTCAGGACTTTGCCAGATGAGGGGACATAGACTTTACTACTTGGTAGGAAGGAGGCAGGGTCGCATTATAGAAAAGAAAGTGGAATGGGCAGTACTGTGGTAGCTATCTCTGGGAAATAAACTTTGAACAGTGGGTGATTCTGTAGAGGCTTAATTTATATTGCAATATGAAATAAATATGTTCTGTGGTTCTCAAGCTTGTTTCCTTGTAATTGAGCTATTGTCACTGTGCCACTGTGAGCTAGTCACACATAGTTGTCTTTGAGATGGGCCTCTCTTTTATACCTTTTTCCTGATGTTACATTTTCCTAGTGTAGGTTCATTAGCGTACTGATAAAACTTTTAACATTTAATATAGTCTCAGTTTCCAAGTCATTGTCTCAGGTATCCATCAATGCATTGCTAATAGTTAATTTAAAAGGCCTTTGAACCGTGACTGCATCTGGCTAGGAGAGATCTAAGTGTCAACCTTAGAAAAATCCAGTGACATTCAGCTATATTCCTTTAGGCATAGGAAATGTGATTTCTATCATATGATATACTGTATTTTGTCAAAAGAGGGCCAGAAATTGTCCCTTTTCCACTCACATGAAGTGTTAGAAGAACTTTACTAAAATGTATTAGTATTTTGGCAGTGTATGCTATGTAAGAAGTAAAATACAAAACATAGAACAGAATAATCTTTTTCTCTCCATTAGATCTCCCTACTTAAAATCTCCCCTTAATCCCCCATTATTATAATAATCACTATACAGATGCAAAACATTTTAAACTCTTTAATTGACCTGGATTTAATGTGTTTCTGCGTGGCAGGTGGTGAAATTTACCAAGTCCTTTGAACTGATGTCCCCAAAGTGCAGCGGTGATGCTGAGAACAGGTAGGGCCTGTGGGATTTATGTTTGTCTTTTCATTCTTTTTGGCCATCGGTATTAACAGTGTTGCATAATTCTATAAGAATTCTTTCTCTTTGTCTATAGACGCAAGTGCAATCAAATGTTGCTCTTTTATATTTCAAATCTTTAAACTGAAAGATGAATGAGCATACATCTAGCTTGCAAACAGTTTTAAAGACCAAATTTTACATAGTACTTGTAATATGATTAAAATTGTGTCTTTAGGGGCTGGGGATTTAGCTCAGTGGCACTGCATCTGGATCACAGGGGAAAGGTTCTGAGTTTGGTCCCTGGTACAAAAAAAAAAATTAGTCTTTAGTTTCTAGTGTCCATTTTTTCTCAACCTTGTAATGGTTTAAAATAGATTTTAAGGTATTCTGCTGACTTCTGAATTTGAAATCCAAGTGCTTTATGTTGGTTAACATGGAGTAACAATAAAGCATACATTTTTTTAAGTCACCAGTTTCAATTTCTTGCAACACCAAGAACTTGACTGAAACTGCTAATCAACTTTATTTATTTGTTTTTGTGCTACTGAAGATTGATCCCCAGGTCTTCACACTGTGTATATCCTCAATCCATTTTAATTTAATTTTATTTTCAAGGATCTCTATATTTAAAAGACTTTCTACATAATACCTCTTTCAAGATGTAATATTCAAGGACCATTTAACCTTTTATATCTATTATTGCCTTTAATTTCAGAAAATAGAAATTAATACAGTAAAACAAATATTACTTTTCTTTATGTCAAGTGCATAGAGGCCTCTGTGTATATTGTCTAATTCCATCAATATAGTTTTCTTGAAAAGTCAAACTTATAGAAAATAGAAAGCAGATCAGTAGTTTCCAGGGACTCAAGAAGCAGAGAGAGGTTGACACCAGAGAATGCAGGAAGTTTGGATTGTGATGGAGCCCATCTTGCTTGTGGTGGTTTTACAATTGCATTTGTCAAAACTTGCAGAACTCTACACTAAAAAGAATGGATTTTACTCTATAAATTATACCTAAAAATGGAAGTTGAAATTATGAGAAGAGCCCCTTTGCAAGAGATTTTTATAGCCATGAAAATATATTTATGTTTACATATGTCAGATAATCTGTACATAACAAAGTTGTTCAGGTAGGAGGAGTTACTAGTGGTATTCTCAAAATTTTTACTAAAAAAAATGTAAAATAACGTGACATTCACTACACAAAATGTCTATTTATGTTAATTTCCTTAGTTAATGACAATTTATAGAAATTATGTTTCTCATACATGGGGAAGGAACTTATGGAATTATTAAAACACAACCCTTAAAACCCTAATGCTTCATTATTGTTGTTTTTTTATACTTCTGAATTTATTCTCATGGTCATTTCTGAGTTAAATATTTCTTGTCCTTCGATTATTTTTAATGCTGAAAGAACTACCACATCAAATGGAAATGACACAAGGCCCAGACTGCTCTTGGAAACTTCCTGATCATAAAATAAGAAAGAAAAAATTACAGTTTTCTTTAAAGAGATTTGAAAAGTGCCTTTGAACTTTGACATTGTGAGACAGTCCCCTTTATCATTTTATTTATGGCTTTTGAATTAATGGAAAATGTTCATTTATCTCAGAAGGCCCTTCCTTCATTGTCCAGTAATTTTTCTCTTGCAGATATAGATTTCTTCTGTCATTTATTGGAAGTTAAAGGAGCAAAAACAAGTGGCCCTAGCATTTACTTTGCCAGTGGCATGGAGGGGAGATTGAAATGGGCTCTGGGTCCACAAATCAGAGCCTGTTCTCAACACATTGTAAATCTTTCCTTTAAGCTTTCATCACTTAACATCTTTACTATAGATAATGTCCATTAAGTACCTCAGTCCTCTGAACATCGTTCGGAGACACTATTATATCTCTGCTTCCCGCGGCTTCATGTATCAGCTCTTCAGAGTACTATTTCAATTGCGATGAACTCTGGTTTGAGCCTGCTGATTTTTATAGACAGTCCTTGAAGACTTTTTAAAAACCAACAATTTTATTGCTGACTCTACAGTTCTGCTTAGTGTCTTACGCAGCTAATTCTTTTGTCATAGCTGAGCACCTCTTCTTGTTCTTCATGCAATAAATAGCAAGCAATTTAAGAGCAGGAAATAGTTCGCTCTGTATTAGCTTTTTGTCACTGTGGCCAAAAATCTGACACATACAATTTAAAGAACAAAGGTTTATTTGGCCTCGTGACTTCAGAGGTTTAATCCATGGTGAGCTAGTCCTTTATAGAAACTTCATGGTGCAAGGGCTTGTTGGAGTAAAGCTACTCACTTTATGGCAGAAACAATGAGAGCAAGAAAAAGCCAAAAAGTGGAAGGGACATACATATACCTTCCCAGGTTTTGCTTCCAGTAACCTACTTCCTCCAACCAGGTCTCACCTCCTAACAGCCTATTCAGTTATGCCTGCATCAAAGGATAAATCCATTGATGAGATTAACATCCCCATAATCTAACCATCTTCTCAAATCCGCACTCTGAACACATGAGCCTTTTGAAGGACACTTTTAATCTAAACCCTAATACCATCCCTCTGCCTGAGATATGGACCTCCTCTAGGTCATCCTTAAGTACCTTTCCAGTGATAAGATTATCAATGTGTCATAACAGGCTTGTATTGATAAAGAATTCTAAGTGTTGGGAAAGATGTTTTATGTTGACTTATATGCCTGTAATTTCCATCTGTTTGTTCTAAACTTGCCCATTGGAGATAGTTGACCCTTTACTCAACAACCATATATTGAGTACCTGCTCATGGTTGTGTTAGGTGATGGAACCATGGAGATTTTTATTTTTAATTAGCAGTCTCTGTTCAGTGATCTCACGCCCAATTAACAGAGATAGGAGTAGTTAAAATTATAAACATAACTGGATTTTACCAGACCTATAGAGTATGGCTATAAACTACTCATATTAAGAATGGTAATTTATAACTTGATATTGTAGCTCTTTCTCCTTTGTACTATAGACCTGCAGACCCTTGTGAAAGCCATATTGGAAGCATTTCTGGGAATCTCTAATATTTCCTAAATCATTATTACTGGGAGATCATTGTTTATTCCAAGCACTCACCCATAAATCTTCTCCCTCTGGACATGACAGAGCAGGCTCTGCTGGCTATGGGCTTCCTCGCCTGCTCCAGAGTACCCTTGGGCATAACTGGACTCTTCACCAGTGCTATGTCATAGCTGCCCATGCATTGTCCTAGATGCACCGATGACCTTCCAAAACAGCAGTGGCTGGGAACTTTGTGCAGAAATGAAAAGAGGTCTCACTTTCCCTACCATGTTTCAGTCTGTTTCCTGGACCCTAAACTTTTAGTCCTCCCTATTCCTTATTTTTATAAGCCTTTTAATTTCTAATGCTTTTGTCTGAGGCCTTTTTTTTTCCTCCATAGGAATCAGATCAAGTCCATTGTGCTGGGCTTAAGAAACAGACCACAGATTGGAGGTCAGCCACTAAATTAGTCTCTTGATTGCCTCATTTTTCTTCCATGTCTTCTCACTTTCTGTCAGGCTCAAATACTCAAAATCTCTTCACAATCTCTTTCTTTCATGTACAACAATTCATGGAAATAAATGCTCTGTATTTACCAATGTGTCTCAGTTTAGGTTTTTGTGTCCTGCTAACAGTAACTGCAAAGCAACTAAATATTTTTTTCCTCATTGAGTTTATTGGTACGTTTTAGGTATACAGTACAGTTAAATTCATCATTGGGATCTTGTAAATTTACATGGTAGGTCTTGGTTCTCATTTTTCCCCCATACCCCTGCACTCTCTTTAACCCCTTCTCCCTTCCCTATTTACAAAAACTTTATTTCCATTTTTTTTTTCATTTTCTCATATTTTTTCTTTTCCCTTTTATAAAAGGTTTGTGCAAGGTAGAATTTTAATAAAAAGGAGGAACTCTGTAGGGAAGGAAAAATCATTTTCTCCCTATCCTTCTGAGTTCTGAGATGAGATAAGGCCCTATAATAAAATTCCAATTAACAGGAGAAAATAGACAAGTTATTAACATGTATACCTCATTTGTGCACAGAAATTACAGAGGGAAATATGCATAATTCTCAGAGAGGTTGCTTAGAACTATGCCTTACTTAGCATCTTTTTAAAAGGCCAATAAATTTTTGAGAAGTGACAAGACAAAGAAAAAAGATCTGGGATGCTGGATTATAAATTATGGGAAGGCAAACAAGAATTAGTAATGTTTGTTACATAGATTCCTATGGTGCCACCTCTAAGCTGATAAAGGTCTAAAATTATTTTTGAAGATCAACTTTTGTCCTTCTTGGTAGACAGGGAAGGAATGATATCTGTGTAAATTTATGTTTTACTGTAAAGCAACTTGTGGGTAGAGAGTTGTGTGTGTGTGTGTGTGTGTGTGTGTGTGTGTGCGTGTGTGTGTATCTGTTCATTTTCAATTGCCTTTAGCAAAAAATAATCCTTAGGGTAAGTGGCATATTTTGTGGTAGAGTATTCTGGTTTCCCATGGTAGCCCACCCAATTGGAGAAAAATGAAAGAAAATCTTTGGAATGTGATGAGTATTCACTTAGATCCTGTAGAATGATGGGAATCAGTGATACAACCACTTTTCAAGGAGACAAAATGTCATAATGAGAAGCATTAAGATGGGAGAGGTGAGATGTTTTTAAATCTTTGGGGCTCTAAGCTGTTTTCACAAGAATCATCATCATTGGTGTGATGGCCCCAATTCTTGATGGCATCCAGCTGTCCAGAATGCTGTCTGGTTGAGGTAAGAGTCCTCTTAATTGGCCTAGAGACTTTGCTTGCTGCAAATTGGGGAGTAACAAATAGTGGCATGCTGATATTTGTGTTTTAAAAGATCATCTGGAGAGTAATGTGCAAGGAGGACTGGAGGAATAGCAAACCAAGAGATTCAGTCTACTGCCTCAGCTACATGGCAACGGTTTTGTACTGAAAGACTGGCACAAATCCACCATCCCTACCTTTTGCAGATCAAAATGGCTCGTCTTAAATTATTGTTCCTTTTTAGTCTCTGGATTCTTAATCACCCTTTTTAGTTTCCTCTGGATGTGTTCCACCATGCCAAGTCCTCCTTAAATTAGTATTTCAAGAATGGAACATGGGTTTCTTGGTTTTTTTTCTACAATTATGATATACTATAAAAAGACATGTACCTCTTTTTTTCAGAATATAATACTGTTAATGCGTTGATTATTCACAGTCATGTTTTTTTTTTCAGTAATGACTTTGAAAAAAAAAAGTAGTCTTGCCAAATCCATTGAACTTTTTCTCCCCACAGGTCTCACTTTAGGACCTTTCCTAAGAAGCATAATTTAAGAAGATTTGGTGAATTAGTCTGAATAAATGTTCTTGGTTCTCTTGTTCAGCCTTTGATAACCTCTTTTCTGTCAGTGGGAAGAGAATATCCAAACGACCATATATCCTTAGAAAGAAAAAAGAACATGCATGAAAGTTTTTATAGGAGTTTTTATTTGGTTGAAATATATTTAGCTATATTCTGTTTATATATGTATTGTGTGTAAATATGGATACTTGAAAATTGCACTATCCCAGCTCTGGTACACAAAGGGAAAAAAATGGTGACCTGGCATCTGTGGTTTCTAAAGGAAACATTAGTTAAAAGGGAACTTTTTGCATTATGATGGAATGGAATGTAGTGAAAAAATGGTTATTTGAAACTCAAATTCTATAGTCACTTTCGTCTTTTGAGAATAGGGAAGTTGAGCTATACCAGCTTTTCCTCACTTATTCAGAGACTTGATATACACAATTAAAAAGACAAAGGATTTATTTTTGCTGCCAGTTTTAGAGATTCTAGCCCCTGATTGGCTGGCTCCAGGACAGGAACATCAGCTGGAAGGGCGTGGTAGAGCAAAACTGCTCACTTCATAACAGCCAGGAAGCAGAGCGCAGTGAGCGACGTGCCCTCCAAAGGCACACCCTCAATGCCCGCCTCCAGCTGGGACCCATGTCATGTCCTAACATCTCATTCAGCTATAAACTGATGAGTGAACTCCAGCCCCCCCATCAACTCTCTGGTAATCTCTTTTTATTTTTTTTTTTTTTGGTACCGGGGATTGAACTCGGGTCCTTGCGCTTGCAAGGCAGGCCACCGAACTGCTGAGCTAAAACCCCAGCCCTCTCTGGTAATCTCTTAATCCAGTTAAAGTTGACAAATAAGCTTAACCCTCGTATATAATGGGGACAAAATTCATCTTGGTAGCAAACGATCCTTTTAAAAGAAAAACACTCACTCTTTGTACTAATTTGCATTTATTGTAACTGGAAGGGAAGAAAAAATCAAGTTCAAAGTTTCAGAATGACTAAAGCCGTGGTTCCTTTTTTGACACCAGGAACTGGTTCCATGGAAGACAGTTTTTCCATGAACTGGGAGTGGAGAAATGCTTTGGGGCTGATTCAAGTATTGTGCACTTTATTAAATCAATATACAACTCCCGTAATGCATAATCTACGGGAGGCCTGAGCTTATTTTCCTGCAACTAGACCGTCCCATCTGGAGATGACGTGAGACAGTGACACCCAAAGTGCGTTATGTTCAGTCTTGTCCACAATCTCATTTTGGTTTCTGGCACTGCAGAAAACCCTTCTTCATGAAGTTAAGATGTTGGAAATAGAAGCAGGCTTTTTAGTGCTGTGTGGCACTTGCAGGATATTCTGCCTTAACATTAATCCAGACCATATGGAGATTTGAAATTGTCTCAAGCATGCTTTTAAGGCCACCATCATTTCTGATCTCAAGCAGTTGATCCTCTTTTTGAAGGGAAGATTGACCTGGCTTATTCATAAATGGACTGCTGATCCATTCCTTCCCAGTTTTGTGGGTTTTATAGTTGAAAAGTAATGTTGAAACTTTTCTGAAAGCTGAGATAGGTGATCATGCACTAATTGGGAGAAAGAAATGTCTAGCTCAGTCTCAAATATCTCTGTAATGTTGAAACATGTCCAAAATTTCAGTGCTCACTCATTGCCCACATAATTCTAGTTTTGAATGCAGTCATTTTATCTGTGGACTTGAACACAGTTGGTGCCCTCCCCTGAAGTGACAGATTGAATTCTTTGAGTAGGTTATAAGTTACATAGGTAAGCAAGTTTGTGACTCTTTCTGTGACACTCAAATGTGCTGCCAGTGGTGACTGTTTTTCTAAAAGAAATATCTGTAATAGCTCTCATAGCTCAAAAACTCTGGCCAGTTATTTACCTTTGAAACTGCTGTGATTCTGTGTGTAAGCGAAGATGTATGTGCTCTGCACAAATAATAAATGGAAGGGTTGAGAGAAGTGCCGAGGCCACACTGCTGCTGTCACTGTGTGACCCTATACATGTTCCTTAACCACATTTCATAATATGGGAATGAAGTTGATAATTTGTGTTCAGTACTTAGCAAAACACTTAGCACATAGCATAGCAAATACATAAAAATAGTGTCCTGTGTTTTAATATTACTGAGTTTAAAAGCTGACTACTTTTCTTTCCATCTGCTCATGAAGCAAATACCCATATTTCTCCAACTAGTAAAAGAGTAGTAACTTTGGAAGTGGAGTTGCTTATTCATTTCAATTCCTTTCTATTCTAAAATATGACAGATTATCCCATGAGATGGTAAATGTGCTGGATAAAGGGCAGGAACCATCAATACTCATGGCCAAGGGGCTTAAAGTAAGAATGTTTAAGAATAAAAGAAAACCTTCTTTAAAAGCTTGAAAATTCACACCCTGTGCTCCACTTTTCATTCTGTGCATCTCCATTCCTAGAAGCCCCTGAATCCCTCTGGGTTATGACATCCATGTAAACTAACTCAGAACATATACTCTGTTCAAAGCGTATATCTCACCCCAGTCTCTGCCCTACATGAAGAAGACCAGGACAGGGGCTTCAGACATTTGAAACACAGGACACTATTTTTTATGTATTTGCTATGCTATGTGCTAAGTGTTTTACTAAGTACTGAATACAAATTATCTACTTTATTCCCATATTATGAATATGCTTAAGGAACATACATAGGGTCACACAGTGACAGCAGCATTATTATTTGTGATGGATTAACAGAAAGTTTGCTAGAATTGCAGAAAACACCTGACATTTAGTAGTTGCTCAGTAATACTTACAAAGGAGAGATTTGAGGACACTTTCCCCTGTATTAAATATGTTGAATATTAGGATGGTGACTTAATAGCATTGCTGTCTTGGTTGTAGCTGTGACACAGCCATTGCCTGTGCAAACTCTGCAATAGCTATTTGTATTATTGTCACTTTAATTATTTGCTGTACATTGTCAGTACTACATAATTAGTACATCTTCAAAATTATTACACTGGTTTGATATTACAATGAAAAGTTTTGTTTTTCCTGAAAATAGTAAAACAAGAAGTCAGATAAAATTCTGAGTTAGTAATGAAAATATTTAGCATTCAAAAATTGGCCACAATCCTGTATATTCTTACAAAGATGCAACAAGGAAGAAACAAGTAGACAAAATGACACTATGCTTTGTTACTGAAATACAGACAGAACAATCACTTACCATGTGTGAAGTCATACAACTAAAGGCAGGAGAAACTGCCAAAGCTCACAAAATAAATGGAAGAAAATTCAAAATAATAAGATGCTATTGTAGCCAAATTCATGCATCTTGCAGAACTGTTATTAAGGTGTAGAATATTGATTTTTCAAAAATTTCCCAATGATTGGAAGCTGCTTACCTTTTAGTGATAAGTGATTCAACTGAGAAAAAAATGGAAACCATGAATTTAGTTGAAGAGGAAATCTAAGTGCTCTTTGACATGCTTGTCAATGCCAAAGGTGCTAAAATGATTAAAATCAAGAACATAGCTTACAAAATATATTAATCCACTATGATGTCACAAATAACATCAGAAGGTTAAGACTTAGCACTATAGTTAATTATAAAAAAACAAAATCAGGCCCAGGGATTTAGCTCAGTGGTTCCACTGTCCACCTTGCAAGCGCAAGGTCCTGAGTTTGATCCCTGATACCAAAAAAAAAAAAAAAAAAAAAAAAGTCCAAGTAATGTGGTAGGTAGAATTTTGGCCTCCAGTCCCTTCTTCCTTTGTCTTCACGACTAAAAAGACTTTGCAGAAACAATGAAGACTACTAATCAGTTGTTAAATAGCGAAATTTTTGTATTCTTAGGTGAAACACAAATCTTTCTCTTAGTTGAGAACAGAAAGAATGGGTCAGAGAGACACATCAGAAGGCAAAACTCAGAGATCTGAAGCATGAGCAGGATTTGACTCACATTACTGGCTTAAGTAGAAAGGGAATCACATGTCCAAGATGCTGGAACCTCAATCTGATAACTGTGAGAAATTGAATTCTACCAACAGGCTGAATGAGCTTGATTCTTTTCTAGAGTTTCCAGAAAGGCGTGCAGCCCTGTCACCACCTTGGTCTTGGCCTGATGAGATCCTAAGCAGCAGTGCCAGCCATACTATAAATTTCTGGCTTCCCGAACTCTGAGAAAATAAATGGGTGTTATTTGAAGTTACTCCATTTGTAGTGATTTGTTATATCAAAATAGAATGCAAAAGCACTGTTAACGTGAGTTTGAATCCAATTTCTTTTTTCTTTTCCTTTTTATTTAATTAATGTTTGTCTGTGATACATAACAAATACATGAATCGTGGGAAATTGGCACTCATACATATCAGCTCTTGATCCTTTCCCTTCCCTTCCCTTACTGCTGTCATGTGAGAATGAGACGGAAGTCAGTGATGATTCTGTTCATGTGGGTATCCATGCACACACACAAATGGGTATGAATGTGAGGTGTCCAGCACATATGACCAGGATATGTTAGGTCTTGGTACATTTTTAAATTAAATTTTGTGTTTTTGGTGCTGGGAATCAAGCCTGAATGTTTGCACATGTTAGGCATGCACTCTACCCCTGAGCTATATCCACAGCCTTTGGTATACTTTTTAGACATGTATCTGAAGAGTTACAGAATTTCTGGTGGCATTACTGGACAACAATAGTCCCTTAAAAGTGTTGCAAACAAACCATGAAAGGAACCCTTGAAGAAGGCAATATGAGCTTGCTGTTATCTAAAACGTTCCAGTTACATCTTCTGCACGGTTCAGTGGAATGAAACAGTCAACTTTCAGTAGAGGTTATCAGTAGTTTGAAAGAAAGTCCTGTGGATGACTGTAGAACACTTTTGTAAGAAAGGCTGCATCCTCAGACACCTGATCACTTAAAGGATTGTATCTGTGGACACTGATGACTCTGAATAGAAAAGTGACTCAGAAGAGTGACACTCTGAACTTGAAAAAAATTTTAGAAATGTCCTAACCAAATATATCTCAAATATTTTAAAATTTATTTCTAAAATATTTTAAAAATAAGATTAAAATATTTTAAGTAATGACATTATCTTATAGCAGCACTGTTAAAGGTTTAAAAATACATGTTACAACTCATGTTATAATAGATTCAATTAAACAATATGAACCTATGACACCCTGTTTTTCTTATGGTTTTTCTACTCATATCCACCATGGAGGATATGTATAATCTCAACTTTGAAAAGCACCTAAGAGGCTTTAGGGTTTCTTTCAATTTTAGAATTGGACATCTCTGCTATACTTTTCAACATGTTTGTACACCACATTCCTCAGGTGAGAAAATGTTTTCAGTAGTTCTTTTCCTTTACAATTCTTTGTGTGATCTAGTTTTGCAAAGAAATTACTCCTTCTAGCTATAATTTATAATTTCTGACTTCACTGTAACTCTGTCCTTTGGGTTTCTAGACCCCCTACCCAAAATCCTGTCATTCTTTTAAAGGGAGTTAGCTTCTATGAGGTATAACTCTAAGGAGACAAAACAACAGGATGAGCTCTAGATTTGATCCACACTCCGTTAGCCAGATTTCCAGACATGTCTGGCCAGCCATCCTTTCTCCTTGTGTGACACCAATATTGTATTCAGGAATAAACCTGAAGCAGACTGTATTAGTTGGGAGGGGCAGAGTATGATGAGTGAGGGTTTTGTCTATTCCCAAATATACTCTGACTATTCCCTGCAATCACATTACATTTTGTAACTCTGAGGTGTAGCCGGCCAAGATGAGGTGATCTATAGTACTTACTCAGATTATGACATGATTCTGGGCCTGGAAGAAGAGTTGAATCTCCAGAAAGTCTGATGTGACTCACCCACTTGGACATGGTCCCTGAAAAGCATTCAACCCTAAGGAGGCTTTTGGGAATCTGAAATTACCTTGAAGAATGTTGCTTAATGTCTTCCCTGTGAATCCTGATTGTGCCACTTTCATTGTGTATCCTTTAGACCCTGTCTTTTAGTCTTTTAAAAATGTAATCCACAATAAAAAAAATCCAAACCTAGTTAATGAATGTAAATGTGCAGACAAATGTGCACACATATCTAAAATAGTTTATGAAATTATACTTACTTTTCCTATATATGTATATCCTGATCTATTCTTGAAAAAAAGTATGCTGCCCTGACCTACAGAATTAATTTAATGATTTAATACTTTGTTGTAACTCAGTTTGAGAAACACTGCTTTAAATTTCTAAGCCTTGGTTTACCCATACAATGTTTGTGATTCAGTCAGTATCTGTGTAGATTGGTCTGAAATACAATGATTGTGTGAAACTGATATTTCGCAAGCATTCCAGAACTTCTTCACACAAATATATAGTGTCCTTCCAATTAGGCACCCCTGCAGAATGGTTTGTTTGTTTACTTTTTTATATACATTTATTTAGTACAAGTGAATGAAGTATGTTACATAGTTCAATTTTGGAAGCCTGGCAACACGTAGAATAATAAATAATGTCCCCACCCCTCTTTTGTTATACAGACGGCACATTCAGTCCTCTGAGGGCCCTTCACTCACCTTCTTCAAGTCTTGCACTTGAGATACCATACAGTCTTCATTTCCTGTCCTCCAGGCAGCATATACCAAGGTTAGAGGAGCAAAAGATCTTTCAGGGGAAAAGGTTGTGAAGCATAAAGCAGGATCAGCAGTAGGAAGGAAGAAACTTTGTTCATAATATTATGTGAAGAGGAGAGAAAAGAACGGATAGAATTGCAAGTTCTGCCTGGGCAATAGCAAGTCCTGAACAAAAGTTGCCAATGGGAAAACTCTTGCATCTGTGTGAATGGTCTGGGTCCTACCTTCACCATGATCAGTCATTTCCAGGGAAAGCCTGGGAAAGCTGGAATCAAAGGATTAGAAATGGAGATATCAATCAGCTGCAAGTTCTGTGGAGTTAGTTTTAAATGGGTATTTCTATGGCTATGCCATTTAGTAGGCTGCTCAATGAATATTACTTTATCTAAGACATCTTTTGTTATTCTGACTTGGCAGCCCACTAATCATCTTTGAAATTATTCTCATGTTTAAGATTTTTTTCTTTGAGATAAAATTCATGCACCACAAACATTACCCTTTTAAGATGCTCAGTTCATGGTTTTTAGTATATTCACCAGGTTGTACAAGCATATCAATGTCTTCTTCTGGAATATTTTTATTATACTGAAGAAAGACTCTATCTATTAGTAGACACCCCCTCATTTCTCACTCTTCCCAGGAACTGCCAACTACCTATTTAATTTCTATATTTGCCTATCTAGATATTTCATATAAATAGAATCATACAATATATGGCCTGTATCTTATCTGAGAGTTATCTATTCAAATCCTTTGCTGTTTTCTTTATTGTTAATTTTCTGTTTATTATTGAGCCGCAAGAGTTCCAAATACAAGTAAAGTTTGCAAACAAGTCTCATATGATATTTGTTATTTCTGTACACCAAAACTTCCAGTTCAGGGTAAAATAGAAGTGATGAGAACATATGTCCTCATCTCATTCCTGGTATTAGGGGAAAGCTTTCGGTCCTTCACAATTAAGTATGATGTTAGCTGTGGATTTTTCTTCATGTTTTTTTTATCAGGTTAAGGACTTCCTTTCTACTCCTAGTTTTTTTGGGTGTTTCTTGAGTGCCATGAACATGTGTTAGATTTTTTTTCAAATGCTTTTTTTAATCTATTAAGATGACCATGTGATTATTCTCCTTTGATTAATACAATGTATTACATTAATTGATTTTGGATCTTAAACCAATCTTGCTTTACTGGGATAAATTTCATTTGGTCATGATGCAGAAAGAGGTCTTCCAGAACTGCTTCAGAGAGTGGTAAGAGCAATGGCACTAGTATGTTCAAAATGAGGGCAGATACTTGGAGGAAGATTAATGGCAATGTGTCTTTTACTGTAATAAATTATTTTAAATTTAAACATTCACTGTATTTTCTAACTGTACCTTGTATATATGATTTCATTTATTCTTAATGGTTACCCTAAGGATTGCAATTAACATCTTAAATCATAATAACTTAATTTGAGTTAATATCAACTTAACTTCCAAAATATCCAGAAGTTTTGCCTCTATATAACTCTGTTCTCTCATCTTTCATTTGACTTATTATTAGCCTCCAAATTGTATCTTTTTACATGACAAGCCCACCAAATGCAGTTTTACAATTTTTGTTTTATTCAATTGTTTTCAAATGAGGTGGTGGGGAAAAGTTATGAAATATCTTAATACTATCTTTTATTTACCTATAGATTTATCTTTGTCAGTGCTGTTTATTTACTTCTTCTTATGGATTCACATTGCCTTCTCTATTTTTCATTTCAGCCTGTAAGCTTTAATATTTCCTATAGGGCAGTCGACTGGCAACAGATTTTCTGGGTCTTTGTTTATCTGAGAATGTCTTAATTTCTCCTTATTTTTGAAAATAGTTTTGCTGGTGGATTTTTGATTGAAAGTGTTTTTCTGTCTTCACTCTAAATATGTCGTTCACCTACCTTCTGGTGTCCATAGTCTCTGCTTATGGAGCTATTAATCTTACTGAGAATCATTCACATGTAGTGAGTTACATCTTTTTTATTGCTTTCAGGATTGTCTCTTGGTCATGGTCTTTAGGCAGTTTGGTTATCATATATCTAATTGTGGATTCCTTTCAGTTTATCTTCATTTAGTGAACTTCCTTAGTATGTCAATTAATGTTAATTTTAATCAAATATGGTAATTTTTAAGCCATTATTTGTTCTCTATTTCTGGACACCCTCCTTATACAGATGTGTATATTTGATAGTATCCCACATGTCTCTGAGATTCCACCCATTTTTCTTAGTTCTTTTTTCTTCTACTTTCTCAAATATGCGGTTGAATTCTCCCCACAAGTGAATATTTCATTTCAGTTGTTAAATTTTTCAATTTCAGAACTTCTATTTGATTCCTTTTTATAATCTCTATTTGTTTATAGTCTTTATTTAGGAGACATTGTTTTCATAAATTCCTTAGGTTCTTTAGCTATGATTTTCTTTAGTATTTTGAATGTATTTATAGTTGCTCATTTAAATTCTTTAGTAAGTCCACCATCTAGGCCAACTTAGAGACATTTTCTTTTGACTGCTTCTTTTGCCCATATATGGACCATATTTTGTTTCTTCATATGTTTTATGGTGTTTAGTTGAAAACTGATTATAGACATTCCTCTTTTATCCACTGAGTTATGTTCTTTTGATGAAGTTGTTAAATCAATTGGCCACTAAATGAGGAATTGTATACAGTATGTACATTACAATATTTGGAACAAATAAATGGTCAAAATAAACTCCAACTTGATGGCTTTGCTTTTCTTTGCATAACTCTTACATACAGTGCTGAAATGTATAACAACATAAAACTATAGTACTGTACTATACAGTACATTCAGCAAAACTTACAGTACTATATAAACAAAAGATACCAAAAAAAAGACATTAAGCCTCTGTAAACAAGATGTCCATAAAAACCAAAAAAACAGTTAAGTTCAAACAGCACACCTTGGTCATAAATCCAAATAGGCTTTAAACAAACAGGTTGTTAAACAAGGAATATCTGTACTTTCAATGGTATACTTTGGAGACTGGAAATCAGACCTATCTCCTTACCCCAGCCTTCTAGAGTTTGTTGCTGTTTCTGTTTGTCATTGAATTACTTCTATGGAAGTCTGTATTCATTGTTGAGAGCAGCAACTCAAATATGTGTTCTGTTAGCTTAATTGTCAGCTAATAACTGGCCAGAGATTTCCTTAAAAACCTTGAGCCATAAGTCTTCTGGCCTTTGCTAAGATGATGTGCATATATGTGGATGATACCTTCAAGGCTGTGACAGCAAGTTTACTTGGTTTTCACAGAATTTTAAGGTCAGCCACAGTGAGGTTTAGGGCTTCTTTTTCTTGAACATTCTAAGTGTTTGTGTGTGTGTGCGTGTGTGTGTGTGTGTGTGTGTGTGTGTGTGTGTGTGTCCTTCTACATATACCGGAATATGTCAGAGATTTTTCAGGACCCTCTGGGAACATCTCATTTTTAAGTTTATCCTTTTAAGGTTTTTGGTCACCTCCTTGTTAGCCATAACTGTTATCACTGCCTAAGGCAGTTTTGATGTTAAATAATTGCTGCTATTTTTTCCCCCACAAGTTTACCTAGGGATATGTGCTATTCTCATTGAACAAATTCTGAATCAGCCAACTAAAGGCAAGTGAAATGTTTCCATGGAACTGGCTAATGAGTCAATAGTGACACTTCTCTGGGGATAGAGCTTTGGGGGAGTGCTAAACCTATTCTCTGTTAATGGTTGCTAAGCTGCTGGTTTTCATAGCTACCCCAGTATTGGGGAGAAAGACGTGGAAATAAAGTATATTAAAATGCCACAAAACTCACCATTCTTGCTGAGGTTCAAATGTTTATTCTGAATAAATAATCATTGTATTGTTAGAAGCCTTTGGTTGATTTTCAGAGTTATGAAACACTTGGATTTTTGACAACTTTTGATATTTTTCTCACTGTCCTTATGGAGAAATAAACTTTCAGTGGTTCTTATTCTCTTACTTTGGGAGATCCTTCCTCTTCACTTTTTTTTTTAACCTTCTTTTATTTCTTTGTTATCTGAAGTAACAGGGAAAGTTAGGCAAATTCACACACTGATATTAAGACAGAATATTCCACAAGTACATCAAGAAGATACACTGTTTCTTCTATTTTCTCCCTGGTGATCTTCTTTCTTTTACTGTGCTTTCCACTATATGTGAGATCAGTGTTTTGCATAAATAAAAACATGCAATACTATTTGTTATACATTAAATTCTTTAAGAGCCTCATGACATTCTGTTTTTGTTTGTATGTTTGGTTGGTTGGTTTTGGTACTGAGGATCAAATTTAGGGCCTTGTGCTTGCGAGGCATACGGCATAACCAACAGAACTTAATCCCCAGCCCTCTACACTCTTTTTTTGACCACCTATTCTCAACAGCACATTCAGGGCTGCCAAACCTCATTATATCAAATGTTAATATTGTTGATAGAAGGGTAAGAGATCTAGGTGGTCCTGAAGGCTCATTTCAGTCACCTAGCTAGCAGGAGGCTCAATAGATCTGAATTAGTTTAGTGGAAGACAAGGCTGGTACCAGGGACTGCATTCTGAGCTTCTTCTCGTAATTAAGGCCACTTCCTTTATCAGGAAGCTCCACTGTCAGTCACTTAGATATTCTCTGCTTCTCTTTCCTAAAAATATTCAGAGTATTTTAAGCTTGGGATGTGTTTAGTGAAATGTTTTATGCCTGACCTAAGCACACCTTTCAGGGAAGCATATCACTTTGACTCTTCTGGAATTGATGGTTGTAGCCTCCCGATTACCCAATTTTGTAAATATACTCCAAAGCAGTAATGGTGCCTATGTCTATGATGATAATGACAGGAACTAAATATCAATAGAGGAAAGGAAGCATTTGTAATGCAGTTGTACATCATTTATATTCAAGGAAATATATTTCTCAAGCATGTTTCATCTCTAAAACATATAAAATGTATCATTTTGTATAAATGTTCATGGCTTTGTACATGAAGAATCAAATGAAAGACAACCCCTCCTAACCTGTTTATTTCAGACAAGTGGGCTTGTCACTCCAGTAAAACTGTCATAGAGAAGACTAAAAACTATAAAAATGTTCCATGAACAAGACACATGAGAAAGTACTGAGCTCAAACATAATAAAGTAGCTTCTGTAGGTCAACTGTCTCTTGGATTGATGCTATACAATAAACAATTAGAGCAACTCAGAAGTCTTAATGGTTGATTTTCATGTTAAACCCTTTTTTTTTGTAGGTCTCTCATTTAACATGCTTTAGTTAACACTTTAACAAACTGAATGGATTTCTCCTTTCCAGCTGTGTGCATATCGTCCCAGGACTTGTTATGAGGTATACCCTTTCAGAGATTTAGGAATGTGGCTACAGTATCCTACAGAGATGTTGTGGACCTACTTGAAACCTCTAGGATGCAATGTTAGCTGTGCTCTATCATCAGCGATTTTGCTAGCTAGTATGTGTTCTCTTTGGCGCCTCTCCAAATCTCATAATGCTGTCACAGTCTAAAACAGTAAGCATCTAGGAGCTAAGCAGTTAAACAAAGCATGTCTCACCTTAATGTTTTTAATAAAAGAAAAATCTTTATAAGGACTGATGTTTATCTAGAGCCTTCTATGTGCTATATACTTTTTAACATTATAGTATCATATCTTCAGAAGTCTCTGTAAAATGGGTTTTATTTCTTCCATTTTCATTATTGCATTTATCTCTAGTCTCACAGCTAGTAAATGTTGACCGAGACTAAGTCAAAAAAAAAACAACAACCAAAACATATTTGCTTGGGTATGAAATTATGAAGTTTGTACTGCATGATGTTATATGGTAGACATCACCGTACCATTTAACATTCATCTCAGCTACTTCCCTCAAAGTGGATATCCTCGGGATAATATACCTTCATCACTCTAATTATACAATTTGAGGAGGTGAAGTATAGAAAGTACGTTCTTTGGTTGATATCTCTTAATTTCTGATAGTAGAGAATATTTTAATTGAGAGAAACGTGAATGTCATGAAGTATTTCCAGGCAAGAATTTGAAAGCAAGTTCTTTAATAGGTCACAATAAACTTCAGGAACTCCTGAAATTTAGAACATCCCCTTGTTCACCACAGTGTAAGAATTGACAGGCGGTTCTGCTTACTAATTACACACTCTCATTTCCTTTTATGACTGAAAGATTTGTTTGATAATCTTCAAAGATGTTTTGAAGCCATTAGAGAATTATTAATGCCTCAGTCCTGGGGGGGCTGGAGATTCTCCTGCTGGGAACCCAACTTTGAGTCCCATTGGTATTGACTTAGTTCCTTAATCCCCTAATTAAAAGACAACTTCAAATAATGTTTCACAGCTAGAGGCTTTTGGAAGGCCCCAGAGATAAAAAAGCTTTCCCCAGCGGGAAAAGTAACGAATACAGTGTCTATCTGTGTGACCCAAAGTTCAGCCTGACCTCTTTTAAATTTTTCGTTTATCTATTTATTTTGTTTGTACGTGTTTGTAGTACCTCGTGTTTACATTCCTCCTGTGGGGTTGGTATACGTACATAACATGTCTCAGTTCCTCTTTTCATCCCCTTTCCCTTCCTTCTCTCCCCCTTCCTATTTCCTATCATCTTTTATTTTGCTTTTTATTTATAATTTGCATTTCTCATATAAGAGAAACCATGTGATATCTCAGTGTGTGTCTGATTTATTTCACTTAAAATTATGGACTCAAGGTGCATCCATTTTCCTACAAATGACTCACGTGACCTCTTGAAACAAAGTATCAAATATTACCCCATATAACCTGCAGCTCAAAAATCCATTTTTGTTTACAAAGCATGAAGAAAGAAGTATCTGTTCTCAAGAGTTCTTTGAATTCCTGACTCTTGACCTCTCTGGATCCTACCTCCACTTGATAATACTCAAGCTGCCAGCAAAGCAATTGATGATCATTCAATGACAATGAGAAACTAGATAATGCCTATGTTAAAAGTTCTGTCCCAAAACTAATTATCAGCTTTTAGTTAATAATCACAGTCTTCATTAATGATGGTTAGTATGTTAGTTTAGTCTTGAAAAAGTTAAATTTTAGGTGCCTTGGTAAAACCAGAAGAAGGTGTCCGGAAGGTACTTGGATAAATGTATAATACAGAGTTTAAGACATAAGAAGCTGTTGCTGGTTACAGAGGTAGGAGTTATACATATAAGGAATGGCCATCAAACCACGCAATATTAGTTTGGCTTCTTGCATTGTAGTCTCATTCGTTGCTTCCACCACACTTCCATCTAATTGTTAGTCCTGTTATTTACTGTACCAATATAGAAAAGCCCACACTTTATAGATTTACTCATGCTGTAGTTTTGTCTGATTTTTAAAAAAATATTCTTTCTCTGCAAGGAAAATTCTTCCTTTTCTTTCAAAAGCCAGTTTAGACCAAAGTCCTTTGTGAAGTGGTTCTCCAAGTACCATTCTCATCTCAGAGAGAACTGACTTCTTTTTCTCTGATCTCCTTATGTCTTGCACATCCTTCCATTAGGGTGCTTACCACAGTCCATTGTCATTGTTTGTGAGCTTTCTAAAGGTGTGGACCTTTAAGCTTCTCCCCACACCCTCTGAATAGATGAGGCTAGAACCAGGCTGATGTCCATGTACAGATTATTTCCAGGTACCAATATTTTCAGCAAAGACCCTTTTTATTCTTTCTCATTTATCTCATGCAAGATTCAACCCTTTACTGTCTAGCACTTAAAAAGCCCCAACCAATAGTCATTCTTGAACAAGTAGAGTCCTGGAAGTTTCTAGTGAAGACTAAGTAAATCAAAAATTGAGAAAAGAATGTCAATACAGGACAGTCTAATGATTAATACTATTTTATTCAAATTCTTTTGTCTTCTAATACAGATACTTTTTAAGAACTAATCCTGGAGATAATATTAGGTTTATGTTTACACGGTTTCCTGTGTTTGAACATTTAGCTAAGCTAGAATTTTCACGCAATTGAAGATGTTGAAGCCACTTATCCAGGGGTATTCTATTTTGTCTTGTTCTATTTTGCTTGTATTGATTTTCTTCCTACACTACTCTTCAACTGTCAACCCTTAGGTTTCTGTCTGCCTCACTGGCCCTCATTTCAGGGGCAAACACAATGCAGGAATATGTGTTTTCTCTAATAGAGCAATTCTCTTTAATCCTCACCCTACATAGTCAATATTTTGAGCTTATGAAGATTTCTTTGAATTCAGTTTGAATCTCACATTTGGAAGCAATATGTCACTGAGGAGGGAGAAACTAAACTTTAGTTCTTTACATGAAACTCACTTGAATACTTATCTTTCTATGCCCTTGATCTTTGTAAAATAACAAGATAACAGAGTTTTCTAGTTACATTGTTAGTTTGGATGAATTATGAATGTAAGGAGATTTTTTTGGTTAAATTAAGCTATCAGGTAGTTGACTTTTATTTTTCAAGTATGTTTCATTGAAGTTTAGGTGTCAATTATGCTTATTTTTTCTCAGACACATTTTTTTTCTTTCTGCTATGTCTTTTTCTTTCTGCTATGTCTTTTTCTTTGAGTCGGGATTCTTTTCAATATTTTCAAAATGTTGCTATGATTTGAAAGTAAGAAGATACTATACACAGACAAATGCATTGTTTAAAAAATAAACTTTGGAAATATTTGAATGATTTCTTAATTAGACTTTGGTTTTCAATAAAATGAATGTCATTAAATAAAAGCCATTTTTCCTTTCTGTTATGCATTAGGATACAGGAAATGTCTTTGCAGCATTAGGATACAGGAAATGTCAGATACTCAGTTGCATGAGGTGATTGATAAGAGTATTTTTTCATTTTGCTGAGTACCTATCTGTATGTGGATGGTCACTCCAGCCCTTGCCTCTATACAGACAGGCGTGTGAGCAGAGGCCAAAGGAAATATTTAATGATGAAACTTGTGACAATGTGAACCCAAGCAATATAGTCTTAGGACTCAAGGGTCAAAATGCTGCACAGAACTTCAGAGAAAGTATTCTTCCTTTACTCAGAAAGCACTGCACCCCAAGAGCCAGTTATTAGCCTCTTGCAAGTGGCTTCCAAGCAGTGGGCTTTGACAAGGGCCCTTACATGAAAGATTGTTTCCCTAGAAACTGAGGGTTGTGGGAAAGACTCATACGTGTCTGTCTTACATCATGTACATGGTAGCTAGGCACCACTAACTTTATACAAAATCATCTGCACTCTGAAATTGTGGAGGTTTGAGAATAATCACATTACAGATGTTTTCCAAACACATTGAGTTACTAAATCAGACACATAAGGTCACTCCATGTATTGGTTAGGCTCAAACTGAAAGTCTTAATGTTGGTCTTTGATACCTCTGTTCAGATTGTTCTAGACTCTATGAAGTTGATTACAATCTTCTGACCTTTGTTGGTAAGAACAGGGACTAGAACTAAAGAGGTGGTCAGTCATCCAACCTTCATCCTGCTCAGATGTGTTGGAGAGGATTGTTCTAGACTGGCTTTCATATCGAAAAGGAACGTTAACCAACACAGCTGTGTCTAGCACTAGCACAATATGAACAGCAAGGCATACCATAGAAGAAGTAGCTGAAGAGATTAGAGGTAGGTTGGGAAAGAATGATCCTACATGGAAGATCCTAGGGAATGTGTCAGGATTGCCACATATTTCCCGGACCATCAGACAATGAAATCCATGCTCTTTGGCTATAAACCATGGGACTGAGAACAAAAGATGATGATTATTAGCAAGTAAACCAAGCTGCCACAAAATGGAATGGAATATTTTGTAGGCAATGAGTTTCCTGTCACTGAAGTATTCAATTTGAGATTATATCCCTGTCTGTCAGATGTGTTGAAGAGGAAGTGAGTGAAGCAGGATCATTGACAGTTCATACAAACATCTCTGTGAAAATTAGAAATCAAACATGTACAATGAGGCTAAATTTCAGCCTTATTCGCTCCTCTTTTAGGGGACTCCTGTGGAGGCAGAAACCGGAGCCATCCATGGTGAATCTATCATCTTACCATGTCCAGTTTCAGTAGTAATCAATGGAAATTAAGGAAATGATAGTGAGTAAAAGAGCCCTCATAAGTCAGAGGGGTGCGACTGTAGGACCTTTCTGAAAGAACTGACCCTTCAAACCAAGGATTCACCTCAAAACACAGAAATAGTCTGGCCCCTTTCCTGTGTAATTAAATTCAATTCACAACACCATATTGCTGAAAAATACTAAGGAATATTGTCATGCACAGAATTTGCTGTAAAAGTTGAGGTGCTTTTTTTAAAAAAAAGTTTACTACGGCCTTTATAATATACTAAACATTGGCATAATAACATCTGCCCAATAACTATTTAAGTACTAGTATTATGCTCACTTTACATGTGCAGTGTAAAGCTTGCCTGAGATCACTTTGCTAGAAAGTGACAAAGGAGCATTTGAAGAGATATGTCTCGCTCCAAATACTGGTGGTCTGAATTATAGCACAAAATTACTTTTCTAAAAGAAATGAAGCAAGGTTTCAAAAGCTCTCCATGTCATGATTCTGTATTATAATAGGATATTAGGATTTGACAGCTTTTGCTAGAATATGATTACTGTATTCGTAGCATGAATGTTTGTGTCCTTGAAAGACTCATGTTGAAACTGAATCCCCACTTTGAGAGTATTTGGAGATAGGGCCTTTGGCAGATGATTAGAACATGGGGTAAGCCCTCCTGAGAAGGATTGGTACCCTGCAGGAGAGACCCCACAAAGATTTCTTGTTCCGTCCACCATGTTTGGACACACCAAGAAGGCACTAGCCATTGCATCAGCCAGTGCTTTGATCTTGGTCTTCCCAGGCTCTAGAATTGTGAGAAATAAATGGTTGTTGTCTTTAAGCCACTCGGTCTATAGCAGTTTGTTCTAGCAACCCGAACATATTAAGAGAGTGATGTAAATATCAAGAGTGACAAGTCAACTTCACTGACTGTCCCACTGAACATCATGTCCCCCTAGACCTTAATTTATGTATTTATGTGACATCGAACTGAGGAAAGGCAGGGGTCATTTTCATGCAAAACTGTTGACACTATTTCAGCTATAGATAGATCAGTTCAGGCCTCACTACTACCTGAAATTTGAGGTAGACTTGGCAACTTAGCAACACAGCCATATGATAAATTTTTCTTTTAAAAACTGAAGTGAGCATTTAAAGTTGTGTATTGTTTAGTGTCAGTGAGTTTATCTCCCATCTCCTCAGCTTGGTGGTTAGCTCCCAAGGGCAGAGATGCAGTGCCTTGTAAGAGTTAGCACACCTTATACACTGGGTGATGATTTCAGAATGGTTTCAATGCAGCAGACAACTTGAACTACACAAGATTCCAAGATGTTTTAAATTTAAAATGAGTCTTGCAGGAGTCCCTACTCTGTTTTTGTCTGCCTCTCTTCTTTGGACATTCCTTAAATAAGAGCCTGAGGTTTTTCATTATCAAATCCAGTGGGTTTTTTTTCTCCTACTTCCTTTGACTGAAACTCAAGCTAAATTGCTATCTTCAGCTTCTTCCTGAAACCCTCTCAGAGAGTTTCCCTCTATGAGAGCCCCTCCCTTCTATTTTTTTTTTTTTTTTTTAGGTGATAATCCATGATTCTTGCTTTCCTCTTACCAATTAACACCTTCTGAAAGGAAACAAGAAAAACAGAATAATCTGGGACTTTGGAGTCAGATTTAGGTGAAAATCGTATGTCCACTTGAGAAAGTTACTAAGCATCCTTGGACCTCAGTTTTCTGATCTATAAAATGTAGGAAATATATCCATCTCATAGGATTTAGGTGAAGATAACAAATTAGGTAAAGCATCTGGCTTGGCCCTTGCCGCAGTTGATGATAAATTTGTTTTACCTTTTTTACTTTTTCCTCTTTCCTTGTATTACTGCTCTTCTCCTTCTTTCTTCCCCTGTACTGTATTTAGATTGTCTCTCTGAGCCATATTATCTATTATTTCCACCTCTGTTCCATTATTTTCAGTCCTGAGGACTGATCTGGGTTCTGGTCCACATGAACAACATGTTCAGGCTTGCAGAATATTTGTCATCCATCCCCAGCTCCCCAGCCGGCAGTCAGATCCTTTCCGCTAATAGCACCAGACTGGCTGACCTGCCACCAAAGCAGCACCTTTTGAGTCACCAACATGACCCCTTCCACCTGTGTGCTTCACACCTTCAATCTCTCTTGGCTGTTTTGTTTTGTTTGGATGGGGATTAAACCCAGGACCTTGGTCTGAGTCACATACCTCGGCCTTCTTATTATTTTTTATTTTGAGACAGGCTCTCACTAAATTGCCCAGGCTGTGCTTGAATTTTCAGTCTTCCTCCCTGATCTCCCATAGTGGTGGGCTTACAAGTACTAGATCTTTTTTTTTTTTAACTTTTAAATAATTATTTAATTTTATTGGCACATTTAAGGTATACAATGTAATGACATTCATCACTGGAAATTTGCACCCTTACATAATCCATCTTGGTTCTTATTTTTTTCCCCATTCCCCTGCCCTTCCTTCAATCCCTCCACCCCTCCCTATCTACAAAGACTTTGCTTCCATTTTTTCTTTTTTACATGTTAATTCTGTTCCCATCTTTCTATGTTTTTTCTTTTTATTGAGTTTATTGGTACAATCTAGGTATACAATACAATTACATTCATCGTTGGGATTCTGTACCTTTACATAATAGGTCTTGATTCTCATTTTTCCCCTTGTCCCTCCCCTCCCTTCACCCACTCCTCCCCTCCCCATTTACAAACACTTTATTTCCATTTTTTCAGTTTCTCATACTTTTTCTACTCCCTTATTACCTTTCCCCCACCCTTCCCACTTTCCCTACACCTTTAGCCCTTTACTTCCTATTTCACATTATTAATTATCTCATTAGGATCTTGTGTACTATTATAACATACTATTATTAGTCTTTTTATATAAATATA
>NW_022900938.1:18578537-18653966 GCF_012274545.1 Fukomys damarensis
TTTATTTTTTATTTTTTTTCCATGTGTACAGGGGTAACACAGCGTACTAAATATGTAAAGTCATATCTACGTGGGTTTGATTACAGAAACTAATAAAGTATTCTCTAAATAATGAAGAAAAGAATAAGATAAGACTATAAGAGCGAGAAGCAATTTAAATATGTTCAGGGACCATTTTCATCTCCAGAATTAAGGATTATTTAAATCCTACATCATTGCCTTTTCTCTTTTACTTTCCTTTTTAGTTTTATTTTAAGATTCCCTATTTTTAATGCTCATACAGAGATTTCTTTAACTGAAATACCGAATAGTTTCTTTGGTGTGAAGTACTAGATCTTTTTACTCATTGTCACTGGATTAAGCATTCTGAAATTACAGCTCCTACATTCTGCTGCTCAGTAATCTTAAAACAGGTTCCCACTGTTTATATCAAAGGTCTCTCTCAGCAACTTGGTCAAAGCCCTGACCTCCTTTCCCTCTCATTCCTATATTCCTTATATGATTATTCATTCTCCTAAGCAGATACCCATGAACCCTGCTGCATTTGTTTTGGTCCTTCTGATTTTTTCCTCACCCCCACAATCTCTTTTTATTAACTCTTCTTGCTCATCCTGAAAGACTCATCTTAAAGATTTTTTTAACTTACTGGTAAAATTGGCTCTTTCCTTGGTTCCCAGCCCCTGCTTTTTTACCTCCTCCTGCACCAGGTCTCAGATTCTTCCCTGGACTTCAGGGTCCCTAGCAGCTCTTCTTCCCACCTCACACTCCACAGTATGTGCTAGGTCAGCACCTTCCAGACTGCTTGATCACAGGATACTTTAAAACTTACAGTGTGAGTTACAATATACAGGCAGCACAGAATTAACTGACAGGCCAGATAATCCCTACAAGAAATGCTGGAATTTAGTCAATACGTTTTTATTTGCTTAGTAATTATTTCATTAACTTAGATCCTCATATCAGGAGTATTATCATGTTTCTTTCTATATTTGGCTTTCACTACAGCACCACTTAAATTTCACTTTTCACAGGTATAAAATAGCAAGGAGAAAATAGATTTGTTTTGCTTTGTTTAAGAAAATAAAGTTTTGTCTCTTTCTTGAAGTACTCAATGTCTGTACTTCTTTGATTTAGGCACCATCTGAGAAGTACAAGACTCAGCTTTTTATTAAAAGTTTCATTTTTAGCTGAAGATTCATAGAGAATAAGTTTATGTGCTATTAATATTATAATATGTAAGGGATGAATGATATCACAAATATATGTTGAATTTATCAGACACAGGTATTATTTGATTCCTTGATGATAGCCATTCTTTTTGAAGTAAGGTGAAATAACATTGTTGTTTTAATTGACATTTCTCTAATGTCCAGAAATGTGGCACAATTTTTTCGTGTATTTATTGGCCATTTGTACTTCAGAGAAGTGTGGGTTCATTTCAGTTGTTTGTATTTTGATTGGGTTTTTTGTTTTTGGAGGGCCTAATATTTTTGAGTTCTGTCTATATTCTAGATGATAGTTCTCTGTAGGAGATGTAACTGGCAAAAGATTTTTTTTCCTATTCAGTAGGTTGTCTCTTTATTCTGTTGGTTGTTTTCTTTGCTGTGTAGAAGCCTTTCAGTTTGATATAATTCCATTTGTTGACTCTTAACATTTTTTATGCAATTGGAATTCTGTTCAGAATGTCCTTACCTACACCTGTGATTTCAAGAGTTCTACCTACTGTATCTCCAAACAGGTAAAGTATTTCTGTTTTAATATTTAGATATTTGATTCATTTTTATTTTAGTTTAAAACATGGTGAGCAGCACAGGTATGGATTTATTCTTCTCCATGTGGACAGATAGTTTTCCTAGCGCCATTTGCTAAAAAGGCTATCTTTCCCCCAGCATATTTTTTTGGTCCCTTTGTCAAAAATCAGATGAGTGAATGTGCCTGGGGTTGCTTCCACATCCTCCGTTCTGTTCCACTGATCCACATATCTGTTTTTGTGGCAGTACCATTCTGTTTTTATCACAGTAGCTTTGTGATATAACTTCAAATCTGTGGTTGTGATGCCTCCCGCTGTGCTCTTGTTACCCAGGATTGCTGTTGCTATTCTGGGTATCTTCTTATCTCATATGAATTTTAGGATTGTTTTTTCTAGTTCTTTGAGGAATGTCATTGGTATTTTTATTGGGATTGCATTAAATCTGTATATCAGTTTTGGAACTATGATCATTTTGACAATATTGGTTAAGGATTTCCAAGAACAGGGAAAAACTTTCCATTTTCTGATGCTCTCTTCACTCTGTTTTTTCTGAGTTCTCTATTTTTCATTAGAGAAGTCTTTCACTTCCTTGGCTAGATTAATTCCTAAACACAGTGTTTAATTTTTCTTGATGGTATTGAAAATGGTATTATTTTTCTAATTTCTTTCTCAGAAGCTTATTACTGGTGTACAAGAATGCTATTAATCTTTGTGTATTGATTTTGTATCCTGCTACCTTGCTGGTTATTAGTTTTAGAAGTCTTTGGGCTATATAAAGGAGCACTATGTTACCTGCAAATAATGATAATACGATTTCTTCATTTCCTGTGCATATCCTTTTTATTTCTTTTTCTTGCCTCATTGTTCTGGCTAATGTTTCAAGTACTGAACATGAGTGATGACGGTGAATACCCTTGTCTTGTCCCTGAGTTTAAAGGGAAAGCTTTCATTGTCTCCCCATTTATTATGATGTTAGCTATTGGTATGTCATGAATGCCTTTTGTCAGATTGAGATAATATTCTTCTGTAACTATTTTCTTCAGGATTTTTTTCATAAATATTGTTGGATTTTGTCAAAAGCTTTTTCTGCATCTATTGGTACGATTGTGTGATTTTTGTGCTTTCTTTTGTTATATGTTATATCACATTTATTGAATTGTGTATGTTAAATTAGTCTTACATCCCTGGGATGAAACCTACTAGGTCATGTTGTATGATCCTTTAGATGGTTGATTGAATTCTATTTGCCAGTATCTTTTTGAAGATTTTTGCATCTATGTTTATTAAAGGGATTGGCCTGTGGTTTTCTTTCATAGTGTGGTTCTTGTCTGGTTTTGGAATCAGAGTGAGGTTGGCTTCCGGAAAGAAGGTGGAAGTATCAGTCCCTCCTTGTTTCATTAAAGAGTTTGAGTAGTATTACTATTATGACTTCCTTGAAGTTCTTATTGAATTCAGTGGTGGGTCCATCAGACTCTGGACTTTTCTTAGTTGGTATTACTGCTTAAATTTCATTGTTTGTTATTGGTTTATTCACAATTTTTATGCATTCTTGATTTAGTTTTGGTAATTCATATGTGCCTAGGAAGCTATCCATTTCTTCAATATTCTCCAATTTGTTGAAGTATAATATTTCACAGTAGCTACTAAAGATCTTCTGGATTTGGTAGTGTTTTGTTATGATTTTGCCTTTTTAATTTCTAATTGCATTAATATGAATCTTTTCTCTCCTTTTGATAAGTATGGGTAAGGGTTTATCTGTTCTGTTTATTCTTTCAAAGAACTAACTCTTCAATTTATCGATTCTTTGTATTATTTTTTGTCTCAATTTCTTTAATTTCTAATCTGATCTATATGAGTTCCCTCCTTAAACTAGGTTTGTGCCTTGACTGTATTTTTCAAATATCTTTAGGCTCTTTATTAGGTCATTTGAGCTTGCTCTTTTTCTAATATGAGCAATGATTGCAATAAACTTCCCTCTTAGACTGCTTTCCTTGTATCCCAGAGGCTCTGTTGTGTTTTACTGCCATTGTTGATTGGCTCTAGAAATTGTTTAATTTCTTCTGTGACCCATGGTGCATTCAAGAGAGTGTTATTTAGTATCCAGGTACTTACACATTTTCTGTGGTTTCTTTTGTGGTTGATTTCTAGTTTTAGTACACAATGATCTGATAGTATGCATGGAATGAGTTCAATTCTTTTGTATTTATTTAAACAGACTTTGTGGATGAGTATGTGGTCTGTTTGTAAGATAATTCCATGTGCTGCTAAGAAAAATGTATATTGTGTTGTGGTAGGGTAGAATACTTTGAAGATAACTATTAAGGCCATTTGTCTGAAGGTGTGGTTGAGCTCTGATATATCTTTGTTGATTTTTTGTTTAGTCAATTTATCTCTTTGTGGAAATGTAATATTGAGGTTACCCATTATGATTGTGTTGCAGTTCATTTGATTTTTTATATCTATCAATGTTTGTTTTATGAAGTTAGGTGCCCCAATATTCTACATAAGTATTTACAATTGTTAGCTCTTCTTGCTGAGCCAATCCCTTAACTAATATGTAGTGACCTTCTTTGCCACTTCTGATCAATTGTAGCTTGAAGTTTATTTTGAGAGTAAAGTTGCTACCCCTGATTGCTTGTGGGGCCTTGCTTCATGAAATGTTTTTTTTCCATCCTTTGATTTTTAGTTATGAATTTATTTTTGGAATAGATAAGTTTCTTGAATGCAGCAGACTGTTGGATTCTGTGTTTGTTTGTTTGTTTGTCTATCTCAGTCTTTTAATTGAGGAGTTGAGGCCATTTACATTGAGAATTATTACTGAAGAGTATTCCATTTTTCCTATCATTGTGTTTTTTGTTTTTTTTTTTTTAACCAGGGATCAAATTTGGGTCCTTGTGCTTGCAAGGCAGGTGGTGGAACCACTGAGCTAAATCCCCGGCCCCATTGTGTTCTTTATCTGTTGTGAATTCCTTTACTTTTCCTTTTTAACTACTTGACTTGCTTGATTATTCACTCTGATTTTTTTTTTTGTTTGCTTTGATGGCTTCATTGTTTCTGTGTAGGATATTCTTGTGTATTTTTTAAGAGAGCTAACTTAGTAAAATGTATTTCTGAAGGTGTTCTTTGTCATGGAATGTCCGTATCTCTCCAACAATTTTGAAAGATAGTTTTGCAGGATATGTTGGTCCAGGTTGGAAATTGTTTATTTCTTAGGGCTTGGAACCCTTTACTCCAAGTTCTTCTGGCCTTTAAAGTTTGTATTGAGAAGTCAACTGAAATCTTGATGGATTTACCTTTATATGTGATTTTTTGCTTTCCTTGGTCAGATTTAAAGATTCTGTCTTTTTGGTGGACATTTGGTACTTTGATTGTGAAATGTCCTGAGGAACTTTTTTTATTGGAGTTAATTGGTGTTCTGTAAGCCTTTTTTTAATCTATATTTGGAAGAAATAGTGAGCTTATCATTTTTATTTTTATTAATGTCCAAGTTAAGGCAACTTTCTGTTCCTGGTGCCTGGTTCTCTTCCTGCCAGCCCTGGAGGTGGGTGCATTGGTGCATGGAAATTAAATTTTATCCCATTTTGTTTTCAGCTTCTTTGAGTCCCTTGGTTGGAATTGTCTAACTTCATCATGAGTGTTGGGGAGAACAGCATGACTGTGACTTTTATTCGATCCTCCAGACTGTCACTGAAGGGCCAACTTGCTTCTTCCTTCTGATTGATCTTTCCCCAGGATAGTGTCTATGTGGTGAGAGGTTGGAGGTGGAGTGCCATGACTCAAATGTAGATCTGTTTCCCCCATCCCGCACCCTACACACTAGATTTTAGTCCAGCTGGATTATCTTTTCATTTTTCCTCCCATATGAGACTTTATCTTTCACCTCTGCCTCGTGGTAACTGTTTTCTTCAGCACCAAATCAGAGGCAATCACCATAGCTATCTCCTTATCTGGCTCAGTATGACTAATTCTTATAGCATTTATATAAATTTAATTTCTGCCATGCAAGGTGATACAAGGGAAAGTTCACAAAAACCATTTGGCATAAAATTTCTTGTTAAAAATTAAATATGGGTAGAGTTTACATTATTAATATTAGTGGACAGTAACATTAAAACAGACTTTTAAGTGAGACTTTATAAGAAAATGTACTTTTATTACTCAGACTATAAAAACACTCAGATACTAAAACAGTTACTGAAATAATTACTGGTTATAGTCTAAATGTGCTCTTTTTCTACATTTAAAATTTTGTAAGTTCTCAATCCATGTCCTGACATCTTCCATTCTTGGGTTTCATTTTCCTTGATATCAAAACATCTAGTCTGTTTAGTTAAAGGGACTGGGGAATTCAGTGGAATATTATTAATCACCCTGTTGATGTCCTTACATCATTGTTGGTCACTATCTGATTATCTTCTATATATTTGCCTGCTTTGGCACCTATATACAACCTAGGGTTACTCTCTGGGCCATAGTCTATTATTTCTCTTCATGGATTTGAGTATTTTACATTACAAAAATGGTAAGTCATTTTGAAATAGCTACTGATAATTACCTCACTATTGTTCTGGGACTAATATCTGTCTTAACGAGGCCAGATAATCCTGCTATAGTGTACTTGTATAGCATTTGATTTCAAACAAACTTACATTTCTGTTTTCTTTCTGCCTGCTTTGTGTTCTGACAGTTTCAAAGAAAGCATGGAGAAATCGTCGTATTCTGACTGGCTAATAAATAACAGCATTGCTGAGCTGGTTGCTTCAACGGGTCTTCCTGTGAATATCAGTGATGCCTACCAGGACCCAAGGTTTGATGCTGAGGTAAGAGGTATCCTCTGGTTTCAGTCATAGATTTGGTTTTCAAAATGTTGATGGTTTGCTGGTTGAAGCAAAATAGGGACATCATGAAGACTCAGCAGTTCTTTATCATCCTTCCTCTGTGATCTGGATTTTAGCATTGCCTACTATCGAATGACAATTAGAAAACTTCCTGTCTCTACCCTGATTTGTGGCAAAATTATCCTTAGCCTGGCATTTATGATGGGGTATACTTTATATTAAACCATAAAATATTATAAAAAATATGTAACATAGTATTTCCCAACAGATGTTATAATAAGTGCCATATTTTTCAAAACATGGAACATAAATTGGTTAATGTTATTGTTTATTGTTAATTATATATGTACATTGTGCTGATATGTAGAATATATTAAAAACAGTTTTTAAATTGATATTCCAAGGTAGTATTAAGTATACAGTGAATTCACATGAGCCAGTGAAATGCTTCTATATATAGACACAAATAAATATATAGATACACACATATATCTACATATACATTAAATACTCGTACATACATTGAGTATATATCTAGATACATAGATCTTATGAAATATGTGTGTATATAAAATACATATAATAAAAAATTTCCCATTCTAAGTTGCCATGCCTGCCTCTGAAGAGTAGCAGGAATTTTTGATGAAAAACAGTGAGGGGACGTGTGTTTCAGGAAAAGCTGAGGGGCATGGCAGTAGGAGAATGGGGTAGTTTAGTGTGATCGAAGGGTCATAAGAGATGAGGCTGAAGAGGAAGCAGGGATCCCAATCGCCAAAAGCTTTTCAAAATTGTGTTAAGAGATTTGAGGGTTTATCATGAACTATAAGAACCAATGATTGAGTTCTAAACTGAGGAAGAGGCAGCTATATTTTAGAATGATCATACAGATTAATGATAACAACAATGGAACGTGTAATCTCTAAAACACCAAAAGGTAGGAGTCATCACCTCCATTTCACAGAAATTGACAGCTTCCTTGTCCATTGCTTCTTTTGTCCATTGAAATAATATGATGAGATCAGGGAGGCTGAGTTCTGGGTCTAATTTATAACATCAGTCAGGTTATTGCTGCAGATCTGTACAGGGAAGTGTTAAATTCCCAAAAATGACAATGTCTCTGCACTGCCTGATGCCTCTCTTCCCCTGGATACATTTTCCATACATTTTCTATTCCTTTTGGGGCAATAGGCATAGATGCTCCCACTTTGGAACTCCTTTCATGAATTCATGGGCTGGGTGTATTTCCAGGGTGGCCTATTAGCTGTCTTAATACTGATCACCCTCTACCTCTTTTCAGTTCTAAGGTAGTGAGTCTGAACATGGAATTACCTTCTTGGAAAATTCATTGTCCTAAGTGTCTGATTCTCTTCTAGTAAGGGAAAAAAAACATGATCTGGGTCCTATGACTGGAATAGTGAAAGTGATTTACAGATGTCAGTGTTTGTGTCCTTAACATTGGGCTTGGGTTAAGTCTGATTTTATGATTTTTTTTTTGCCTTTGCTATGTTTCTACTTTGATCTTGGAATATTAAAGAAAATATTTCTATAATACAATTTTATCAAAAATAGTCTCAGTTATTCTATTACTAACACCAGTAATAATTGAACAAACCAAAAAGACTTGCTGTTCAAAAAACTAGTAACTGCAAATTCATTGTTATAAAGTCAATGTATTTGTTTAGATGTCAGCAAACAATAGTAATTTTCCTTCCCTAATCACAGTATTAAATTTGGCATGAATCGGTATTATTTTGCATTTATCTTTGGACTATAAAGAGAATCCAATTCTAGGGAAAAAAAAAAGTTCAGTTACACTATTTCTCTTTTTCTTGGTTTATAAAATATATATGAAGATTTAACAGAACATGATGCAGTATATACCAGTGCACCCACGACTCAGTTTAAGAAAAAAAGAGATCATTACTTTTGATCTTTGTATTATATTCTTAATCTCATCTTTCTTTGTCTCACAGAGGCAACCAATATACTGAATTTGAATTTATCATTTCTTTGATTTTCTAGACAGTTTCATTGCACATGTCTGAATTTATCCCAACATTGTTAACTTTGCATATCTGTAAACTTTACATAAAATGAATAATATTGTGTGCCTTTTTCTGTGGCTTACTGTTTTCCACTCAATATCATGCGGCTGAGTTGTATAAACTTGTAATCCATTCGTTTTCATTGTTAGGTATTCCATTGTATGAGTAAGTTTCAGTTTGTTTATCCACGAGGCTGCTGATTCAGATTTGGATTCAGTTTTTTACTGTTATGTACGTAACTGCCAGGGATATTCTTGTTCGTTCCTCTGAGTACTCAAGTGTAAGAGTTATTCTAGAATGTATTCCTAGGAGAATTGCACACTGAGTCTCACAAACTATAGGCATCTTTACCTTTATCAGGGAATAAAAATTCTTGTCCAAACATTATTCTTCTTTTATATGAAAAACAACAAGCAAACACAGTTTATATCTCACAAATACTTCTTGTTAATACAATATAATGAGCTTGAATATGTCATATCCTTACATCTACAGCAGACTTTTAACTGTATCTCCTCCTGATTAGTGATACAGCCATTTTACATTTCCCTGCACACTTGTAGGCATTCTAATAAGGTAGCCTGCCCAGCTGATCTGTAAAAAGAACAACATGTAAATCTGAGCAAAACAAAACAGCTGTTTTTGTGGAGTTTGGCATAAAATTTTCATGCCCTGATCCAGTAGCTGAAGCAATACTGTCTGAAGACACTAAATTGTGGTAGTTTAAATGGTGACTATTTTATGAAACCACTTATTTCCTTATGACAAAATGAAGCACAAACTTAGACCTTCATTATTTCCTGCCCTTCTACTCAAATACTTGCAGTCTGTCACAGAATTAATGCTGGATTTAAAATGCAAATCAGAAGACACATTATACCATGGTTTGTACATGTTCTCTTTGCATGGTACTGAAATGCAGAGTTGCCTTACACTTACCTTCTTATGCTGAGAAAAAAAAATTTTTTTGAAAAGGAATCAGTGTTGATGAAGATGGGAGAGAGACAGAGAGAGACTGTTCTGTCTTAATACAATTATTTAGTAGATGTATACTACAGAGGTGTATGTTATATGTTATATATTTTACCAATACAGGCAAGCATATATCTGCTTAGTCTTCCTTCCTTTTCAAATATGTTTTTGCTTCAGTGACAGGTGTCAACTGTTTATATTAATAATGAGTGAAACAGACTCCAGACTGAGCCACAGGGCTCTCCCAAGAGGGTAGGAGGCTTAAACCTTCTTGACACAAAGCCTGATGTAAGATGATGTAGATCATAAGATAAAGACAACCACAGCAAATATTTTTTATTAATGAATTAAATATTTCCCTCAAGATAAAACAAATCATAATAAAATAAAGTCACATTAACCTTTCACCCCACAGATAAAAGTGATTCTAAAATTGTCTTAGAGAGAGAAAGCAACTTTCAAAACTCACTTATCTTCTGGAAAGTTTAGAACATCTCTTGACACGGGTTAACATAATGCATGGGTCCACATTTCTTCCCAGCAATCATAACTGAATACAGAGAGTTCCTGACTTATGATGACTCAGTTCAAAAAGTTTTAACTTTACAGTGATGCAAAAGCATATGTGCACAGCTATTGTTTTTCATTTTTCTTTTTCTTTTTTAGGGACTGGGGATTGAACTTGGGTCCTTGTGCTTGCAAGGCAGGTGGCGGAACCACTGAGCTAAATCCCCAGACCCTGTTTTTCATTTTTCAATACAGCATTCAATAAACTACATGAGATATTTAACACTTTGTTATGAACAAGCTTTGCATTTAACTGCAAGCTTTGTGCAACTGTAAACCAAATTAAGTGTTTTGAGCACATTTATGGTAGGCTATGCTGTACTGTTATGTTTGGTAGATTATATGTATTAAATGTGGATTTATGATATTTTTCAATTTATGTGGGTTTATAGGGATGTAACCCCATGAAAATTGAAGAGCATCTGTACTTTTTTATTAGTGGTAGAAAATTAGGACATAATTTTAAAATTCAGGATTTTTTTGTTGTTGTTATTGCTGCTGTTACTGTACTGGGATTGAACCAACAGACTTTGCACTAAACTATATCCCCAGTGCACCCTCTGCCCAGACAGGGTCTCACTAAGTTGGTCAGGTGGGACTCTTAACTTGTGATCCTCCTGCCTTGGCTTCCCAGAGTGCTGGGGTTACAGAGGTGTGCAACAATGACTGGCGAAAAATCAGGATTAACTATTGATTGTTGTCTCTACTAGAAAAGTGCTTATGGTTTTGCTTCCTTCACTGACTTTCCAGAATACTGTACTTTCTGATTGGGTAACAGAAATTTGAGAGAGAGAACATGGAGAATCATTTTCAACACATTTCCTATTTTGCTCTAAGTTTTCTCAGCCTAAGTCTACATAATGCATTTAAACTTGCTAGAAATGCAGTTATCCTTATTTATTCTAAATCTCTCAATGTCTCTGGCTGTTCTAGCAATTTAAATTCACTTTACTGAGTGTGGAGGGCCCCAGTTCATCAAAAAATGTAGCTACATGGGATAGAATGCCCTAAAATTGATTGTCACTACTTTGGGATTTCATACTATAAATGTACCAACTTTCAGCTAATAGAAACAGTACAGGATTATTTCATTTGTAGGTTAGGACATGATTTAAGATAGGACACCAAAATACTGTTAATTTTCCAGTTTATAACTCAGTGTCCTTCTCTTGAGTGGCCTTTTGTGAGGACCATCAGCTGTTCAAGGGCTGCTCAGGGACAGCCTGGGCGATAAAGTTCCTGCTCTTTCGCACTTGTACTTGTGGCCAAAAGACCTGCCTTTCTGTCATTTCTGTTCTACTACCTAACTGAGCAGTCTTGGACCTACTACTTCACTTGTAACTTTTGTATAAAGTTTTGTATAAATACTTAGGAAACTATGCAGAGGTGGTAACCAAATCTTCCCCTATAGGGGCCAACAGGACATAGGCCTATGTCTTCTCAAGAGTGGCCACACATCCAGAGACCAGATCACTAGGAACACTGGGGACAATCAAACTTCAGGGGCTGGTTGTACTGTCAAGTCCTAAGCAATCCACAAAGCTTCATAACATACAGCAAAAAGCCAGTTATTCACATTCCTGTATTTCAAACTAACCCTGTGGGTTGTTTCAAACTCTCTCTATTAGTTAAGGAAATAAATTCAGAGATTTCTGAGGCTTAATAAACATAAGTTTAGTTTTTGCTCATGCTAAGCCCTAACAGATATTCCTAATCAGTGTCCCTTGGGTGGGAGGTATTCTCTATTTAATGAATTAAATTATTCAGCAGCACCTTATGGGTGACTTGCCTAATGGATCATCTTGTGGGTTCTTCAGATTGCTGGTTGCTGGTGTGTGCGTCTGGTATTTTGTTCTCCAATCTGAGAAGCATGGGAAGCTTGCCAATTGGGGATTTGTGATGCTAGTGGCTATTTTCCGTTAATAAGAGATAAATTATCAAGCTTTGGTTTAGCTGTTCAGTTCAAGTATGTAGGTAGACTAGATTTCTAATTTCTGTGTCATTTTTTTCTTATAATAACTTCTAGGAAGTCCTCAGAAACTTTGCCCAAAGGTATGTGACAAGTGAAAAATCCTTATTTTGAAATCTGTTTTGCAACTGTTGGTCTTCCTTTTGATAGAAACTGCAAAGGGATGTCTTTAATGTGATGTCATCCTCCTCCCAGGTGCTGTCAGGCACCTGCTGAGGGGTTTATGAGGTGAATAATCACAGTTGTCCACCTGCTGGGTGTTCTCTTTATGATTGCCTTAAATATTTCATGGTATTTCCTCCTCGTGGAGAACAGGCAAGACCTACTGATTATCTGCCTTCTGTGTGCCTGATGGAATTGAGTGTCCTGTGTGTTACCTGCTGGGTATGAAACAAACATAATTTTAAGGCCAAACTTCTTGGTTTATGGGTGGAAATTATGACAAAGTGGTTATATAAGATAATCACGGAGCCAAGCTAAGTTTCTGAGCTTTAATTTCTACCACCTAGTGAAAATCACTAGGAATTTACTCTATTACAAGAAAGCACTGAGTTCCTTGCCATTATGGACTGAGGTCTTCATTTTCTTACTGGCTATTGGCCAGGGACCTCCTTTGCTCTTAGGATAGCCCTCAGGTTCTAGCATGTGGCCCTCTCACTTAAGGTAGTTTACTTCCTCAAAGCCAGTGGAAGATTCTCCCTCCAGTTGACTGTAAGTGAAGCTTACATAATGTCAAGTGATTTACACAATAGCAGGAGTGATTATCCCATCACCTCTGTCATGTAACTGAACCTAATCCAAAAGATGACTGGCCTGTTGTATTTACATTTCTTGTCCATATTCAAGGAGAGAGGCTTATGCAAAGTGGATACAAAGCTGAGCAGGAGGTGTTGTGGCAGTTTGGAATCTTAGAGATTGTTTTAGAATTCAGTTTTTCTCGTCATAATAAAGACTAAATTGAGTCCAGACAAAATATTTTTATCTTACAAAATAATCTATGTGTCCTACTATGAAAAAAAAAGCCCATGAGAAAAAAGTCACAAAGAAGTATGTTTAAAATTATGTAGAGTGCTGGGGATTTAGCTCAGTGGTTCTGCCACCTGCTTCATAAGCACAAGCTCCTGAGTTCAATCCCCAGTACCACACACACACACACACACACACACACACACACAAGAATTATGTATCGTCTAATACGTGTAGGTACATACAAATACATGTGCACATATTTTTCTAATAGATACTTCATATTCAACTTGTCCAAAAGAGAGCTGATGGTCTTTTTTCCCTCTAGCCTATTTCCCTGTGTCTTTTAGGCAACTCAGTTCTTCCTGATGCTTATACCAGAAATTTTATGTATAATCATGTTTTCTCCTTTCTCTGATGTTGCATGGCTAATTCTTTAGGAAGACCAGTTTACTCTGCCTGTGGAATTTATACAGAATCTGACCACTGCTCACCACTCAGCTGCTTTTGATGTTACTATTATATTACCTCTTTATATGTTCAAAACAATGGATACTCCATGGGTATTCTAAAAATTTTAGGCCTTTTAACAATTGGTATGAAGTTTTATTTTACCAGGTTATTATGAGTTCTCTGAAAATTATAAAAAATTACTCAAAACCTAGATTAAAATAATGAAACACCTAAGTAAATCAGCTTGTCTTGTTGTATCTTTGGGGAATTTAGATGGGTCATTTTCTACTGTCATTGCCAGTATGGAGTGTCTCTTGGGTTTTATTCTAAGAGTTTTGTTTGACATTGTCCTAACAGCATGAACATAAACTGCATTTATAAATGATCTTTTACATCAGGTAGCGTTTGGGAGTATGTGCTCCATTTACAGGTACCTTCACCATAAAGAAAACACTATTGTGACCTTACTTTTGGTTAATGTTGTTCTTTTGAATTCAACTCCCTGTAATAGTTGCCCTCTGGTATATCATCTGTGAAGCTTTCTATTCTCTTTTCATGTTAGAGTTATAAGAACTCATTAAAACAAATGCACTAATAAAAAAATTTAGCCAATCATGTACTTCATTGCTTAATTTAGTATTTACTTCCAATTTTATAGTCATGGAGAAATTTTTCAGAGCTACCACATGCAGGATTTATTTTCTACCCACAGTAGGAATGAACACTTAGACCCAACATTTAAATAGGAAAAGGAATGATAGAAAATAATGAGAAAGTAGGGCAGGCCTTGTGTGTGGATGGGTTAGATGGTCCAGGTGTTGTTGTCGATTCGGAGTACTGAGAAACATCATCACCCAGATTTCCTCTGCAATGACGACCATGCCCAATTACACAGTTAACACCAAAGTACATGACCCTGCTCTGACCCTAAGACTTCCACTCCATGCAGTTCTTTCTTATGAAATTCTTTCTCTGATTTTTAAAGCTTGTTATAAACACCTCAATAGAACTTACTCTGTCATGTAGCACTTAAGATAATGGGACCCAAACCATTGATATCCTCTGACTCAGACCATGAGAGCCCATTGTGTCTGTCAGACCTTTATAGTGGAACACTCCTGCAATCTGGGATGGCAAATGCCTGGCCCAGCAGGACCATTTAATTCTCTATTCTCTATTCTCTATAACATCTCTCTGTCTTATCAGCCCTGCTTTTGTTATAAGAAGAAATGTACAAAATTGAAACCATTAAAAGATGAATCTTCTGAAATGCACCTGCTACTGGTAAACTCTCAGTCATTGACACTGCAAGCCAGTTTGAGACACTTTCCTAAGAGCAGGGCTTAGTCAGAAGATTAGATGATGGACATAAGAAATCTACATGACCAGGAAGGACGGAAAGGTGAGGTGAGGAGGAAGAGGATTACTAAGACAAGATCAGATATAAAATGGGGTAGCTGTAGGTAGTGAAGACAAATATGAGTTCCATGGTGCAGACTGCTACACAGGCAGTGTAGACATTTCCTCAGCTCTAAGCACCAAGGCAGGATTTTTGTTTGTTTTTACTTTTATTTTATTTTGGGTCAAGAATTTAAAGAAACACTTGAAGGCAGTGATGTAGAATTCTTTAAGACTGATTCTATGTGCAAGATGGACAAAAATAATATTCCCTCTCTCCTAGTCCCCCTCTCTCTCTCTCTCTCTCTCTCTCTCTCTCACTATTTTGGGGAAATTGAGGGACTAACTCTGAACATTGTCTCCTCATCTTGCCCTAGTTTTAGAGCAGAACATCTCTCCGATACATTAGCCTTTGGGGATACAGTATTGCTGTATGTTATTGTTAAAGCAATAATTATTTGTATGGAAAAGAAACACAATGCATGTTCGGTATGAATGGTATTGCATTATCACTAATTCATTTTACATTTCCTTTGACTACTTGTGAGAGGCTGGAAAATATGACAATGTGTTTTGATGGCTCTAAGAGTTAAACCCTCTTTAATTAGATCTATTAACTAGAAAGACCCCATGAGGACAGACAGTAGGCAAAATTTTTAAGTAGGTACATTTTTAATTGGTTAGGACTAGGCACTGCAGGTAATATACTTATTTTCACTGTAGCTTCCTAGAAAGGCCACTTTATTTCATATAACCTAATTTTTGGGACTCTACTGGTGTGAGTTTTAGACTGAAAATGAACAGGGACCTCATGGAACAATACAGCAAATATTTTTGACAGGTAGTTCTTTCAATGTTAATATTTACATTTGTAAAAGACAGCAAAATTTGAAACCCTCTCAAATATATATGTGTGTATATATATACCAGATATATGTACACACACACACATATATATATATATATTTATACATACATATATATAATCTCATTAAACAACTTGTAAAACAGGAGAAAACACAAAGAAGAAAAGGTTAAATCAGCTCTGATATAAAAATCTGGAGATAACCACTGTTACCATTTTGGTGTGCAGAAGAGAAATCTAGACAATAAAATTGAGGCATTGAGAATTTGAGGATCTTGGTCGAGGTCACACAGTATGTGTGTGTGTGTGTGTGTGTGCATATACACACTCACATATTTACACATGAGCTCCATTGGCTAAGCTGATCTGGAGACTTCGGATTATCTATGTTATTCAGCCTTCCAGTACTGTGTCAAAATATCTGAGATATTTATCATTGTGTGAACATTACAGTTTTCTTTCTCTCTTTCTCCCCGTCCCCTCTTTCTTTCTCTTTCTTTCTTTTTTGGTTCCAGGGATCAAACTCAGGGCCTTGTGCTTTTGAAGAAGGTGCAGCACAACTAAGCTAAATCCCCAGCTATCTGAGATATTTAAAAGGAGCAAAGTTTTACTTTGGCTCTTTCAGTGCATGCTTGCTTGGGCCTATTGCATTGAGCTTATGGTGGCACAATACACCATGGAAAGGACACGTGGTGGAGGTGGCCCGTTTATCTCTGGGGTAGGGGGAGAATGGGAATGAGAATATATCCATTTCAGGGGCACAGTTTCGATGACCTAACCTCCTCCTATTGGAGACTCCAAAAGGTTACACCACCTCCCAGTAGCAGCAGGCAGACCAAGCCTCCAAGACATGCGCCTTTGGGAGACTTTCTGATCCTGACTACAGCACTAATTAGAATGGATGATTCTTTCCTTCACAAGTTCTTAGTCCTCTTTCTCCCAGTGTGAGATTCGCTCTTTAGAAGTCATGTGCTATGGTAATCCTTGTTCGCCTTTTCCTTTTCCTTCATTCCTTGCAGAGGATGACGTGGGCGCCCAGACCTTGCTGTTTTGTATGGTCAAATTAGCTAACTTGGACTCGTGCGACTTTCCAGAAACACTAGCCATTGGGGAATTGTCTTAATGATGTTAAATCAAAAGCTTTGTTCTCATCACACTCTGCCTTCCTCCTTTTTCCCCCCTCCTCTTTGTTGAAGTCATCAAGTTTGCTGATCACCACCTCTACCTCTTCCTTGTTCTCTTAGCCAGGGAGAATAATTTAAAGACTCTCAGCCTTCTTTGTTGCCTCATCTCCTCTTCTGTGCTCAGTAGACACAAGACTCTGTCTCTGGATTGATGCAGCTCTGCTTTCTCCGTGTGGCATTCCTCTGCTCCAGGACTCCCCAGTTGATTTTTATTCTTCATCTCATTCCTTATTCTCTTAACCATCTTTATCTTCAATTATCGTACTGTGTTGCTAAATTCAGTAACCTATTTTCTCCTGTTTGACTACTCTATATCACTTGACATGTTGTTCTCCTTTAGCTGTTTTGGAAATAACTTTTTTGTTATGTACAAGTAATTTGTGTTAATTGTCTATAATTTAGAAAATAGAAACAATTTTAAAATACCCATAGGAAAGTAATTGTAGTTATAATCTTTCCAGGATTGTCCAATGTAGACATTATATATTTGCATATCTACACATTCACTCTATTATTGTTTAATATATTAAACATTTTTATGTTGGTTAATATTTTCTATAGAATGGTTTTAATTAGATGCATAATATTCCATTGTGTGGATGTGCTATGATTTACTTAACCAACTCTTTCCAATTTAATATTCAGATTATAATAAAACCTTAAATTGTGTGTAATTTGTTCTGCAGCTGTTCCATAAGACAAGCAACCATTTCTAATAAATTTTAATCTACTAAATGAGCAATATCTTGCAATATGAGTAGTATGTGATGCTGAACATCACATGATTACATGATCTCGCTGTGGGATTGTGGGTGATCATCTCCCAACAATAAGAGCTTATGGAGGAAGTCTTGTCATCAGAGGAAGCGGAGAAAAAGGTGGAGGAATCCCTTGCTTCACATGAGATTAGGGAGATGTATAAAATGTGGGAAACTACAGAATTGTATAGAAAAATAAGTATTCTCATGGTGACTGTACCCACATAAAACCTTTTTCTCTCCTGTTGCCAACTCAATTATAATGTGTCAACTTGAACAATATTGCTTTTCTCAGATTCCCTGTGTTCCCTTCTCCACCATAACTCAAACTGGACACTTCCATATTATCCATATTATAAGAGAACTCATAATTCTCGAATAGAAAATTCTTTTGAGAAATTATAATGATTTGAAAATGATGAGTAAGCAAAACTCTCTTTACTCTCACCAGAAAATAGCCTAAGGTTTGTTTTCTCACCAAGTTCTGGTGCTTTCTCTCCAAATGTTCCCTTTCTTCTTACCCTCCTTCCTCAGCTGCCTCAGATTTGTAAGAGAGTTTAGAATATGGGTTACAGTTGTTCGAGAGTTGGAAGAGACATCTGTGCCTATTGCTGAGGGCTGGCTCAGACCACCATTGTCTGTACAATAGTTTATGACCCTCCCTCAGCAAAACAGTATTCCCAGCCATTCTGGTGCAGCTGTGGCTAAGTCTTTTGATTGTACCTCGGAAACTTCTCTAAAACAAGCTTCCTTCTCTTCATGCTTATTGGCATTGCCTTCGTTCAGATGTTATCCTTAGGGAGAGGGGGAAAATCACTGTGTTCTTTTGGAGGTAACTTTGATGGATGTTTTTGTTCTTGTCTGAACTCCTTTGAGCCAGTCCCAGAGAAGGCAGTTAATCTCTCCAAGTCTCATCTGATAAAAGATGATGATAACAGGACCTACCTCATAAGGGTATTTTTAAAACTATATAAAATACGGCATGTAAAAGTGCTGAACAAGGTGCCTGACATATAGTAAATATCCAATAAATGTTAGCTTATCATCATTGTCATCTTTGAAACCCCATTTTAATGGGCCTAAAGTATTCCTGACTTCTTAGAAAGATGGCTTTTTTCAAAAGTGTTTTGAACATTCTCTACTTGGACACTTATTTATCTTTATCTCTATATTTACTAGACTGTGGGCTCCTCCTGGGTAATGACTGTTTGAAACAAAGCTTTTGTAAATAAGGATGGGAGTGAGGGATGAAGAGAGGGGAGGGGAATGGGGACAAAATAAGACTTAAGATTATATTGTGTACAGATACAAATTCCATACAATGAACATGATCATTATGTATATCTAAATTGCACCAATAAACTTAATTTTAAAATATTACCGTGAATGTCTAAATTTAAAAAAAAAATTATTACCATAAAAGTTATATAGACATTAATCCCCTTCAAAGTATTCCTCCTCGCCTCAAACACTCTTATTCCATCTTTCTTGCCATTTTCTGAAGCCGTTGTGGAAGTCCTACTTTGTGAGTGAGTGTCTTTATGAGGAGTGATTAAAAAAAGTACAGCTCATGCTGCTGCTCAGGCATGATTAATGGAAAAGGAGGCCCACAGAAACACTGTGTTGTGTCTTCATCCACCTTATTCACCAGACCTGGCACATACAACTTCTGGGCCCTCCCCAAGGTCACAACGACCATGACAGGGAAGCGCTTTGGAATGATTCAGGACCTCAAGGCAGCCATGACAGTGCAGCAATAGGCACAAAAGCGGACTTTTAGAACTGCTTCAGAGTGTGGCAAGGATGGTGGGATAAATGTGTTTGATGTGAGGAGAAACATTTTGAAGGGGAATAATGGCAATGTGTCTTTTATTGTAATAATTTTTAAAAATTTAAATATTCACTATATCTTTCAATCACACCTTGTATACTCAACAGAAATTCCTACAGATACATATCAACTATGTACAAGAACATTCATTGTTACATTATTTGTGGTTACTCTGAATTGAAAACAGTTCAATGTTCCTAAAGAATCGAATTAACAAGCAATATTATATTCATGAAGTACAATGTGATGCTATGATGTAAATAACCAAAATAAATACATATTTAAGCATAATAGTGTGCAAAACAATCCAGATACAGAAGACTACACATTCTTCAGTGATTTATTTTATATAAAAGTTGGTGTGTGCATGTGTGTGTGTGTGTGTGTGCATGCGCACACGTGTGTGACTGAAGAGGGATTTCTTAGTGTGCAAAACAATCCAGATACAGAAGACTACACATTCTTCAGTGATTTATTTTATATAAAAGTTGGTGTGTGCATGTGTGTGTGTGTGTGTGTGCATGCGCACACGTGTGTGACTGAATTGAGGGATTTCATACTTACCTACATTCCCAGCTCTTTTTATTACTTTTTATTTTGACACAGGGTCTTGCTAAGTCACTGTGTTGCACAGGCTGGGCTTTAACTTGTGATTCTGCTGCCTCAGCCTCCCAGAACGCTAAGATTACAGGCATATGACACCATACACGGCTCATTTTCTGTAAAGTTTAAAACAAACACTTTATGGTGTCAGTAGTTAGCATATTGGTTATCTCTTCAGAGAAGGTCAGGTGCATGGCAGTGTCTTTTAAAGTGATGATAATGTTCTGTTTCCTGACCTCAGTGGTATGTTCACTTTGAAAATCTATCAAACTATATACTTTTGAATTTTGCACCTTTCTAAATGCATGTTAATCACAAAAATATAATTTAAAAATATAAACAAACATACTAATAAGAAGACATCTGGAAAATTAATTCTCAAAAGGGGAAACCAAAGAGAAAGATATCAAATATAAAATTTAGATGCATAAATTAACTTCCCATTCCAAATTATTAAAATATACAGCTTTTACACTGTATATTTCTTATCTCAGCAACCATAAGCAAAATCTTGATGTATTATTTTCTCTCCTGTAGTTATAGGATGACAAGTTGACCTTTCTCACTGGAAATAAAGGTCATATTAACTTGCTAAGACACTGTCTCTCTCAGCCGCTGCCCTCTAGCAAGTCATATAGGGGCCATTGTTTTAATGTGAGTGGAGCTTGCTCCTGATGTTTGATGATGATAATTATAACTTCATAATTTAAACCTGTCATCTCCTGACCTCTGGTGTAGTACTGTACAGAAGAGTCTCCGATCTCTGCATTCATCTTCTCTTTCTCAGTTTCTGAACTTTTTTTAGTATGTGATTTTATAGCATCCACAATAATTAAGTAACAGTAAATAGACATAGCACTAAAAGTACATGCATATATTACATTTACTTGTCGGCTCAAACACTCTTGTCATTTTTGTGCCTAATCAAAGATAAATGCGGAATACTGGTTTAATTAAAATGCTGTATACTCAGAGCAGAATCAGTTGCCAGTGTTCTTGTCTGGAAATGTGATGATGACCAAGGTACTTTTACATCCCGCTCTCTAGTGCAGCAGGGGTTAGGGAGGCGGTGTTGGCTTGAAGTGTTACGGTTGACTGATATTTGGTTTGGATTTGATTCCCTTGGGATGTTCATTGTGTTGCTTTAAATAAGAAAGAAGCAAGTGCATTTAAAAATTATATTATAAACTGGGCGTGGTGGCGCACGCCTGTAATCCCAGCACTTGGGAGGCTGAGGCAGGAGGATCACTGTGAGTTCAAGACCAGCCTGGGCTACATAGTGAGTTCCAGGTCGGTCTCAACTACATAGTGAGACCCTGTCTCAAAAACAAACAAGCAAAAATATATTATAATGGGAGCTTGATGCAGTGGCACCTGCCTGTAATTGCAGCTACTTGGGAGGTAAAGGCAGGAGGAGGATCGTGAGTCTAAAATTTGTCTGAGGAAAAGCAAAAACAAAGATTACAATGTTAAAAATTATTTTTAATGGAAGGTTAATATTTAACTATGACTAACTGGCTTTTTATATCCTAGGCTGACCAGATATCTGGTTTTCATATAAGATCTGTTCTCTGCGTCCCTATTTGGAATAGCAACCACCAAATAATTGGTAAGACATTACTCAAACAGTTCTAACTTCTTTTATAAAGAAGTTCCTTTTATAAAGGAACAGAAGGATGCTTTAAAATACACCCATATCATTTTATTGTGTTCCCCCCTTTTATGTCCATGCTCACCAAGCCTGCTCTATCTCACAAGTACAAACTCCTAATGAATAGACATTAATTAGAACATAAATAATTTTTATTAAGCTCAAAGAACCAATAAATTTTGAAGTTAGAGGAATCACAGAAGCTAAGAGAACTGTTTGACTTTACCTTGATGCAAAAGGGGGGACAGAGAGTGCACGATGACGTGAACAAGGTCGCAAAGTTACAGCAGCAGGGCCAGCATTACAACTCGGGCCTCTGACTCCTGGTACGAACTTTCCAGTATGACTTTGTTCTTTTGTACCTGCTGTAGACACAAAGGCACTGAGAGTGTGCACTGTTGGTTACATATGGAGCGTACATGTTTCTTCCTGGATCGTTCTAGAATAGGTTACACTTTTCCCAGTATAAAGGAATTTCAAGCAAAAGTGGCCTCCACCTTTTTCTTTCTAACTGTCCTTGTCCCTTCCCTCAAAAATAAAAAGAACCAAAGTTAATGTAGAAATCCAGGCAAGATGAGTTCTTAGTTTAAAAGTCATAAAGGATGGAGGAATTAGTTAAAATTATTCAAACACAAGCAAAATGTGATTTTTTCCCCTAAGAGACATAAAGTACTGATGTATATGGTATGTAACAAATGTTTTTGCCTCTCTGCTTCTCCCTAAATTGCTTGTTAAGCTCTAAGACATTGCTAGCCAACAAAGGATTTAGCATTCTGCAAGTGTGGGCCAGACCTGATTTTGGAAGATTTTTTTTTCATTAGATTGCTTACTTCACACAAAAATATTATTGAACATAAAGTATATTCTAGAATCTGAGGATCTGTGCCCCTAGTACAAATGGGGATTAAACTGCAGCATGCACAGAGTTTTAAATATATTTATGTTTAAAGAATGAAAAAAGGGAAAAGTCCATGAGAAACACCATGGGTTATTTGTTCATTCCATGACAATCTCACATACAGTTTTGCATTTGACTCCTAACAGTGAACATCTGTTATTACTTCAATTAGGACTATAGTTTCCTTGTTACATGCTAAAATTTTGCATTTTACTATATATATGTATGTGTGTGTGTGTGTATTAGATTTTTAAAAGCAACAACAAGAAGCATATTTTAGAATAGCTATTTTTTGTTTGTACTAAATGGAAACCCAGACTAGTGGTTTTCAAGATTGTTGTTTTCTTTCTTATTACACTGTTATGCTTTGGAAACATGCCCTAAAATAGCTGGTATAATATTGTCAGTGAACTTTGAAAGGAGGAAGCATTCATAAATTAAGTTTGTTAGAACGATGCAAACCATTGGTAGCAATCAACAGAACTAACTTTGCTTTGAAGGTTAATACATCAATTTCTACTGATTGTAGGAATTCCTACCACTTCCTGAATGTCTACTTCGTATGGAGCAATATGCTGTTTTACAAACATTTAAAAATTATCTCAATATGGAGAACAAAGCAGAGTTTACCAGGGGTGAGGTAAGGGGAGGAAAAGGGGAGATGTAGGTTAGAAGATACAAAGCAGCATAATATATAGGAGGAAAAAATGTAAAGCTCTAATTACAGCATGAAGACTGTAGATAATTAAATTATAGGTTATTTGGGGTTCATTTTAATTAAGTAGATTTTAGTTGCCTTGCCACCCCTTAAAAAAAACACAAAATGGGTATCTATGTGAGTTGATAGATATTTTTATCCGCTTTACTACAGTAATGGTTTTACTTTCTATATGTATCGCACAACATTATATGTATATCTTAAATATAAATAGTAAATTTTAAAATTATCTCACTAAATCTTCATAACCATCTGAGGTAGTCAAAATTTTAATTCCCACTTTACCATGAGAAATCACAGTGCTAAAAATGTCAATAACCTAGGGTTACACAGCCAGCAGTGGCATTTACGTTTGAACCAAGACCATCTGAAATCCAGAGCCTGTGTTCTTAATCACAACCTTGCTGAAACATTGAGACAAATATATTTAGCTACATATTCTCTTCCCCTACACACACACACACACACACAGAGTTATATTTGCGTGTCTGTGGATGCACACACATATTTGCCAGCTGTCTCAAAGCTGTGATACACAGGATTTAAACTGGGCATCTACAGATGCTTCATGGAGGCAAAGAGCTACCTGTGCCTCCTCTAATACCAGTATTGAAAATGACCATACTCAAACTTCTTTCATAGGAGTGGCTCAGGTGTTGAACAGACTTGATGGGAAACCTTTTGATGATGCAGATCAACGACTTTTTGAGGTAAGAAAATAAATGTATAAACTAAGAGTCATAGCTGAGTCACCATTAGTCTCCTGGTTACAGCTTGTGCAGATCTGTAAGGATAAATCGCCCTTATTTATTATTATATTTAAACAGGGTGCCAAAATGTAAAGGAAGATTTTAAGACTATATAAATGCATAGGTAAAATTTGATTCTATTGTTTTGCTTAGCTTATTTTGTAAACCTGTTATTTTTCTCTTAATTTATTACAGAATCGTCTCCCCTGATCCCTTGAAAATTATTGCTTTGTTATATGTCCCATCTTGTCTGGTTTGTATGTGTTCAGAGTCCTGAGATCCGAGTCAGCTTGGCCAGGTGTATCAACCTCGTTCTCCTTAGGTTTCCATGTTTCCTGCAGCTGGAGAGGCTGGCCTTCAGTGGGCCTCCTTTCTGACCCAGTGGCCAGCAGGAAAACACCAGCATTGATTCCTCTGGCCCAGAATACTGCACAGTTTCTTCATCAACTCTTTCTAAATCAGTCTACTTCCCCTTCCAGATTAGCTTGTGGTTACTCTCACTTCATTTCGTTATCAAAACATTTTACCGCCTAGGTACTGAAAGAGGTTGCTTTTGGTTAAATAGAATAGAATTAACTAAACTCATTCCCAACCTAAATAAATTTAAAGCACATTTAAACAGATAGTGTGTTTTTAAAGGTATGAGGTAACTTCTTCACAATGGCTTTAAATTGACAGTTTTTCTCACGTGTAATGTGAGCTATAAAGTTGTTACATGACAACAGTGATTAAGAATTTTAATGTGTATATTTCCCCAGGGCCTGCTTCTGTGTACAATAAAATTACATTTTCAGAGCCATCTATGATTACTGCCTGCTTTCATATTAAATTTTGCCAAGGAGTTATCAAAAATTTTAATTAATGGACTTTCCCTTTTCTAGGCTTTTGTCATCTTTTGTGGCCTTGGTATCAACAACACAATTATGTATGATCAAGTGAAGAAGTCCTGGGCTAAGCAGTCTGTGGCTCTTGATGTAAGTACTGTATTAACATCAAAATCCTATGTTAAAGAGCCCCAGTTTTATGGAAGAAAAAGTATATTTGGTGTGGGGCTGAACTTCTTAGTTTTTATTTATCTATTCATTTGAGCCCTAGTCACTTTTGGGTCATAGATTCAAATTTGGTAAAAGGTAAAGACCCTTTCTTTCTACATACATACATGCATACATACATACATACATACATACAATGTTTCATGTATTTTCAGGGAGCTTGCAGATTCTTTGATGCTCACCCACACTTGTTCTATGGTTAGAGGAAGATTTTGTATGTTAGATTTATTAAATAGTGGCAAGTCAAGAGGAATATTGTCAAGATTTAAAATGTAGTGTGAACTTGGATTTGAATATGCACAGATACTCTGCAGCTTCACAGCTTTTCTTATCAAAGAAAATCTCACTATGAAGATATCTGGCCCAGATGGGAGAAGCTGCTCCAGTCATTATCCAGCTACCTCTTTCCCATGCACATGCACTGTCTCTCTCTCTCTCTCTCTCCCTCTCTCTCTCTCTCTCTCTCTCATCCACCCTGCGTTGTTTCCATGCCAACACCACACGTCCTCTCAGACCCACCAAGTTCTAAAAGAAGAGTTCTCCTCTCCATGATTCTCAGGTGCTTTCCTTGACCCAAGACCTACTATTTTTCTAGCATCTTGCTCTGCAGATAGATCTTATTTCTATCTATGGCATACTTATTAGGTAAGGCAGATAAAATACCAGTGCCAAGATAACAGTCTGTAGAACAGTAAAATACATGCGCAGTCTTCAAAATATTATGGGTACCAAGCCAGACTGGTAAAAAGAGAAAAGCAAGGGGAAGTATGAGTAGGCAAATTAATGGTTCTTGCAGTACTCTGGTTTAAGACTTTAAAAACATGAAATTATAGTTATCTAATCTATTTACTTTTTTCCCTCCTGGCTAGACTATGACTTCTGCAAGCAGAGTCTTTATGCTTTATGTAATTTTATTTGCAATGCTTACCAGGTGCTTAGCACAGAGGAGGGATTTATTGAGTAGTTTTGGGATGGGGAAGAGGAGGGAAAGAATACAGGGAAAGAGGGAGGGAATGGATTTTGCTGTTGTTCTCCTGAGATTGCCCTGCGTGCTTACATGCAACACGTTTCCAGTAAAGACTAAAAGTAACATTTGATGGTTCACTAAATGGATGACCTGCAAACATACCCCAGGATACCTCTCACTAGTAGGGCACTAAGATCTGTATGCAAAGCTATTATTAAATAATGTCTCTCTTATCTCACTCAATTGTGAGAAAGCAGATGATGAATGTGAAGATTTTAATAAGCTGAGCAGTCAATAAAATTATGTCAACAACAAGAGTCACTATATTTATTATCTGTAGCAACATATTTATTACGGAGAAATAATTAGGAGAAAGAGCAAAGAACAGGAATTTCTAGTAGCAAATGTGAGTCATGCTGTCATCAAATTCTGATTGCAGCAGAGTTGCCTCACCCCTTGTTTCTTACTTCCTTTAACTGTAAAAAGATCATTCCATATACCAGTCACAAGTAGATACTTGTCTGCATGTCATGGAACCATTAGCACACACAGAAAGCCACTCATGCTTCCCATGTTCTGCCTCCTCGCCTGCCTCCTAGTGTACCTTCATCCCACTGAGAAGGAGCTAGCGTAGTGGAGGGGCCAGCACCCTGGGAAAGAGTCAGTGAAAGGCACAAGTCTCCCTGACTGCACTTCCTATTGCCCCTGGGCCTCAAGGAGACACTGGAACCCAGAAAGAGCTAATGGCCCCACCAACTCTAGCCATGGTCTCCTCACTCATGCTTATTCGGGTGCATACTAGACGCACTCTTGTTTGTACAACTCTGCCACCTTCTATCCCTAGATATAAAAAGTATTACTTACACTATCAAATTTCTGGCTCAAATCTGAGTCTTATGAATCTCATCCTTAGGAGAGATTGACTTACGTGTGTTTACTTGTATGTTTTGTGTGCTTTAGTTTGTGCCAGATGTCAAAAGTGACATTGCCTGTCAGATTCCAATGTTACCACCTTGGTTCTTTCTCTACCACCCTCAGCCAACCCTTACCACTTGGGACCAGAAACCTGACTCTAGTAATTGGGTTAACATCCAACCCACTTCGTGGCCTTGCAATCTATATGCAAGAGTGGCTACAGGGTTCCTTTTCCTCTGGACTTTGTGAAGATAAAAAATGATTTTTGCAGGTTAGGGATTTAGCTCAGTGATTCCACCACCTGCCTCTCAAGCTCAAGGTCCTGAGTTCGATCCCCAGGACCAAAAGAAGCTACTAAACCTAAATCCAGGGATGAGATTTCCCTGAGATGGTATAATGTTTTAACTTCTGGGTAAATGTATAACATTTACATATTTACAGATATTGTACATGAATAAGTGTGATGTTTTGTAAGTATTTCTATAAAAATTATGTACTTATAGGTATATATTTATACTCACCTAGTCCAGTAAGGATGTGAGCTATGTTACGAGAATATAAATGAGGCAGAAGATTGTTTTAAAAAGTGAAATAACAACAGAGCTGAGCCAGAGAAAGCCAAGTGGGACAGAAGCCATTAGCAGTGCTATTCTGGATCCTCTCCATTCCTCCTCTCTTTCTCTTTGTATTGTCTCAGTTTTACATATTCTCTTTAGTCTTTATCCACTTTATCTCGTCCCAAAAAAAGCAGTGTTTAAAATGTAGCTCTCTGAACTGGGCATGGTGGTGCACACATGTAACTCCAGCAGTCAGAAGGCTGAGGCAGAAGAATCCATGAGGTTTGAGACCAGCACGGGCAACACAGGAAGACCAAAGATAAGGTAGCTATCATTCCCATAATAGAACTATGCTGTCTCTTATTTTGCAGTTCTCAGTAAGAGTGGAAGGAAACAGTCAATCGCTTGTCCCTAAAACAATAATCTCTGTGGAAGCCTGTCCCTCCAGAACGAAAGTAGGCATAGCACAGGGCCTGGAATGCTCATGGAACTGCATTTCTCTCACGTGGTGAAGAGACTCTGGAGATGGCACAACTCTGTTCTCTCCTGTCTTTTAAACATCCTTCCTAAGGCATTTTTAATAAACATGATGCATCCTCAGAAGTAAATATTCTTTAGATAACTTCTCGGGGAAGACTAATCCCCACAAATGGGGTTGAGTATAATCTCTGAAATACTCAGGCCCCCCTGGAACAATACTTTTTTAAACAAAATATATGGCTCTGTAGCCGGGCGTGGTGGCACACACCTGTAATCCCAGCACTTAAGAGGCTGAGGCAGGAGGACCACTGTGAGTTGGAGACCAGCCTGGGCCACATAGTGAGTTCCAGGTCAGTCTCAACTACATAGTGAGACCCTGCCTTAAAAAAAAATTATATATATATAACTTTACTTTTCTCCCCACATAGCCACTGATTTCCATGTAGTTCTTGTTGTTGTTGTTGTTGTTTTATTGAATTTATTGGTACATTCTAGGTATACAGTACAGTTACATTCATTACTGGGATCTTGTACCTTTACATGACAGGTCTTGGTTGGTTCTCATTTTTTCCCCTTGTCCCTGCCCTCCCTTCACCCCCTCCTCCCCTCCCCATTTACAAACACTTTATTTCCATTTTTTCATTTTCTCATATTTTTTTCTTTTCCCCTTATTACCTTTCCCCTACCCTTCCCACTTTCCCTACACCTTTAGCCCTTTTCTTCCTATTTCACATTGTCAGTTATCTCATTAGGATTTTATGCACTACTGTAGTTTTTCACACCAGAAACTATTCGGTATTTACGCATGTGTGACTTATTTATTTCACTTAGGAGTATATCCTCAATATGTATCCATTTTCCTATAGATGACTCTAATTTCTCATTCTTTATGGCTGAGTAGTATTCCATTTTATAGAAAAACCACATCTTCCTTATCCAGTTCCATATATTTGTTTAATACTGGCTACTTTTCCTATTGCTTGAAAGTGCCATTTTAAATTATACAAATTCATATATATACATACACATACACATTATATATACAAGTATATTTCTTTATGTATTAATTCGTTCCACTGATCTGGGGAAAAAAACTCCAGAAGTTAATCGCTTTTGTTTGTTTTTGTTTTTGTTTTGTTTTTTGCAATTCAGCGGATCAAACTTAGGACTTTGCACTTGGGGGGCCAGCACAGAGCCACTGAGCTAAATCCCCAGCCCCAGAAGTTCACTGTTTTAAGTACACTTCTAATAAGAGGGTTTTTTTTTTCTCTCATTGAGTTTATTGGTACATTTTAGGTATAAGTACAGTTACATTCATCATTGGAATCTTGTATCTTCACATGACAGGTCTTGGTTCTCATTTTTCCCCCTTGTCCCTGCCCTCCCTTCACCCCCTTCTCCCCTCCCCATTTACAAACACTTTATTTTCATTTTTTCATTTTCTCATATTTTTTTCTTTTCCCTTATTATCTTTCCCCTACCCTTCCCACTTTCCCTACACCTTTAGACCTTTTCTTCCTATTTCACATTGTCAGTTATATCATTAGGATCTTATGTGCTATTATAGTTTTTCACACCAGAGAAACGATTTGGTATAATGTGAGGTTTTCTCTGTATCAGTATGTCCTGCAGAAGGAGGCTGCTGGTTTTATGCAAGCAAAAAGCAGTATGGGTTGAAGATTAAACGTTCTGGATTTGGCATGGTCTCATTAGTCTAGTTTGGATTGAATCCTGATTCAACAATTAATGACTCTGTGCAAGCTATGTACTCTCAGTCTCAGTTAATTCCCCTGGTCAATGGGTAGATGAAGACTGCCCTAGCACGCTCCTGCTTCCTCAGTGATGCCTGTTTTCGGTCCCTTGGCTTACTGGATATCTTCTTGCAGGAAATTCCAGGACATGGAAATGCAAAACGCCCATGTCAAGAACAGCAAACAGGTCTTCCAAGTTACACATCTCCAAAGGCAAAGCTTCCCCCAAAAGATCCAACACCCTCGGGAGTTTCTTACCTGTGGCCCGGTACAGCAGCTTCTGCTCACTTTAGCCATACTCCACAAGTAGTAAAACAGAATTGTAACTATACAAAATACTCTCTATTTTTGTGGCCTTTAAAAAATTGAGTGACTAAGAATAATAACAGTAATAATAATAATAATAATAATAATAATAATTGTCTGGATTTTATCAATTGAATTATCAACTCAATTATTTTGGCAATTGCTTTTTTTAATTTCCCATAATTTAGTTACACAATTCTATTGTTAAATCCTTTTTTCTTAATATATAAAATTAATATTCTGAGGCTCGTAGAGAGCAGAGATTCTCTTAAAGCTGAATAATAAAACAAAGAGAAAAATTTACTATCCCTTTTAATAACTTTAACTTTATGGCCCTGATTTCCATTCTACATGGGTAGCCAAGAGTGCCAGAAGAGCTGTTTTTAATAATATGTTCACATTATCAGAGAATGAGATCTTAAGAAAAAAAGGGTAAACTTTACCTAAAAGTCAGAATATGGAGAAAATACAATACAAATATAGATGTAGAATATTACCTTCTCATTTTGCACATCAAGAATTGTTCTTTGGGGTGTCTTTCAGAGTTATTGCAAATGAAGCCTTACCTAATACTGATGAGAAATTTTTCAGGAAATATAAGTTTGTGTATTAAGGGACACCTCATACAGCTTTATGAACAGAAGAGGGAAAGAATGAGGTCAAATAGAGGGTGAGAAAAAAGAATATGCAATCAGGAGCCAAGCTCCATTTATTCTACGTCCCCAAAGCCTCCCATCTATTTCCTCCTTTCCAATTGCCGCAGCAACCATCCTACTTAAGGGCTTCATTACCTCTAGGCTGGGCAATTGAAATAGCCTTCTACTTGTTCTTCCTAAAAACATATTTTAGATTGCACTGCTCACCCACTCATAGATCTTAAATTATTCCCCCATTACCTATCAAAGTATGAATGTCCTGGCCTTTGGGGCCCGTGGAAATCTCACACTAAACTACTTTCCTACCCTTGGGTCCCATTGCTCCTCTCAGAGTTCTACGCTACTTACAAACTCAAATACTTCATAGTCTACAAATCAGCCACCTGCTTCTCTACCATCTGATTTTAATATTCTCTCCACTGATGTTATTCTGTTTCAATTATACCCTCTCCACTCAAAACTGTTCCATCATTGAAAGGTTGACTTAAATGTAGTGTACTCTATAAAGCTCCAAATCCCATAGTCATCTCTGCCTTTGCCCTTTATTTTTTTCCTGTTCTAGAATGTTGTGCCCTAAAGTATTGTATATGATGATGTCACAATTAACTTCTACTCCTGTTTTTTACATGAAAGAATCATTTGTGAACTGACATCTCATAATTGTCCCTCAGTAAAGTGTACTGATAAATGAACTCATGGTGCCACAAAGAATTATCGGTCTCCCATGACAACATTCTGAAAGAGAAAAGCTTGGGCTCTGATGGAAGAAGTGCCAGTCATCCTTAGTGTAGTCTTCTCGTTACCGACTGATGGTGACATCTCCTCTGAATTCTCTTCTCCCCTAATCCACCATGAGTACAGAGCTGGTTTTTTAGGGGTAGAGGGTAGTAGAAGTTTAGCAGTGAGCACTTATTCCCAAATACCATGTTCCTTGAGATATTTCCTTAGATGAAGTGCAGATTGAGATTGAGGAACTCACCTGGCTTCCTGAAGGTATGGAAAGAAAGATGATTCTCCCATGAGCAAGTTCCTAAGGTCCAAGAGCAAATTTACTCTAAGTGAGTGATTGTAAGAGCTAGATTCATAGGATGCAAACAGAATGCCACTTTATTCTTTCTCACCTTTTAAACCTTCTCATTGAGTCTTTTAAACCTGTTTAATCAGTCTTCCTGCTCCGGGATGACACTCCAGTAGACACTGTATCTCTTCTGCACACGCAGGTGTTATATTGTCTCTCAGTGTCTCTTCTTCCTTATAATCAGAACCCTTTAGTCAAGAAAGGCTCACAGTGGCCGTATCCACTTTTCCTCACTTAAGTCTCTACCCCAAGCCAGGCGAAGGACGGAGGGAGGGAGGCTGAAAAGCAAAGTCTTGTTTAACAGGTGCTGTCCTAACCTTGCTTAGGGCCTTCTGCACCACACACCAACATTCTTTTTATCATGAACTGCTCTCGTAAATACAGCTCCATTGCCAGGCATTTCCCTTTGGCAATTATCTGATGTTGCTTTGCCTTTCCTGACAACTTGCAATCCCTTCTCAGCCCCTGGCTTCTACTACCTATCTGGCTCTCCCTGTCTGGGGGTTGGTGATTGGTTTCTTCTTCCAGGCAGTCCTCTTGCTCCATGTCCTTGTTTGCTTTTAAAGTGTGGTAAAGTAAAAGCAACATAAAATTTACCACTTTAAGTGTACAGTTCAGTGGTATTAAATACATCCACATTGTTGTGCAACTATCACCACTGTTTAACTCCAGAATTTTTTCATCTTCCCCACCTGAGACTGTTACCCCTTAAACACTAACTCCTCATGTTTCTCAGCCCACAGAAACCACCATTTTACTTTTCCTATGAATCTACCTACTCTAGATGTCTCATATAAGTGGGAAAAAACAGTATTTGTCCTTTTGTGACTGGCTTATTTCTCTTGATTTATGGTAGACTCTGTTCTAGGTGCTGAGGTTCAGCAGTGAAAGAACAAATAATGTTCACACTCTCATGATCCTATATTCTGGTAGAAGACAGGCAGTAGATAAGTAAACAAATAAATTGGCAAGATAGAATCATGAGAGTGTGTCATAAAGAAAATGAAGCAAGATGCTTTAATAAAGAATGACTAGAAATTAAGGGCTACAGCGAGTACATTTAGATGAAACCACCTTGAGAAAGTGACAGCTGAGCTTTGTTATCGTATTCTGTTTGTGTATTTTATAAATGTCACCCAACTTATTTTCCTGTGCAGTTTTCTACTGCAGTTCCAATGAGCATGATGATGCTAGGCGGATTTCCGAGAGGGAACAGCACTTGCATCAAGTAATTATCAGGGGTGCATTCTCTAAGAGCTCTCAGAATGCAGTGTTTTCCAGCTGGCAAGGGTTTGTGAGCATCCTGGATCCTCTGCACCTTGGCTATATGTGCAGAAGGCGGGGGAAATCAGTGTATTTAGTTCCTAGGCTGGCTCTCAGTATCCAGCATGGAGGTGCAGATTCAGTGTGATTCTGCTGAGCTGAAGTGGTACAGTATTTCCCTAGTTTTTTTCCCAGTGGATTATAGATCTCTTTTAGAGAGTTTTTCTGTATATTTGTGTCTTTCTTTTTTTTTCCTCTTCCTTTATTTGCATATATTTAATTTTTTCCATTGAGTTTATTGGTCCTTTTTAAGTATACAGTACAGTTATTTATCACTGGGATCTTGTACCTTTACGTGACAGATCTTGGCTCTCATTTTTCCCCATACCCCTGCTTGCATATATTTATATATTCATGGATTTTTATTTGGTACTTTGGGTTATGATCCTCTTACACTTTATCAGACTCTAGTTTATACCAGAATTTATGGATTTTTATTTTATACTTTGGGTTATGACCCACTTACACTTTTTATTTACTAGTTTACACCAGAATGTAGAAATGTAATTTTAACAACGGAAAAGAATTTATAAATATGAATAAGTGATTCTTCACTGCCAATAGTCAATAGAGGATTCAGTGCATCTGTAATAATCTGACTGACATGTAAACATTTCTAAAACACTTTAATGGGCTCTGTGAGGTTTCTAAGAAGTAATCCTTAATTAAGTGAACTATTCACCTACTATATGCCAAGAACTCAACCCTACCCAAAACAACATGGTGGACACTATGTAAATTTCATAAGACAGTACAATAAATACTTGGCATAATTTGAATCTAGAAGAGGATAGAGACAAGTGAAAGTGTCACTACTGTATAGTGTGAGCGTTCAAGGACTGAGGTAGGTACGGCATTAGGGAAAGCAGAGGAGGGACATCTAATTGAGGAAGTTTGGTCATAAGTGCTTTGCAAAGATGGCAACTCCCTGAGTAGCAGGAGGTAACAGTAATTTATGCAGCCCAGAAAGATAATTAGCAAGAGGGATTCAGGCAGAAGGAAGTTGTGGATGACAGTAGGGACGGTGGAGGTACTGTGCTATTAGGATAGCTTCGGCCTCTCAGTATAACTAGGCTGAGGGCACACACCAGGGGGAGGCAGGATGAGACTGAGAACAGCCAGGTCACGAAGGATGCTTGTGCCTCGTGACGGAATCTGAGCCTGACTCTAAATGTGGTGGGGAATGATTGAAGCAATTCAGCAGGAGAGAAACATGATTAGTTTGACATTTCAGAAGAATCATCCTGGCATCTACAGAGGGATTCATCTCAGTGCTTTATAATCATACTTCATTTTTTTAACAAAAACAAAATAAAGGTGGCCGTGTTTTCATTTTATTTCCTGTTAAATAATATTTGGCAATCTTCCAAAATCAAGTCCACCTTTATAGGATTTATCATCATTGCCTTGGTGTAAGGAATGTGCTTCGTTCCTGGATAAAAGTTCCCAAACATAGCAGGATGTTTGGAATAACTTAGCATAGTCCCCATGGTAACCACAAGAAGTAACTGTTACTTGGATGCACTTCTGGCTCATTTGAGAATTTTTCTTTCATTAGTTCATGTTCGTTTTTCCTTCTGTTTTTGTGATGTGATTTTTGTGTGTGTGTGTGCTTTAAAAAATACAGCATTTATGAAATGGTTATCATGGTTCGGATACTGTGTATTCTATGCTTTACGTATATATCACAGTGGACCTTCACCAAACACCATGGCTAACTAATATTATTCCTGCTTGGCAAAAGAGCAAAGGGAGGCATAGAGAGGTCTAGAAACTTGCTGAGAGGGGTTTTATGGCTTACATTATTACACAGCTAGTTACAGAGCTGGATTCCAGCTTAAGTTTGTTATTTTCAAATAGCCATGTTGTACAGATAAACTGCAAGGTGTCTTTTGAGGACTATGCTGTCAGCTGCAAGACTGCATTTCCACTGAAGGACTTGGTAGGCCATGATAGGAGTTAGAAGAAAGGGAAGGTAAAACCTGTTTTCTACATAAGGAGTCATGCTTCTGGTTTATAAGATTGTGGTGACAAGACAAAAGGACAAATAATGAAGAATAACCCATCAATTTAAAAGTAAAAGGTGAATAGCACATCCTTGCAAATGTGTTCTTCTCCTCCTCCTCTTTTACTTCACTGAAAGTTACTAACTTATCATAAGGAACCGTCCCTTTCAACCTGAATACTTTGGGTTTATAGTGCACATTCTAGGAGTAAGCTAGGCTCTCTGTTGAGCTTCAGTAACCCAATCTCTCATTCAGTCCTGTCCAAATCAAAGACTCAGTCTGAGTTAGTTGAGTCAGGCCAATTATACCAGGATGTGAAAGAGGGAAGAGCCTTCTACAGTGGAAGCGCCCTGCCTTAGCTTGCCAGCTACCCTTGTAATCACTGGCTTATGAAACTGAGGCTTACAGTCAGCCATGTAAGAAAGTGACACTTATTTTGAGTGCAATATTCAGTATCTTGATAGTGCTTTAATGCAGAGCGCATTAAGGGCATACTACTTTCAAAATGTAGTAAATCACACCTAGATCCAACCAGATGGACCCAAACCATTTAGAAGAGATTAGAGGTACAGTAAACCCTCAAGTTATGACCTGCCTGACATACGAACAACTTGGGTTTATTAGGTTAATGGAAAAGTCATCTGCCTCTTGTTATCTATAACATGTAACCAGATAAACATCCAGATCTTGGCTGTATTGACTTATAACCAACTTGAGTAACAACCATCCCTCAGGAACTGATCAAGTTCATAAATGAAGGGTCCACTGTACCTGCCTCCCTTCCTCCAACCCCCACCCCACCTTATATGGGGTCTGTACACATGTGTGAGCCTTGTAGCCTGTGCATTACAGACTCTTTCCATGTTCCTCCCGACAGCCCCAGCTGGAGTGCTTCCAGAAGAGAACAGATTTGGGGAATAAGCCCTTGCTGGTTCTGGCCCTGGGTGGGGGCATTTGAAGTACCTGGAATTTATCTAAGTGATCCTAAGAGCATAAGCAGGGTGACATGTCCACAGGAGTCCCTGGACTTTTCTCCCTAGAGAATGGGCCATAGCCAGATCAAGCCAGAGTGGACCCCTTCAAGCTTGACATGCAGGCCAGGGACTTGGGTTGTCAGGGTCTTGGGCTGTACACCTGGAAGTTCACATGGAAAACGTCTGAACATTACAAAGACCCTCACCAGGGTCCTACTCTGAGTATTTCTATCCCAGTATCTGCCTTTATTAAAGCCTTAAAGGTTATAGTCAGATCTTTCCAAAAAGAGTTAGTGTAGCTAAAATTTTAAAGCAATTCAAATACATACATATATGTGTATGTGTATGGGGTTAAAGTAAATAACTAATAGTAAATTTCAAATGGTCTGCGATCTCCAGGGGTTACCTGTGGGATTTAAATCACATGGCCCTCACTAACTGCCTGACCATAGTTGATGATACAGAGTTCTCATCCAATCAGGTCTTAGGAGAGTGGGACACACATTTCTCATTCATCGTGCAGATAAAACTGCTTGGGGTTATCTTCAGCCCTCTCCCAGTGGAAGAGGAGAATCCTGGCTTTAGAACCGGGAAGACATTTCAGAGGGCATCCAGAAACAGGGATGTTGAAGCTCCTCTACCCCTCTTCCTCACCCCCTAATGGACCTTCAGGTCAAACATACTGATAAATTCAGCTGAGTGCAAGTAAGTAATCATTGCTTTATAACCAGAACTCCTGTTCTTGGAAAGGAAGCAAATGGAGGACACTTGGGACATCCGCTCAGGATTTGGACCCAGAGCAGAGCCTGGAGCAATGTTGAGCTATCTTAGCCCATTCCCTATCATTGAATGCCACCTGGCAATGAACCGAAATATGTTTCCAAACACTCTATTTTAAAGCAGCTGTTCTAAAATGTAGGTCACCCCAGAAAACAGTCATCCCAGCGCCCACAAGTTAACTCTAGGTTCGGCCTTGTCAGATCTATCTCCAAATCTTGCAGTTAGCCATGCACAAGTGACTAACTCCATCCTGTGGTTTGAAAGGAAAACAGAGGCCAAAGGCCATTTGAAAAATCAGACAACACTGACAAAGAAGCAGGAGGCATTTGTCAATGGGGTGGGAATCATACCTAGATGCCAAGCCATGAGATTGGCCCCCAGAAAGATCCATGTCCTATGTCTCTATGCAGCTAAGAGCAGCCCCTGAGCTAGGCAGAGATGAAGGAGAAATTGCTTTCATCTCTTCAAAAGAGGATTGGCTCCTTAATTTACCAAGTGCATAGGGCTCAATTAGATGGGAAATTGTCTTAGCTCCAACAAGTGCCTACATCTACAGTGTTAACCAAAAGCCAAATTATAATTATTTCCAAAAACCTCTGTGATTTCAACCTTGTATCCACTCTGCTTCTAGCCCAGTGGCTTCCTTGTTTGTCCTTGAATAAGCTCGATTCCCTGCCACAGGGAATTTATTGCATTTGCACTCTGTATTCTCACCCCTTGATAGCTACATGTCCTGTTCTTCCTGGAACTTCAGATCTTTATTTACACTATTCAGTACCACCTTCACAGATAGCCCTATTTAAATTTGCAAACCCCTTCCACTACCACTAATCTCCTTTCTCTGCTTTATTTTTTTTTCATAGCATTAATCATCATTTGATGTTATCTTTTTTACTTATTAGCTTTCCTTTCCTTCCTCTCTATTCTAGACTTAAGCCCCTTATGGGCAGGGATTTTGTTTTCTCTTTTTTCACTAGTATATCTCCAGCTCCTAGAATACTTCCTGAAACATGCCTGACACTCATTAAGCGTTTGATGACTGAGAAACCTTCAAAGGCACTGTGTTCCCCCAACCCTGTCTCAGATTCAGGTGATGAAATTCACCATGTGCAGCTTCGGTCTTGCCAAGCCATGAGCCAGAAAGTAGTTTGGATCTTTCCCTTCACAGTTAAAATCAGCTCACCTGTTCCCAGCACTATGGCAGTGCGAGAAACAGCTCCAAGCGCTCACACAGAAGCAGCCTCTTTTACATCTGGGCCCCCTGTGCTCGTGTGTGGGCTTCTCATGCCTATCCCTTCCCCATTTTTGCTTGTCCCCTGGGGTGTTGCTTTCTCTACGACCACAAGGACTGGGGTCCAGGGCTGAATGCTCCTGTGACTCTGGTCCTTTTCTCCCTGAGTGTGGGTCCCTGCAGAGATCTAGATCTCCACTTCTGCCTTCCTAGTCCAGCCACTGTTCTGTCTCTCACATCTACTCTTGCTCACTCCAGTCTATCCTTACACAGCGATCAGTGTTGTAATGCACCTGCAAAGGGTACCCATTTACCTAAGTTCAAGGACAGGCAACACTACATACCAAGGCAATGAAAGCCAGAAAAGTTGGAGTGCTGACCATTCCTGGGGTAGAGTATAATTGAGGAGGGGCACATAAGGAGCCTCCAAGGATATAGGGATTGCAAAGTAACCAAATCATATCAGTCTCTTGGCTAAAACCTTCCACGTCTTCCCATTAACTATATTAGCATGCTTTGTCAGCCTTCGAAGCCCTGGCTAACCTGGCCCCTGCCCATCTCTCCATTTTTTTAATGCCACTTCCAATCCACTTCTGCTGCCCTAGATGCTTGTTTACCCCTTTTTATTTTCCATGTCTCGGTTTAAATAACATCTCCTCAAAGAAGTCACCTCCTAACTGTCTTCCCTGCTGCTGCCCCACTCTCTTCCCAGTGACCCCATTGTCTCTTTCAGCATTTTGCTTCTTGACTTTGTAGTGATTATTTCACTGCATGTGTTTGTTGAGTAACCATCTCTACTGCTGAAACAGAAGATGAGGGTGTGACCATGAACTGTGGTGTGCACCTGAAATCCCAGCTACTCAAGAGGCTGAGGCAAGAGCATCGCAAGTTGAAGGGCTATCTGTAAGGGCAACTTTGTAAGACCTTGTCCAACATAAAATAAGAAGGCCTGCGGATTTAACTCAAGGGTAGAGCCCTTACCTAGCATGGATTCTGTTACGGTTTATATCTAAAATGTTCTGCCAACCCTCATACACTCATAGGTGGGGCTTTGGGGAGGTGACTGGGTCATGGGTGTGTGGTACTGGATCACAGGTGTGTGATACTAGATTAGTTCACTGATGGGTTTATTGGTGAGTGTGATGGAACACGAAGCCTGGTGAGAAGAGAAGAGCCATTGTTGATGTGGCCTGGAAATACACATCCTTCCTACTCTCTGATCTCTCTCTGTATCCTACCTGACCTACCACGAACTGTTTCTTTGCTGTCGTACCCCTCTGCCCTGCCTTGGAACCAGCCAACTTGGTCTGAAACCTCTATAAACTGTGAGCCAGACTAAACTTCCTCCCCTTTAACCTGTGGGAGTTGGATATTTTGTCCTAGCAACAAAAATGTAGCTAAGACGGGTTCAACCCTGAATACTCTCCTCACACATACACACAAAGGACAGATACTATGCACACATCTTTGGCACAAATTAAGTTCTCTATAAATATTTCTTGACTAAATGGATTATTTACAACCTAGACACCCCAAACTGTGCTGATACCTTTTCCTGACTTTCCTTTAAATCACATCTGATCTATATGGCCACAAGCCTTAGCTCAGACAGATTGGAAGTTTCTCTTTTTAGTTTTACCTTTGGACCTCCCTTTCCTCCATGGTAATGAGTCAACCAGACAATGTGACAGTGGTCCAAAGTAGGCCTGGTCCCTCTCTTTACTCCTTTTACTCCAGAAGGAACTCATAGCCAAGCCACATATGCTGGAAGTGCTCCATGGTGCCCTGTGTAACCAATTAAAAGAAGCAATGTGTTTTCTCTCACACGTGAGAAATCATGTACTAACCCTTTGATTATGCCAAAACAATGGGAGGAGTATAGAAAATAAGCATATTCAAATATTCAATAATGGGCTACTCAGAAACGTGCCATTAAATAAAGAAAGACTACCAACAGTTCTAGATATATGGATTTTAGGTTTGAAAACCCACTGGTACATGTTATAGTTGTTTTAGAAACAGCAATAACCAATCCAAGTGTGCTCATTAGTCTGAAACAATGCTACATTGTCCTCTGTTCTTAATGACAGCAAGAAAAGCAAGTAAGCATTAGAAAAGCAAGTAAGCATTAGAAAAGCATTTAAGAAACATTAATACATTTAATAACTTTCATGATTAAGAAAAACAGCCTCGCTTTGAAACAGAATTCGGGGAGTAAAGCAGCTGTAGGAATGGAACACTTGCTTTAAAACAGTTATCTATTATAGTCCAATGTGCATCTATAGAGTCATATTGAATCACACTGAGAATTAATCATAGAACCCCTTTAATTTAAGTGTTAATGGTTGAGATCTACTCCTAAAAACTTCTAAATATCAGAAGAATTATTGCCATATGAAACTTTCAAAAGAAAGAGACAATTTCTTTCATCTTAATGACATTGAAATGTTTGAAATTAATACCTAAGCATTTCCAGACTGTTAGGTAATAGCATAAATCATTATTGGTTCTTATAATATTCTTCTAGTGTATAGGAATATATATATGTAGTCAAAGTAAAATATTTAATGGTAATATACTGCATGTTAAATATAAAATATTTTATAAGCATAGACTATGTACAGTCTCACCTATTTGCAGATCTATCTACCAGATAGAGTACAGCTTTCTGAAACACAGAAGAGAATCAGGACGTTAGCAAAAATTGAATAAACCACAAAATTTCTACACTAGAGTTCATATATCACACTCATTTACTATGGTTTTGAACACAACTTCCTATATGACAGCTTGATTCGTTGGGCAACCATTAGAACTCATCACCAAATATTTCTAGTTCTCTCCCTTTAGAGATTGATCATGGTAGGATTACGCTTCCTCACTCAAAGTTCAATGGAACCTGTGACTTGCTGTCCAGTGAAAAGTAATTGGAAAATAAAGATATTTCTCACCTTTTACTAATGAGGAAACTGAGCCCTCGGCTAAAGATTTAGGCCAAGGTTACAGAGCTGGTAGAGCCAAGATTATGAGCTCAAGCAGCCTGACACTAAGTCCCTATGCTTAAAGACCAAGCTATCCTGCTTCAAGCAGTAAACTGTTCTGCTTTACTTATATGTTGCCATATAACTAGTGACAAGTAAGAAACAAAAGTGAAAGAAAATGGCCTGCCTTGAGAATTTCTACAGATAATACATAAAGGAATTAATCTACATCATCAAAATCAAGTACTATTACTGACTTCTGCAGGTAGGGTGCCAACATGGTCATACTAATGGAGATGCCTTCTGATTTCTGTGCTCAGAAAGTGTTGTAGAATGACTCACATGATTACATGATTTTAAACAGGCTCTTTTTTTTTTAACCTTTAAGATTAAGCTTTATTTCTGTACTGTCCCATAGGTATTCACTAAGCACAGTGGATATGTAATTTAATGTTTTTTCACTTTTTATTTTTCTTAGTACAGGTTTGTATTACATAATGATTATATTTCTCATGGGGAGTTGGTACATGGACATAAAACATCTTTTTTTCACCCTCTTCTCCTTCCCTTCCTCCTCCTCCCTCCATCTCTTGGTCCCTTTCCCTTTTGTAAAAGATCTCCTTACTTCCTATTATCTTTTATTTTGCTCTTTATTAATATTTTTAATTTCTCATCTAAGAGAAACTATGCAGTATTTATTCAGCTTATGTGTTTGATTTATTTCACTTGACACAATAGTCTCAAATTGCCTCCATTTTCTTACAAATGATTTGTTTATCCTCCTTTATAGTATAATAGGACTTCATTATGTATAAATATCACACTTTATGCAGTCATCTGTTGATGGGCATATAGGCCACTTCCAAGATTTAGCTGTTACAAATTGTTTTGCTATAAAGATGGGTAGGAATGCACCGCTGTAATATGACAGCTTTAACTCAGGAAGATACCTAGAAGGGGAATAGCTGGGTCAAATGGAATTTTTATTTTTAATTTTTTAAGGAATCTCCACACTGATTTCTTTGATGGTTGTACTAGTTACATTCCCACCAATGATGTAGATGGATCCCTTTTACCCTGCAGCATCTCCAACCTTTGTTATTGTTTGCTTTCTGGGTGATAGCCATTCTTTCTGGGGTAAGGTAGAATCTCAGGACCTTAACTGTATTATTTTTATGTCAAGGGACTCTAAATTGTTGTTCACTAAAATTAATATCATAGCAGTTCTTCTTTCTCCCTTTCAATAAAATTAAGAAATAAAAGAAATCTAGTTATTAAAAGTATTGTTAAAATAAGGCTAAAGAACCATTTCCAGTATTCTTAAATCCCAGCTATTCAGATCATGCTGGGATTTGGGAGAAGACACAAATTTTATCTCTTAACTCTCTTCTCATGCCAACATCCAATCAGTAACTTTCTCTGCAGCTCTCTAATTCAGGAATCTTTAAACTGAAATCCATGGATAGGATTTAACCAGTGACATTGTCCCTCAATTATCAGCATCTATCACTGGAGAACTTGTTAAAAATGCAGATTGTCAGGTGCCACACCAGACTCACTAAGTCAGGAACTCTAGAGGCAGGGCAGCCATTTTTTATGTGGATAAATAAATGATGAATCCATTCCTGATCCTAAATCGAAGGCTTCATCACTCCAGTGGAGGGGTTGGCTCCATATTTTTGAATGAATCAAAATGCAAAATGACACCTCAAGTTTATCAGTGAAGCACTGGCTGACGTAGGAGGTAGGTGAGAACTTCTGAAGTGTAACAAGGTGAGCAAAGTTTTACCTAACCATAGGATTCAGTTTCTCGTAAGGAATTCGATGAGGAAGTCCTTGACAGACCCTCTGAATTCAGTGATGGCAAATGCTTTAGAGAGAGAGAGCCCAAACTCTAACCCAAAAACCCAACTATTTATCACAAAGTGCCAACACTGCAATTAAATCTGAATACTGAGGTTTTAGTTCAGAAGAAACAACTCATACTTTAACATCGTTTGTCTTAAAAGAAAAGCAAATAACACTGTAGTTTCATCACCACTGGTATAGATGATGGGGGAAACTCATTGACTGGCTCCAGCAATCAGAGGATATGGAAAACAATTCTGTATGAGAAATGGAGCTAAATTTATTGTTTTTCACTTGGAATGTAGAGACAGGAAAGGAAAAGGAAAAAGAAAAGTTTACATGATGAGAAGCCAGGAAACCGAAGAGGGACTGAGACTGTATAAAGTCGGCGGTCAGTGAAGTGCCCTGTTGGAACAAGAGTAAAAAGATGTTTTGAGAACTTCATTTGGAGGTGTTTGTTTCTTTTGCTGTAACTCCACAGTTTGTCTCTTTGGAAGACTGGGGAGGGAAAAGTGAAGGAAGAACGGAGGGAAGTTGGGGAGGGTGAATCTCACATCTCATGCAATGATTATATCACAGACACGACATGGGAATACGTAGGAACCTAAATGCCAGGATGTGACTCTGATCCTGTCAGAAATTTGCAGACGTTTTGGGAAAGCCTTAAATTTCCATACATCCCATGGGTTTACATGTCTAGACCAATCTTTACTAGATTTTGAAAGACAAGGCAGATTCAAATGACAGCTGTTACAGAAGTCTGCACGTAGCAAAGGGCAGTCCAGAAGCATGTCACCATATTTGGTGGGGTTTTGCTGTGTTTCAACCACTATCTAAGAACTTTGTGGCTTAGAACACTCCGTTTTATTTTAGGGCTGGGATGGGTGGTTCATCTCTAATCCACATGGTGGCTGTAGGGGTGGTTGGGGCCTGAAGCTCCGTTTCAAAACAGCTTCTTCCCTCACTCACAAGTGTGGCTTTGTGGTGCTCCTTACCACTCTCTCCTTAACGTATCCTCCTTCTAGCACCTTCATGTGGCTGGAGTGTCACGTGGCGTCACTGAATCTCAAACACAGTGAATCAAGGCTACAAGAGATGGCATTTCAAGAACCATCAAGTTGAAGCTTCCCATCTCTTAAGTCCCAAGCTCAGCACAGTGGCAGAGCAACAACACTGTTATATATCATGCCGTCACTGAGGCTGTCCCGGACATCACCCAGAGTGAGGAAGGGCCATAGACTCCACCACTCACAGGAGGCCCCTCTGAGAATGTGTGGCTTTCTTTGTCCGCCACATACAGTTTGCATGAAGTTGCAGGTTTTTATCCTCTGGCAAGTACACAGATACCAATATTTAGCAACTTTTGGGCAAAGGGTGAAGGATAGTTTGGGCAGCTGCCAGACTAGCTAATGTATAGTATTTATAATTATGAAGCCATCTTAAGGGTTTGCTTATCAAATTTAGATTTAGAGTATGGTAATTAATATCAAAATTTTAATCTGAGCAGTGATACTGAATCATTCAATTAATCTTTGATGTGGATGAATAAATGATTAATGCAGTCCTCTTCCTAAATTGAGGGCTCCGTCAATCCATTGGAGGGGTTGACTCTATTTTTGAATGAAACAAAATGCAAAATGACATGTTGAGCTTGTCAGGAAGTTTAATTAAAGGAGAAGCCAACCTGGGGCTGGGGATTTAGCTCAGTGGTGCCTCTCCTGCCTCGCAAATGCAAGGTCCTGAGTTTGATCCCCTGTACCAAAAAAAATGAGAAACCAACCTAGATGGGCAGATCTTGCACTGGCCTGGAGGTGTAAGCCTCTTAGAGTGAGTGGGGCATTGCTCTCAAAGTAAATCTTATCCACAGAGCTCTTTGGAAATCTTTCACTCATATCCTCCTGAGCATAATTTGATAAGTGCCTTTGTTTTCTTTCTTATTTCTATATAAATCTTCCTATTTCTATGGGAAAATTGTTTTTTTTTTTAAAGAAAACAAGGCTACTCTTTTTAAATGTTCAAGAAAATGATTCATTAAGAATCTAGTTCTTCTAATTGCAGTTTCTTTTACCCTCCTATTTGGTAAATGGGGAGCCTTTATCTTCTTCCCTAGAGTGTCATTGTTTCTTATATGACAGAGGACCAGAGGTTGGACACGGAGTTAATAGGTTTATTACCAATATGAGGTTTGCCTGATACAAAATGGGGTTGAAAATCAAAGTCATATTTATACTTTAGGGTCATCCTTTAATCATTTAAATGTGGACATCTAGGATCTTCTCAAAGTGTATCTTTGTATCTGTCATCAGCAGTCTTGACTACATGAGTTTGATCCAGCAGGTCGTGTCTTATGTTTCCAGTGATTGCAAATACATAGTACACATGCTGCGCTCTTCCTCCCAGTGCCTGTGGCAGACATCACCGATCATCGAGCACATCTTCCTGCCGAGTTCCTCCTTAAGTTTCAATAACCTTTCCCAGCACAGTGCTTCCTACAACTACTGGAAATCAAATCAAACTGAGACCTCACATAAGCTATTGTGTCAGGATGGTAAAAAGATGTCCAGAGTGTCTGTCATGAAGGCTTACATCTAGTAAATGCCCATACGTATATGTTGACATAAACTACAAATATGGCCCTTCTTTCCTGCATGTAGTAATTAAAAAGCAGCTGATCCTAAGCCACTCAATTAGTTAAATATTTATTTATAGCTGAATATGGTGATGTATGATCCAAGCACCGTGGGAGGCTGAGGCAGGAGAATCACAATTACAAGCATAGCCAAGGCAATTTAGCGACTTAGCAAGATCCTGTCTCGAAATACAAAATAAAAAGGGCTGGAGATGTAGCTCAGTGCAAAGGTCCTGGGTTCATTCTGCAGTACTGGGAATAAAAGTATTACCTCATATTCAGTGAATTTCTTTAATTCTACTTCAATTTTTAAAGTTTGAGCTCTTAAAATTTTTAAACTATTTCTATGACATATATTCCAACAATCATGATGACAGATTACACAGCAAACACAGTTACCTGAAGTACTCTGAAGATTTCATTCCTTTAAACAGCAGGCAGTTTCTTAAATATTTGACAGTAGGAACTGGCGATTTCTCAGTCTCAATGCAACGTTTATTTACCAGGTGTTTGAGTCCAGACAACTTGTTAAGAAATCCTGGAGTGTGATTCTTTACAGAGCTGCGTGATACTTCTGTCAGGACATTCCAAGAAAATTGGCTTTTCAGCCCTTGGGGTTTGTAACCTTTCTTGTCTGAAGGACTACTACTGATGGCAAAGCATCTTTATTTCTTCAAAGCTCATCAACATAAATTATGTGAAATTTTACTTCAGATCTGCTCACCTTGAACTTGATGTCTGTTTCACTTCCAAGTGTTACCGAGTTCCACTTTGCTGTCAGAGCTGTGAACATTTTAGGAAATGTTCAGAGAGCGTTTTCCGCCCGAGACAACCAGTCTGGATCCTGAGGGGGTCTTCGTTCCTCCAATCTGTTAAGTGGTTCTTTATGTTTCTGCTCTTCTCAGCTAGTTTCTTAGTAGTAGTTCATTTCTCATTTCATGAACAAATGCCTGCCCAGATCGATAATAAATTAAAATTCGAACAATTGGTGTGAGAGCTCTGCCCTCAGCCACCCTGAGGTACTTCCGGGACTGCAAGACCAGTATTTGGCTCCAGCCTTGTGGCAGAGGGCAAAGCTTGATACAGGGGTTCTATTTCAAAGCTCTACTCATGTTTTTTCTTGAAATAGAATTAATTGTCTTCTGCAGTGCAAACTCAACACGCAAACATGACTTCTTTCCTGTCTTTCACAGCTCTGATAATTGCTTTATCTTGCTTTGGGGGGTGGGGGCTAGGAGCAAATTCAATCTAAAAGTTAATTGAAATTGTAGGATTTTACAAACAGTGATTTGTTTTAGAAACTATAAAGAATTCTTAAGTCAGAGCTCATCAATAAAAGTCACTAGTTTTAACTTTAAAGTACTTTCTAAGTTAGCACCAACACAAAAATCTTTCTCCTGAAAGATTATTATTTGTGAAGTATTCTAGGGGACAGCTGCTTACTTTTGTATGTAAGCTTTAAACGAATTTTATTTACCTGTCAAAAATATTAACTAGTGTGAACGTTATGCCTGAACTCTCATATCCTACCGATGTTTCTCATAGATAAAAATGGTATTATGTGTGTATGTGTATATATATATATACACACACATACACCTGCCTCACAAGTTCGATCTCCAGTACCAAAAAAAAAAAAAACTTTTTTACTTGATCAAAAATATTGTTATCCAGAATGTACAGTGTACTTAGATCCTTGCTATGAAATACAAAGCTTATAGGATTCAGATAACTTATAAAATTAGCAGAGTCTGGAATTATGAAGGAGGTTTTACCTCACCCAAGAAGCTTTAAAAATAACACTGAAAATGTATGATTCTTTATTTGAGTTTTCTTCTCAACTGTAGAAATTTGCTTGATTTTTAGTCTATAGGTATTCCATATATTATTTATACATAAAAATAGTAATCATTTTCTTTTCAAGATTGTCTATGCGAAAAATAAAAGTAACAGGAATTACTTTTGATATAGTTCCTTTAATTCCATCAGATGTTTTAGGTTAGTGAGTTCATGTATCTGTATTAGCTTTCTAGAGCTGCCAAAATGTAACAAAATACTACAGACTGGATGGTTTAAACACTAGAAATTCATTTTTGACAGTTCTAAAAGCCAAAATCCAAGATGAAGATGTCAGCAGGTTTGGCTTCTTCTGAGGACTCTCTCCTTGGCTTGTAAATGGCTTTCTCCTTGCCGTGTCCTTACATGGTTACCCCTTCATTTGTGTTGTCTGTGCCCTAATCTCCTCTTCTTATAAGTACACCAGTTATATTGGATTAGGGCCCACCCATATGACCTCATCCTCCATTAACTACCCCATTAAAGACCCTATCTCCAAATATAGTCACATTCTGAGGGGTAGGAATTCAGTAAGTGAATTTGGCAAGGCGGGGGACACAATTCAGCTCATAACAGTAGCACTGCAGAAAATATTCCAGATTCTAGACATTTAGTAAACTTGCCAGATTAAACTTTGTGGAGCAGAACTCACTGGGAGATGTGGGGTGATGTGCAGGGAAAAGCATGAGTATCTTGGAATACAGCTTAGTGTTCTGTTTCTACCTTTCTTAGCTTGTAGTGACTAGAAGGAAGGTTGTTAGACAAAATACAGAATGCCTATGTAAATTTAAATTTCAAATAAATGACAAAAAGTTTTTTTAGTATAAAGATGCCCCAAATAGTGATCTGAAATTCAAGTTTAACTAGGTATCCTATATTTTTACTTGCCTACTCTGGCAACCTTACCTATACTGCTAGGTTTATGCTTACATGTAATGTATAACGTGATTTCATTGAAGAAAAGGCACCAATTCAGGCCACTAATAAAACAAGCAAGGAAACATAAAGGATATAGTGATTCTTATAAGATTATTTTATTTTTTTATTCCATGATTTGTCAAATATACTGAGTATCAACTAAGTATCAAGTCTATTCCTAAGGTCAGGTTATGCATCAGTGGTCAAAAGTGAGAGCCCCTGTATGAGAAGCAATGGTGGAATGAACCCAAACAGTGAACAATATAGGTAGGAAAAGTCAAAATATAACAGTGGAAGGGACATGTTTGTCTGACAGATTCAGGGTGAGGGTACAGGGAAGGCCTACATGCTGCTTACAGTCTAGGCAGAGAAGCAACCAATGACCAAGCTAACTACTCCAGTTGTGAGAAGTGGCATGAAAGAAGTAGCCTGTTAACTCAAAAAATAGTGGTAGGGGGCAGAGTTTCTCCAGGTAGTCAGGGAAGACCTCACCAAAGATGTGACATTTAGCCTAATTTCAGAAGGTGATACTAACTAACTAGGTTATGGGGGTAGAGAGGGCACTGAGGTAGAAAAAAAGCTTGGTGTAGAAAAGCCAAAAGGAGATGAAGGGGGCTAGAGTCAGCAAAGAGAGCACAAATGGCATTAAGTGCAGTATGAGAAGGTGCCAACAGCAGGATGGCATAGGATCTGCTAGGTCCCTCCCTGCTGGGGGTGTGGATTTAACTGCATTAACCTAAGATCTGTGACCAGCCTGTGGACAGCATTGAAAATAATACACCAGAAATGCAATGGGAAGACACTGATGAGTTTGCAGTGATGACTTGGGGAATGGCATGACTGGATTTTGACTTTTTAAAAATCGCTCCAGCTGACACATCCCTGGAGATCAAAGGTGGGGCAGTAGAAATGGAGATTACTGCTGGACAGGCAATTGCAGGCAATAGTAAACTAAACCTAGGTAGAAACAGTGAAGATGGAAAAAGTCAGAATATAGGTGTGGAGATGACATGTTTTTCTGATGGATTTGATGGATGTGAAGAAAAGAGGGAAGGGAAAACTCAAGGATAATCCTTAGGTTCCTAGTTTAAATGGATGATTGGACAGAATGCCACCTATAGATCTGAGGAGGCTAGGAAAGAAAAGTGTTGGGTGGTACATTCGCTTTTAGTGCTGCTGCAACAAATCATAACGATCTTAGTAGATTTAAACAATATGGATGTATTATTTTACAACAATTCTGAGGTCAGAAATCCTAAAGGGGTCTTGTAAGGCTAACATCAAGGAGTGGGCAAAGCTTTGTTCTTCCTTAAGCACTAGGGGACAATCTGTGTCCTTGCCTTCTCGGTGTCTAGAGCTTACCTGCACGGTCTGGCTCAGGCTGTCTTCCGTCCTCAAAGTTAGCAATGGTTGGCCAAGTCTTTCTCACACCACTTTATTTGACTTTACTCTCCTACCTCCTTCTTACTTACAAAGATCCCTGTGACTACATTAAGTTCACCTAGATAGTCCAAATGAATCTCTCCATGCTAAAGTGCATTATTAGCAATGTTAATTCCATCTGCAGCCTTAATTTTCCCTTGCCAATATAACATATTCACAAACTTCAGGGATTATGACATGAACATCTTGCCAGGTGGGATGTAAGAACGTTATTCCTCTTACCACATGTCGGAAGAACATGTGTGTCTAGACAAGTTAAATTTGAGGTATGAGTGGGTCAACCACATAGGAATTTGTAGTGCGGGTCATTCTGTATGTGAGTCTGAAGCTCAAGGAACATTAGAACTCAATTTGGTACTTCAGCATGGAGCTGGTTTACAAAGCTATCAGTGTATAAGGCATCACTGAAGAAGAGACAGAGCCTAGCAAACTTCTGCAGTTAGAAAGGAGGGGAGAGCCAATAAAGAAACAGAGAAAGAACAGCCAGAGAAATGGGATAAAAAGCAAAGTAGTGTCCTGTCTTGACAGTTCAGAGGAGAGACTTCAAAAAGGGAGGATGGCGGTTAGCCCAGGTGAACTGTGGCATTTACAGATTTGTCAACAAAAGTTTGGAACCTTAACACAAGCTGTTTCAATAAGGTGGTGAGGAAAAAACCAAAACTGCTGAAGGGAAAGGAGTAGGGGACCTGACTATGACCAGAGGGGATCAAGTCCTCTATGACCTATGTAACCTCAGCAGCATTTGGATATTTGTGTATGCTTGGTAGAAATGATGGAGCAGTCACATTTGATCATGGTCTTTTCAACAAGAAGCCAGGTGCTATGCAAGATCACCACTGTGTATTGACGTCCAGCCCAAATTGTGTAAAGGCTCAATTGATACCTAAAAGGAGTACAGATGTCAGTGAGTTCCTGTCACTGCGCTCTGTGTATAAAGCAGACACCAAAGGTAAACAGGAACAATAAAACGCCACCACCTTCCTGAATGTATCCCAGGAAATCCCGTAGCACCAAGGAGCAGAAGCTGCTTAGGAAACAAACAAACAAAAAACCCAAAAAACAAAACAAAACAAAAAAACAACAGAATATTCTTTAACAAGATTCAAAACTTATCTTTATATTAAAGAATCTGTTCTTCTGCTTTTGGGGTTTTCTGAAGATTCTTAGGGGAGGACGGGGCTACCACCTTCCCGTACTGTGAATTATCAAAGGGCCCAATGCTGCAAAACAATATGCTTTGTTAGCTAGTGATTCCCCCTTGCTTCTTATCCGCATGGGACCATACCCTTTAGGAGAAGATAGTTGAAAGTTTCTTTAGCTCACCCCATCCTCTGCTCTCTGTACTGGATTTGAGTCCTGTAGAAGGAACAGGAACTTTCAGAGCAAGAAGATTAAAATGCTAAAGCCAACAGTTTCCTTACGATTATTATTGTCAAATTAAAATAAATAAGGAAATTTTAAGAATCATGAGGAAATAACCAAGGTATTTATTCCCTTACATCTTAATCTTATACTATAAACAAATTTAATTTCAAGTATATCATAGACCTAAACATGATGCTCAAACTATATAGTTTTGATAGGCAAAAATTTCTTAGAAAGGACACATGAAATAATAACTGTAAAAATATTGATAAATATACTCAGCCAAAATTTAAAACTTGTGTTCATTAAGAGAAGAGCCAAGCATAGTCGTGTGCGCTTGTGGTCCAAGTTATTCAGAAGGTTAAGGCAAGAGGATACCTTCAGGTACAGAGTTTAAGACCAGCCTGGGTGACATAACCCTGCGAAAATGAATACATAAACCACAGACTAAGAAATCATGTCTGACAGAAAACTTGAATCCAAAATATACAAAGCACTCAATAACAAAAGAAACTAATTTTAAACGAACAGAAAGCCTTAATCTTTAATAATTGTCTGCTTCACTGAATCACATAGTTTTCATTTCATGGAATTAATAGCTTTTAAAAAATAGTAAAAGAAGTGGAGAAAGTTGATTTAAACACAAGGTAAGATGCTTACACATTAAAGGCTAGGCTAAGTACCACCTGGTGGCAGAAAATTTGAATTGCAGCTAGAATTTGTTAACGTTTTTTGTTTTGGGTTTTTGGGGGTAAAGATAAGTTTTGGATTGAATCAGCAAAAAGAGACTTGTAAACAATAAGATGACAGCCGTATTAGAGTATACATAATAAAATAGAACCAAAAGAGCAGAATCTATTTGGTTATTTTTGTACTGAAAATACTAATTATGAGTCAAGGAAGGTCGTTGATATTATGCCAAATATATTTGTGTGTGTATATGCTATCATTTCAATTGGAAATTAACACAATAAATAGAAGTGGATTGTTTAAATGCTAGGTATTTAATATGTACGATTGCATTTAATCTTCCAAAGAACTCTGAAGTACAGACCCTCCTCACGGAATATTGTTGTGGTTAACATTTTCCAACAGAAAAATCACTTTTTTGTTTTGTTTTGTTTTTTGGCAGTACTAGAAATTGAACAAAGGGCCTGCATTTGTGAGGCCCCCAAGCCCCGCCCCCTTTTGCGACATGATCGTGCTAAATCGCTAAGTTCTCACGTAGCCTAGAACATATGATAGCTCCACAGCCTCCCAGACTACTAGAATTGCAGGGAGGAGCCATTGAACCTGGCTAAGAAAATCATTTCATTTTTAATAACCTTAAGGATGGGGATGTAGCTCAGTGGCACCGCGCCTGCCTGACAAGTGCAAGGTTCTGAGTTCAATCCCTAATACTAGGGGAAAAAACAAAAGGTATCTTCGAGGGATGGGGATTTAGCTCAGTGGTTCCGCTGCCTGCTTCGAAAGCACAAGGTCCCAAGTTTGATCCCTGGTAGCCACCCCATCCCCCCGCAAAAAAAAAACAAAAAAAAAACCAAACCTTAGAGAACAGATCTCTCAGTATATTTCTGTGAGTCTTTTCCAAAATAAAAGGGGAGAAAAACCAAGGAAAAAGATACAAAGTCAGTGAGGAAAGTTTATAATGGGAGAGAAGATATTACTTAATTGAAGCAAACCTTAGTAACATTTAAGCAACTTATAACTTCACATCATTTTTTGTTTTATATACACACCTGTGAATGTTACTGCATTTTAGGTAAGTTTTACGAAGTTGTTACAGACCTTATCCTGCATTATATGTGCTTGGCAGCACATGTAATAATAATGCCTTATATTTTTTCATATGACAAATAATGAAAATTAAACAATATTAGGTTGTAAATTGCTTTAAATATCTCTCTAAAAGTGGAAGGGGAGCAAAATGACATCAAATACAGAGAAAAGGCAGATGGAAGACCATGTGATCATTCTTAAAGATACTACTTAAAAGTGGCTTCTGTCATTTTCCCCATGCTCTCTTGGCCAAAGCAAGTCACAAGCTAAGGCTGATGGCAGTAGAGCAAGGGAATATAATCCTCTTACAAAACAGCCTACAAGTGCAGAATATAATCTCTCCTATACAAGAAGAGCAGCAAGTGAGAATAGAAACAGAAGTGAAGTCAGCAACATACAGGATCTGCCACAGGACACACACACACACACACACACACACACACACACGCGCGCCCGCGCACAACCTTTTTATTTTCAGAACATTTCACAAGCCAGGTATCCACATTATTTGAGAAATGTACTCTTGAACCACACCAGTCTCCCTTTAATGAAATAACCTATAGAAAATCCTGATATAAAATAGCCTTTAATTCTGTGTTACAGACAATTAATAGAAATCTCTTGTCATACATTAAAATACACGTATCACATTTTGGTCCTTTTCACTTCTCCATACATGTATATGTATCATTTCCTCATGATTACTGTATTTATTGTAGATTGTAAACATATACTAATTTAAAAGGAAATCATTTTTTAAAATCCACTGTTATATCAAAGTGATATACATAATCAAGGTATATTTTTAAACCAGGAGAATTTCAGAAAATATCCTCACATTTTGTTATTGAAGTTCTTTTCTTTTGTTCTGAATCAGGTGCTATCATACCATGCAACATGTTCAAAAGCTGAAGTTGACAAGTTTAAGGTAAGGAGGAAATTGCTGTACTATCACTGCATGGAATTAAAGTTGGCCTGGCTAGCTGACCTGTTCTTACTTGCCTTTATAGTCCTTCCCTGTGGGAGGAGGGGGAATAAAGCAGACTAGAGTGTGTTGGGTTTTTACATTTCAGAGGGGAAGAGAGAGTCCTTTCTGGACCATTTAAACGATTCAGCATTTCTTCCTATTTGTTAGGTAAGCAATACATCAGGGAAAAAATTGAGAGATTGAGATAGTAATAGCTAACTTTTACCAACTGTTTACCTACTGTGTGCCAGGGACGATATAAGACGCTTTACCTGTACTAATTCGCTTAATCCTTACAACTTTGTGAAATACTGTACAAACTATTTTACAAGTAAGTAAACTGAGGCATGCCAGTGCTGCCTAGCCAGGCTGAACTATAAGGAGAATAGCAATCTGGCCCCAGAAGTGGTCGTAACCACCTGCTGTGTCGCCCAGGGTGACCTCCTGGCTCTAATATCTGCTGAGTCTATGAATGAGTCTTAAGATATTCTTTTTCAACTTAGTCAGTACTGTTTCCTTAAATGCAGTTTAGAATTCATGCTTATCTCCCTGCACTCTGACCAGGTAGGTTTTATTAGTGGTCAAAATATAATATAAGGAAATTTATTTTCCTCTCCTTCAAAATATTGTGTCTGCATAAGATCATGTTTCATATTGTAATGTTAATACATAGTATCACTTGATGATAGCTATTCTTCCATGCATCTCATTTGCACATAAATACATTCATCTTCCTAGGAAAAAAAATAGCAGAGAGTTTGAACTTGTTAATTCAATCACTGGAATTGAGTCATATGAACAACAGAAGGGAACAAACAAGAGCTCGAACACTGAGAGTAGGGGTAGAAGAATTCCTCAGAAGGCCAAGGAGCAGCGCCTATAGCAGGCATGTGATGATCTGCTTCTGCAGCTCCATTCGGGGTTGTGGTTAGACAGACGCTTACGTAAAAGAACTGCAGTGGAAGCCCAGATCAGGAGAGGCAATGCCGGTGACCGCTGACATCAGAGGAGGGAGACAGAGCAACCCAGACCACACCGGTCAGGGCCTGTATCCTGCATGCTCTTTTCATCTGTTTTCTGTTACCATAACAAAATATCCAAAATTGGGTAATATATAAAGAGTAGAGGTTTATTTAGCTCATGGTTCTGAAGGCTGAGACATCTAAGAGCATAGCACTGGCATCTGCTCAGCCTCTGAGGAGGGCCTTCCTGCTGCATCATAGCGTGGCAAGATAGAGCAAGCGTGCCAGCGAGTGCTGCTGTATAACAATGAGCTACTGATCCGGGGATGGGCTGATCCATCCATGAAGGCACAGCCGCATGACCCAGTCACGTCCAAGGTGTCTCATTTTCAACACCTTGCCCTGGGGACAAAACTTCCAACACGTTGAATTTGGGGAATACATTCACATATGAATTAGAATGTGAGCTCTGTTAGAGGGGGGCTTTTTGTGTATTTTGTTCACTGCTCTACATCTGCTGTCTTTTGTGGTTCTTGGAAATAGTAACACAATCAATACTTGTTGAATGGGTGAATGAATGAATGAATGAATCCAAAGAACATCAGTATTCTAGAACTCAAAACAATTAAATATGATAATATATCATTATTTTGTTTTTATATAACTTTTATTTAACATATTATGCACTTTGTCAATATTTGCATTAAAAATATTTAAAAGCCTTTTAACTTTAATAAAGTTTGGTATACATGTATCAAAATCTCACATGGTATCCTATAAACATGCATAATTTTATGTATCAGTTAAAGATAAATAAAGGAGTTTAGTTACCTAGAAACCTTTTTTATGGAAACACCCATTTCTCACTAAAATGTCAATATAATGTCCTATTATTATATTTACTATTATTATAGTTATTATCCTTACTAAAATTGCGAGGGGACATAAAGAGAAAAAAATAGCAATGAACTAAATATGCCTACAGGAACCTGACCACAACTATAGTAGGCCAAGATCCATAGCTGTCTACTTTCTAGAGGTTATAGATCTACATCCAGACTTAATTCTTTATTTAGAGTAAGGAAAACACTATTGTCTTAGAATTTGCCATGTATTTCTTTTGTTAGCTCACAAGCATACTAAAAAATATGAAGCATTTAAATTTGAGAAAAAAGGGTTATTTCATCTTCAAATTATGAGATTATTAACTTGATTATTAATTTGCTACCAGATTTTTATCCTGACAGATATAAGCTAGTATCCTATGACAGTGTAATTGAGATATAATAGATAATTTTAACCAAATGGCTTTTTCTTGTTATAGAAAGTAAATAAAACATTATCATAATTGGTAGCTGATGTCTATTGTAACTGCAGCAATAACATTAAAATGTGGTGAGCTTAAAATAATCCTGTATGTAGGCAGTGAAAAGAATTTACAGAAATTTCAGGCTGTGGTATGCACAGTGACAGTTTTCTAACACTGTAAGTAAATAACAGTAAAGAATTGTGTTGTTTTGGCCAATATTATATAAATATAGACAAGCCATATTTATATTCAAATAGAACTTTTGCTACCTGTAGTACTTTTTAAACAGAGATAGTTGAAATTTTAAAAAATTATCCAGTAACCCAATTGCAAATGTAGAATCAGAGTTATCCATGAAATTTCCTGAGTTGAACTATTAGAATTCCGAGATTAAGCCCATGTTGGAGGAGAAACTGATTTCATCATCTAATGCTAGAAAAATGTTGGCGGTCAACGGTGCACAAACCTATCCCAGTCCTTAGCTGGATTCTGAGCTGCACCACATCTGGGATGCAGAAATGTCTGAGAAAACAGTTAAATGTGGTTACTGACAAGTGAGATTGAGAGCCCTTCTGAGTCAAGAATTCTTCGTAATGGGAAGTTGGGCTAACAGACCTCACTGCCTAGATGATTCCAAGTTCAATATTAGATTTGTCTCACTTGTAGATTTAAGTTCTCAGCTGAGAATGCAAACAAACATGAAAGGCATGGACTTTGTGACAGTATCAGTGCTTTACACACTCCAACAGCATAAGGTTTCAGAGTATCAGCAGCACACATGAGTGGAACCCAAGGAAGAAAAGATCACTACAGACCAAAGGCCCCTCTTACCAGTGTAACCAGCAAAGGCTGGAGGCATCATTGCTGGTTGAGTGGTCACATATTAAGGGTGTGTAATATTGACCCTGATATAAAGGGGAGAGATAGAGATCCTATACTGCTGGAGAGTGATATTCACCATTAATTAATCCTAACTTGCTATCATTTGTATTTAGAGTTTGTGTGGCCTAGAGGACAGATTTCACACAAAATGAAATTTTTAGTAAATCTTTAATAATAACTAACACTAGGTTAATACCAATTTAGCCTCCTCATAGCTGGTCTACATATCTCACACCCCTTCATTTTGGGAGATTCCTTTCCCTTTTCAAGGATGACTCGGGGAGGGTGTTGTTTCTGGTTTGTTTTATACTGACAATCCTATTCTTTCTGTTGGTAAGAAATCTTCTTGGATTGAATGGTAGATGGGTGAGAGACATTAGAATCTGCAAACCTTTCTACAATTCTTTTACTGACAAGAATAGTCCTAGTTGTAGGGCCACCTCCACACAAAAAGACTGTAAAACTTCCTGGAAGTGATGAATTATTAACTATTTTTTAGAAGTCTAATTCAGGTTACAGTGTTACGAAATTATTCTTTATGGGTTGATTGGCATGTGCACTTAATGAAGAAAACATGACCAACAGAATGGTTTTATCTTCACAAGCATTTATGTGCTGATCTTCCATGAACTTGAAATAAGAAAATTATATATAGCAGATTTGTGCAGATTTTAGTGCCTGTTTATATCTCTTCATCTCTGTGCTAACGGGAGTAATGTATAAAGACCATATTGACAATTAGATCTCTTTGAAGATGACTGGTTTGAAAGGCTTTTAATAACCTGAAGATGCCAGCTGTGATAATGTAAGAAAATGAGTTTACTACATCAATTATATGCTCCTGTGATTTTATGTACTTTCCTTGGATTCCAATGCACTGGACAGATCAAACGTTTATCACTATACACTACCTGTTTACCAATTAAAATCAACTCGTGGACATTCTGGTGTTATATTGCCACCTTCTTATCATCCCTTCTTTCGATTCAGAACTGCATGGGTTACAGCTGCAATCACAGATGAGCTCGTTTACAGCACTGTAACTGCCTCAGTAATTACACGTCAATAATTCAAGTTGGTTGTTTGGGTTTGGACTACCTCTTCCATATTTCAAGATTTTAATGTCAGTGCCTAGGTCACAAATTAATATCCTGGTAAGGTAGATAAAACAAAGTACCAAGAATAGATACTCCTTGTGACATTTACATGCGGAAAGAACAGGCCTCGTCCAAAATGGGGTCCTCCCTCCTCCTCTGCAGTTTGTGCATAGGATATTATTTTCTAGGCCTTACTGTAATTATTATTGCCCAGTGATTTAGATGTGAGAAGTCGCTTTGAGCCATGAGACAGTCTTATGCATATAATGAGAAGCTTTGGGCTTCAGGGCATCTTGGGGCTGTACCCGCAGAGGTGTGTGTGTACTCGGTGCCTGCCGCCGAGGGTGGGCGGTGGCCCGGGCTGGGGATGCCTTTCAGCACCTGATCCTCTAGAGGGCGCTCCATTCTCTAATTGGCACAAAGGCAACGGCGTGCAAGCCACTGCCCTGGCCGCTTTCCCAAGTACGCAAAAGCCCAGTCCTTGCAGCAGCCTCTCACTCCGCTGACAGCAGTGACATCACAGCATTTACCCAACCGAGGCCACCCAGGGTGTACCGAGGCGGTGAGGTGGCGCAGGGCGCCTCCAGCTCCGGCTCCTCTCCCTTGGCGTAGCTGCTCCGGCAGAGGCTCCTCTGCCATCCAGGGTAATCCAGGACCTCGGTGCCGCCGAGAGAACCGGAGTTTTCTTTTGTTTCTCTTCAATCCAGCTGTCAGTTCTTGGTTTCTGAAATGCCACCTTCGGACATCTTGGGGACGTCTCTGCCATGCGCCTCAGCTTATTTCCACTGCAATTTAAAAGATGAGTTCGCAGCCACCCGCGTGGCATTTGGGTGCCACCGTTCACCTAACCTGCTCTGTCTCCTCCCTTGTCCCCACCTCTTGAATTTAGGAGGTTGTTTTGACTCTAAATAGTATTTATGCCACTTTTAATATCCGAGTGTGTTTTACCGTCAGGGAAAGTTATTGAAGGTCCACCAGGAAATTGAGCGCAGAGGAAAGAGCCGCATCAGCACTCAAAAGGGCATCCTCCCCGCGCCAGGCAGGGCAGGCCCGGCGCGCCCATAAATATGCGGTGTGTTTTGCGCCCCAAAGGCCGCCTCTCCTTATGAATTGTATCTTAATCAGCTGCCACATCAGAAAAAGGATAGTTGCACTTTGTCACTCTTGGGTAGCTAAGATGCTTGGGAGGGAGGGCTGGCGCGGGGCAGGGCTGCAAGCCCAGGCTGGCACTTGCTCCTGCTGAGGTGAGCGCTGCCACGGAGGACCTTCAAGGACCTGCCTGAGCCAAACACATCCTGGGAGGACCCCGGCCTCCTTGGACCCACTGCCACAGCCACTCTTTGTCACTTCTTCCCATTTGAAAACAAAGCAGAGACACTGTCATCGGGAGGTCACCGTGAATTTCTACTCTGCTGACGAGGAAGTATGGGCCTCGCCCCTATGTTAGCACAGCTGAGTTCCCCGCGTTCCCTGACCTCACCTGAAAGAAGACTCAGAGATGGGACCCTGAGGAGAGAACTAAAGGGTGGTTCGTTTTCCTTTTAGGAGTGTTAGGAAGCGGAGCGGTAAAGCCTAGAAGGTCCAGTGCAGAGTGCAAACGTGGCCTAGGAGAGCCAGAAGCCCTGACCTGAGAAGAGAGCTAGAGAGCCAACGGCCTCAGAACCTCCCGGAACACTGGGGTATCTGGGCTGTATCACTGGACTTTCTTTCTGCTTTAACTCTAATTCGAGCCATCTGTGATCGATGTCGAGTGGAGAAGTGAAAGGCATGCAGGGCCTCCCTCAGAGATAGGGGCTGGGTGGGAACAGTCCAGGTGGGTGTCCTTTCCTCCCCCATTGCACAGCCTCCCGACCACTGTGTGGACTCCATCCCCTCACACTGTCAGTGCTCTGCTCAGCCCCCCACTCCTCCCACTCACTCTGCTCCCCTGCTCCTGTTCTCCATCCTCCCTCAACTCCGCCCTGGACCCAGCTGCCCGTGAACAGTACTATTCTGTTGACACCAGGTTCCTGCTCGCAAAGCTCAACTTCTTCTAGAAGCCTCAAGATTCTGCCATTTCAGTTCTTTAACTGGACATTAAAAGCACTCTGACCTCTAACCGCCAGTTCACTCTTCCAACCTGTTTCCCATAATCCCATTTACTCCCCTCACTAGTTCTATTTCATGTTTCCGCCCACTCCCTGACCTTTCCTATCTCTGTTCTCATCCTGTCTCTATCTCTGTATGTTAAAGTCCTAATAGTCAGAGCAGAGCTGGGTGTGATGGTACATGCCTATAAACCTAATACTCTGGGAAGGTGAAGCAAGAGTGTTACAAGCTCCAGCCCAGTTTAGGCAATTTAGGGAGTCCCTGCTTCAGAGGAAAAAACAAATAAAATATGTGTATATATATATTAAAAGAGTCTGGGGTTGTATCTCAATGTGAAGGTCCTAGGTTCAATCCCCAGTACCATCTTAAAAAAAAAAAAAAAGTCCTAATAATCCATGTGATCCTGCTCAACACACCCCTAGGAAGTTGCTCCAGCTGTCCTTCAGGAGAAAGTGACCTTCTCGTTTGTCATCTTTATCATACTTACAAAGCTTTGTGCACCTGTCTAATCAAATTGTTAAACTAGGATCATTTTTAGGGGAAAATCCTCATTTTACTAATTTTTGTAATCTTCACATTACTTATAGCCGTGCTTTGTACATAGGCACTGAAACATTTCTACCTTGTGACCAAGTTCATTCAAATGTCATTGTTAAAAATTATAATGGGTAAACTTGAATTGAGGGCCTATGATGGAATATGTGAAAATTTTGCCTCAACCCTTGCTTTATGTTGTTTAAAACCCTTGTTTTGGGCTGGGGATTTAGCTCAGTGGTTCCAGTGCCTGCCTCACAAATGCAAGGACCCAAGTTCAATCCCTGGTACCAAAAACAAACAACCCTTGTTTTATGTTCTTGGCTGTTAGTTCCCTGTTTTCCCTACACAGCCTAAACTATGAATATAAAGGGATTACCTTTGCTTTCTATAGGATAAGTGCCAGCCCTATTCTCTCTGGAGTGCTCCATAGTGACATTGTCTCTCTTCTCTGCTGCAGGCAGAAGCTTCTTGCCATTAGTTTTTTGGTTATTTCAGCAATTTCTTTACTATTAAATAAGATTCTTCACTTGTGTATCCTGCTACTGCCACCCTGCTGACTAAACTTTTAAAAAGCCTATTTTTTCCTTAATCCTCAAAATGCCTAATAGTTTATTGTATTTGCATTTACTGTTTTGCATCATTCTAGATCCTATCTTTCCTAACTACTTTAAAATCGTGTACTAGTTTGGTAATTCATTCTTTCTCTTTCTTTCTTTCTTTCTTTCTTTCTTTCTTTCTTTCTTTCTTTCTTTTTACTTGATGGAAAATGGATCTATCTGAAATCCTAAAAATGTTCATAAATTATGATTCTATTGGTCCCAAGGCTCTGTATAAAATGCAAAATGCTCAGAGAATGTCTGACCTCAGGGTTTTCTGCAGACATAGGAACTAAAGCTATCCCTTTACGAAGTCTTTGTAAAGTCATGAATGCAGGAGGTCAAGAGTGAGCAAGTATGTGCAGAGAAAAAGCAACTATCAACCTCTTATTTTTTCAGGGCTTCAAGTTCCTCATCTGCAAAACAAAGCCATTTTCAGATCTAAAATGCTGTAATTTTTATGAGTCTATAAAATTTATCTCTGGGAGCAAAGGGGATAATAAAACACAAAGCAACATAAATGTTGACAAAACACCTTGGGATTTTTATGATTTTGAATACTCAAAGGCTTGAATTTAAACTCTGTTTAAGAATTTGGGTGTTTGACAGAAAACCTGGCTCAGCTTGATTTAATTACACTTTATAAGTAATTTCTGAACTCCCTCATGACTATATCATATTTTAGGGGTATCTTAGTTACTTTTGTCATTGCTGAGATAAAATACCCAACATCCACAAGTTAAGGGAGGAAAGGTTTATTTAGCTCACAATTTGTCAAGGTTTCAGCCCATAATCAGCTGGCTCCAAGGCAGGGTAGCACAGCACAGAGGGATTGCAGAGGAGAAATAGTTCATGGCAGGCAGAAAGTAGCAAAGGCACAAGGGACAAGCACAGCATTTTCTACCCTTTCTATCTTATCCAGGCTACTTAGGGCAGGTAGCATGCACACCTTTAGTCCTAGTGCCCTTAAGCCTAGCATTGCACCATGAATCAATCACAGCATCACACACTCTAGATCCAGCCAACTCTGAAAAAGCCCCACTAGGACTACATGAAGCTTTGGGAGCACCTCTAGACATAAGCTATAACAAGGGGTAATAAAATGAAATCGTGCTCATAAGGAAGATAAGTGATTACGTAAGATGAGCCTTAATCTCATCAGTTTTGAAACTACACATTAATGCTACCTATAAATAAATGTTTAAATAGCAATAATGTATTAAAGACTAAGAAATTGCAGGGTATATGAAAAGTTCTTCACATTTTATTAAGCCTCTTAACCTCTTGGTGAGGGCAGTGTTAGCATAGCCCAATTGTATGTATGAAGCAACTAAGAATCAAAAAAACAGCAACAAAGAAGTGCCCATCTGCTTTGATTTTTCCTGTCCAATGTTCTGTTTTTACCTTGAAGACAGTGGCTGAGTTGGAAAATGAAAACAATGTCATGGGTTTTTATTCTTATTTCTTTTGATTCTGCTATTATTTTGGGATCCTTAGTGGCATTTTGATAGTTTGGGGGCCAAATAACCATGAATGATAGTGATATCTGAGAAATAATTCTTGGCTGAATGTAACATACCATTTGCATTTAAAGAAACTATTCATGGACCTCTTGAGGCAATATATAGTGCTGTTTTATTAGAGACTTCCCTTTGGACTATGATTATACCAGCAGCTTCTTACCCCGGGATTTCAGACTGCTTAGAAACCTAAGGAAATTGAAAACAGCAGACACGATGAAGACATTGCATCATTCTCAGCAAGAGGGTGCATGATCCATTATCCTGACATCTCACCTGTCTTCCTTAGTCTGATGGGCTATCTAGCTCTATAGAAATCTCTCAACATCTGGAAAGCGCAAAGGAAAAGGAGCGGTCCTGCTTCATTATCCTGAGCTCTCCAGGCATGCCAAGTTACTTTGTAAGAAAGATAACAAGGATAGGAGATTGTAAACATCAGTTTAATGATAAAGCACATGTGAGGAGATAAAGTCTTATGTTTAAGGCATAAGAACTTAGGAACTAGAGACTATTTAAGGGAAGATCGCAGATGAAGAATGTGAGGCTGAGTTTATATTTGTATAATCTTTCCTATAGTGATACTTGACATTAGGGACGTAATGAATTGTACTCTGCTTATCTGAAATCAGATGATTTTAACATATGGTAAGTTTTTTAAAATTTAAACTTGTTATTCTTCAGTTTAAAGAGATGGTCATGTGAGTCAGGGTTTCAACTCTGGTTTGTGAAAGAATCTCCAGGCAATTCACTGTCTCCAAAGAGATAAGGAAATGGAAAATCAGCAGGAAAGCAGAGTCTGAGTTGAAACACTTTGGCCACTGGGTGCCATCCTTGCTCCACATAAGAATTTCCTGAGCCACATATTTAGCAAAATGGTTAAAGCCCAAAAGACAGTAATTTAAAAGTAATTTCAAGATATAATAATGTTTGTGAGTGTGTGTGCATGACCCAGAATACGTTAGTGACACGGGCAGCCTATTCATTTGTCCAGGCATGAGGAGGAAGGCCCAGGGAAGTCTGCCCTTTGGTTTGGCCTCCTGAACAGAACCAGGGTAAGGCCCTTGTGCTTGCTATACCTGTGTGAGGCAGCCTGCGGCACAGGGGAAGCAGCATGCAGGGGCTAGGAGTTGATGAAGTGTTGCAGTAGGCATCCGGAGGTCAGCAGGTCAGATGCTCCATTAATTATTTTTATTATTGTGTGTAATTGCAGCATGCATGCAGCACAGTGCTTGAACTTGGCTGTCTGTGTGGCTGTCCTCTCACCCTTCGAATGCAATGCTTTCATGACCTGAGCTGGTGAAGCTATTAAGCACTCTTTTTCTCTCCTACCCTAACGCTGCATAATGGTGAAATGGTAACTCTGGAGGCTCTTTGCTCCCCTAGAAGTAATTCCTAGAGCTGACAAAGATGCCGCCTTAGCCAGGCATCAGAACATGCAGAGTCAATAATACCATAACTGTGCAGGATTCTGCTGTTTTTGGATTTGAGGCTCATACATAAATCCAGGGAATGAAACTCGGTATAATGAACCATAGCCACAGAGAATATTCTAAGACTGTCATGTAATCCAGGCTGAGGCCAGGGCCTCAAATGTTTGGTTTAAACTAAAAGGAATTTAGTGAGGAATTTAGAGTAGAAAGCAGTGAACCATTAAAACTTTAATAAACATTGTAAAACTGCTGCAATGAAAAAACTCTAAAAGCCTTCCAACAAGACCGCATTGTAGAAGGGATCTAAGCTCAAAATGGATTTTGCCTTCTAACCTTAGGTGGGGCCACTGCAGCTGGCCTCAGAGCTGGTCCTAGAAGCTGCCTCAGAGTGGCATGTGCAGGTTCTCCCAAAGGTTCGGTGTAATTAAATCCACACCCCATGAAGGACAGTATGTGAAGAGCTGGTGAGACCCTACGAAGTCAGACACTGCTCACCCCATCTGGGAATAAGAGGCTTAAATACTCTTCTGTGGCTAAGCACCTGCTGGTGGATAGACTTTAAAATATATTTCCCGGGTTTACTGTAGGCTAACACAATGACAATTATACACTTTCAAATATTGCTGTTTACCCAGAGTAATGCTATTAGCACTGCAGCATTCTTGCTGATTGAAAGTGCTCTCCTAGCTCTCTTTTTGAGGAATGTTTGCAGTGACCTCGAAGTGACTGTATCCCACTTATGTATCAGGCAGCTGATGGAAAACTCACACTGTCAGTTTGGAGGCCCATGTTCCTATGTCCTTTTCATTGGGTTCCCCTCCTCAGTGTATGCTGAGTCCACTCAGTGTGACAGTGGCCTAGAAAACAACAAACATCACTTGTCAGGCTTCTTTTTCATGCTTACCTGTTTTAACCTATTTGATTGTCATCTCAACCCTACTATTATTTTTCTTATTTTACGGATGATTAAACTTAGACACACAGAAGAATATCCAGCTAATTGCGATGTAAAAATTTTAAATTTGAGGTATGAGTGAGTGCACCAAATTTGTCATACTCTCTCTTGAAATGACAAACTCATTTTGCTTTGGAACTGTGTCTGTCCTTGGCTGGGCCCTATCCTCACGGTCTGATTATGAGCTTTCATGTAATCTTACCTTTGTTACTTGACAGATGATTTCAGATCCCTGTAGAGTATGTGTGTTTGTTCTTAAGGTACCATAGTTTATAAGGTAACCCAGCCTCATTGTTATAGCAGTGTGCTTCCTCAGGGGTCAGCATTCTGCAGTACCAACTGTAAGAGACAGGGCTGGGGGAATCTAACAACAGCTTTTCCCTCCAAAGGGTAAATCCCAAACAATTCTTGTGCTGACTGATCTCATTCTTCTTGCTACTAGGTTCATTTTCCAACATTTATTATAATTCACCTCTGGCCTTTCCAGAAACAGAAAGGGATTCTGGAGAGAGCCAGCTTTTGATGATTTCTGTAGGAACAGGTGGCTGTCCTCACTGTTGGGCTCAAGCTTGTCAAACAACTATGAAACACTAAAGCGATTTTTGAGGAGGGACATGTTGTGCTCTCTACTTCTCCACCAAGAGAGAAAATCAGAATTCAGAAAAGAAGGCAGGGTGGTAATAATGACTGCTTTGTTACAATATGAAAAAAATCATAGGAACTGCCCTCCACTTAAAACCATGGAGAAATTTATGTTTCTACCTGAAATATCTTTCGAACAATCAGTGATCTCCTTGAAGCAATTCTACTCTAATTCTGTGAGTTGTGTTCAAGAGAAAAGGCTGATCATTTTGAAAAATCAAGGGTCAGCACAACCATCTGCATTGAAGTAGATAGAGCTTCTGTCTGCACGTGAGGTCTTCCTCGCCCAGGTGGGAATTTTCTCATGAGAGGGCACAGTGGAATGGGGTGCAAGGTGTCAGATGGAAAATATCCTTTCTCGGTGTAATGCATGAGCTTGAAGTCATAACCCATTTGAAGGGTTACAAATGGAAGGGTAGTGCATACCTAAAGGACAGACTGCACCATGTAATATCCTTCCACAAAGCCAACTGTTGCATTTGGAACCATTTGACAGCTCCCAGAGCTGACCATGGTGACCTCGCTAGGCATCCAGGCAGCACCTTTAGTCAACAGTGCACAACCTTACATTGCAACATGGGGCTCTGGTCTGTTCACTGAAGATTGGCTTTCTTTACAAGGGGGTAAATGTGGCTTCTGTCTGAGCCTTGCTTTCTCATCTTTCAGCACTAACCTCTAGAAAGGAATGATCCCAAGTTGCAGTTTAGAGAATCTGAGGGATATTTTCTGATTGATTCAGTTTGGTTTGCATATCTGTAGGCTGTGAGAAGAGGTTTGCTCATAGAAGAAGGTATCAGATTCCAGGTAGAAACAGGTGCTGAGCATGGAAGAAGAACCAATTCCTCTAGAGAGGAGAGATGTACCAGGGAGAAAATCATTTCTGACTTCACAGGTGAGGTATCCGTGCACATAACTTTCAGTCCCAGTAAGACCTCCCATGTCCTCTTTTATGGCAAGCAGGCATTTCTGAGACACAGGTGAAATGCTCACAAACCCCCTTTATAGCTGGTAGACACTGGGTGACATAAGTAATTTAGCTGCTGAAATGCCTTCCCCAACAATATTGACTGGATCATATCATTGAATAGAATGTTGTATTATGTCCTTAAAACTTTCTATTTTCATACTACTGATCATCCCGATTTGACTCTCTAATACCCAAATTTTAGAAGGCAAATAAATATAACTTCCATGGATGTGCCAATTAAATTGACCCAGGAACTCCTCGCTAATGACTCCTTGGGTCATATCACACCAGCATCTTTATGTTGTGCTCTAACACTGGAGTCTCTGATGTATAAGCAGAAAAAGGTCCATTCAGCTGGATCAACCAGTAGCCTACAGGTTTCTCCTGAGTAGTCATGTCATTATGAATTAATTAGGGCCTACAGGATAATTAAGCAATAATAGGCCAAACATCCCTACGCCCAGTATTTGAAACTCATAGTAAAATAGTTCAATTTCTAATCTACTTCCTGGCCTCATTAGAATTCAGTTAGTCGAAGGACATTCTTTCCTAGAGGCTCTTTGGCAGATTTGTGTGTGAACAGTTAACCTAGTGTTAGCAAAAGCAGTTACTTGTATCCAAACAATTCTCTCTGGCTGCAAAGATGAAGACCAAGCTGTTTAGACGGGACTGTGCTTATCTTCCCATCAGGATGCAAATATTTTAAGTGGACAGAATGAGATAAACTGCATCCAGTGCTGCCCCAGACATTGACTGCATCCTGTGGCTGCCAGAATTTTGTGCTTGAAGGTCAAGAGACAAAGGTGAGGGAGAGGATGCTGGAGAGAGGAGATACAGAAAAATTTTAAAGTCCTTCTTGACACCATTGACAATTTATTTCCTGAATAAACAAGTATGGAATTTAAAATATATAAATACATATTCTACAAAAGATGTGTAGAAATATCCATATATTTCTTGAACAGGAAGAGCGGCTCATCAGACCATGAAAAACAGGGTATGTGAGGGTGAGACAACTTTGAGGGATTTTTTTGTGAGGGTTTTTTCCCCTGCAGTATTCCCTTAACTGTTCTTCAAATGCCTGGATGTAGACTCCAGGAGATTTATTTTTCTTCTAACAGGGTATGTTATAGTTGTCACTCAGCCTTGAAATAGTTTTCCTCTTCAGCAGAACATAAGGCCAGTGATATATTTGCGTAGCTATTCCCACCTGTCACTTTTCTGCCAGCCTTAATGCATCAGCATTGCACAGAAAGCCCAACCAGCCAATGGTGGACTTCTAAGCTGTGCATTTGTGGGACTTGTTTTCAAAATATTCGCTGTCACCCAGCAACAGGAAGAAGTATTTCATTGGCTTTCTCGCTGTCAGATGGAAAGGAGGATGGTCGAGATGCAGATGGCCCTCAGCTGTGAAGATCAAGATGCCGCATGGGGTGTGGGGGGGGTAGATGTTTAGACAAAGGAGCCTGTCAGTGACAAATGTAGTATTTTATGAATATAGTATTTTCATCATCCCCTCAAATAAAAATCAAATGTAAAAGAATGGCACTACACCAGCTACACCAGGTAGTTTTAATCTGCAGTGTTTTAATGTGTATAAAACATAGATGCTGGTCCTGGATCTTATCTGCTGGATGAAAGGAAGCACTGGTGAGTGTGGGTCCCACAGGAAATGATTTAGTGCTTTTTGACGTGGAAACAATGAAGCCAGAGCTGGAGTGCCGTGTGGAGTGGGTTTTCTAAATGCAAAGTAAATCTCCAAAGTTACTTTATCAATATCTGATCTTGTGAATTATGTTGCCCTTAAAAAGTTCTTCATTCTGCTTAGCTCTTTAGAGTGAGCTTTTCTCCCAGAGAAAACAAAGAGAGAGCCAAGGATCAAGTCTGGTTTGCCTGGGCTTTAGGAGGATCCAAGTCTATCCATCTATTATAATTTCTCTCTCATGTGGTCCCGTGCAATCCATAGAGGAAAATAGTTTTGCTTTTTCTGTTTTTATTCTTTTGTTGTCATTATAACAGAGAACTTAATATTGACTAGATGCACATGTGCATCAAAGCAGTTAGGGAATACTCTGAAAAGAACAAGCTGTGAAAAAAACAAAGAAAACACATTTTTAAGTGCTGGGTTTTAAACCCAAAACTTCACACAAAGTAGGCAAGTGGTCTATCCCTGAAGTACCTCCTCAGCCCAAAATATAAATTCTTAATGAGATGAAACCAGTCCTTGCTGAAGACCCAACCTCTTGCCATGAGCATCTTCTCTCAATAATGAAAAATAGTTAAACTCCAAGTGTTTCAATGCCAGGAACCCATACATCTCCTGTCATTGGTTGAGGACTTGAGTCTAGGGCACACTGAATAGTTTAATTATTAAGTGCTCACTTAGTATAAAATCTTCATTGCTGATTCACCTGGACATCAGCTTACCTGATTGCTTTGAGTAGCAAAATGGAGGGAAGGAACTATCTGCCTTTCTAGAGAGTCACAGTGGAAATTAGCCATAATTAATAGTAATTATGATTAACAATGGGTAGCATACTAACTACAGATCCAGTACTATTACATGCATGTTAATTCTGTAGACACTAACTGATTAATATGTGACCATTACTTCTGCAAACCTCTAATGCATATAAATAATTTATACACTCAAATTTACCTTTGGTAGTCTAAGCTCCTTTAAAACTGCTATATTTGCAGTACTTAACAAAACACCTAATACATGGTAGGAGCTCAGTAAAGTATTTGTTGAATGAATAAAGCAATCAATTTTTTTTTTCCGGTACCAGGAATCCAAGTAGGAACCTTGCAATTGCTGGGCAGGCACAGCACTGCTGAGCTACATCTCCTGGCCCTCCTGATAGATTTGTGATTGAATTAATGAGTCAATAAATGACACAAAACTTGTGATGCTCCCTGAGCTTCATGGATGATGAGCCTTGAAAAGCTGCATAACATTTAGATCTTTGTTCACATATATGTTTCTAATGGAAACTAAACTCAGGAGACCTAAGATGTAATCTTACTTCTTTGCCTCTCTATGAGATAAATAGTGTGATTATCTCACTTCATGGATGATGAGACTGATGCCTAAAGAAGTCAAATAAGTCACTTGAGTTCATAGAATTACTAAGTCACAGTAAAATTTGAGCCCAGGTCTAAGCCAAGCTCATATTAAACAAGTCTGCTTTCACTCCCGTGGATTTTTTTTTTAAGTACTAAAACATGAACTCAGGAAGAAACACTTCTTTTGTTTCAAAGCCAATGTTCTATTTCAAGACATTGAGGAGAAATTCAGAGACTGTTTTGCTTATGAAATTCAGATACTATTTTGGAGATGATACAAAATAAACGGAGAATCAAGATGCAAGTATGATGAAACTGCAATGCTCTGGTCATTTAGGCAGAGAATGGCCCCTGCCCAGTTGGCCATCACTCACACTAGACATGGGCTCAAAACCCAGCTCTGCCTCATACTTGCCACATGACTGTGAGCAATGTTTTAACCTCCATGATTACAAAGTAGGATAAGATGAACCACCCCAGGGGATTGTGGGAGTCTTAAGTGGGATAACAATATAGCAAGAACCTGAATTTTTATCCTGGCACATTGTAGATGCTTAAAAAATAAATGCCTTTTAAATTCTCCTATACCTTTAAATGGAAAAGATAAAGAATCTCATTTGTTTAGCAGAATATGAAAATGAATCTTTAAAATTATCTACCCTTTCACTTTGGTCTCTCTTAATCAGTAAGTGTTGCTTCCTTATTTAAGAAAGAAGAGATACGTTTTCTATTTTTGGCAAACTTTAGAAAGGCTCAAACACAAGGTGCAAATTCAGAGCCAGATATCTACATTAGACAAGGCTTTCTGAGACTCCAGTTCCCAGCTCCCATTTCTATCCCAGCTCCATGTCCCCCGCAAATGACCAAATGATGAACATCTCTGGGGCTTCCAGCACCTGCTAGCTCCGTGGGAGACAGGCGATCATCAACTGCAGAGAAAGCCTCGAAAGATCCATCTACAGTGGTTCTCACCATCTCTTGTGAGGAAGAGGCATTCCTCACTTACCTAAAGTAACCTACCAGCCAGCACAGGTTTCAGGAAAATTCTAGGTGGAGAAGATGGCTGGCCCCTTCCCACTAAAAATCTCAACATTCAAGGAGAAGGAAACATAATAAGGAATGAGCTCATGAAAATAGCAAATCAGCTCATCAGCTAAAATGGTTAATAGATCCAGAGCTGACCTCAAAGAAAACTTCTCTGACATATAAGAACTTTGAAGGGATTTTTTTTTTTAATTCAGTCTGACTCCATGCACTAGAAAGGGGATAATTAGGATGCATAAGTGGTAGGTCCGTGTCAGGGACCTGGCCTGACCTAACCTCTCAGCCTTGGCCGGACATTACATTTGCCTTGGGAAGAGAGCCTTTAAGAATAATACTAATGCCTGGGCATCACCCCAGAACAACTGAAAGAGGTGGGGCAGGTGCCGGCAGCTAAGAAGAAAAGCACAGGTCTAACTAACGTTTCCTGAACTGGTGCCTCATAGAACACCGCTCCACAGACTATTAATAGCAGTGCTTCACACACCCCCAAAACATATCCTAGTACAGGATCAAATAAAAATGTAAAATAGTAGATTATATAAAGCTAAACAGGTGTACAGTTTCTGAGACTTGGCTTGTATGCCTTCGTTAGACATTCTGCCTCAAATGGCAGAGTATCACTTTTACCCAACCACTTTTGACCACACCTTTTTCCAAGCCCATTTGCTGGCAGCTTCCATCACTGTGCCAGGGAGCACTAGGCTGAGCACATGCTGGCCTGGCACAGGGTCTACCTGTTGTCAAGGGAAGGGCACAGAGAGTCTTGACTAGAGCCATTTGCCAGTGACCACATTCTGTAGTCCGAAATGCTACAGGACATCCAGAGCTTGGCACTGACACTCTTTTGAGAAAGAGCCTTTAATTATTATGCTCATCATTAAATAATTGTTGCAATAAACTCTTGTCTCAGGAGTTTCCAAAGAGCAAGTCACTTTAATTACAGTAATGTGTATTTCAGAGCTGCTCCATTTTTATTGTCAGTATTTCTGTCCTGAAAAGAAAATGTGTTGCTGTTGTGAGTTGTAAATTGCCTCAGAGAAGAGCTCCTAAAATTCATATTGCCTTAGAATACCCAGAGACACTCAGAGAGCAGGGCTTTACCTTCAACCAGGGATCTCTGAAAGAAGCTGGAAATAAAACCGAACTGACAGTGATACTGAGCTTGAGTATGTGCAGGAATTAACGATGTACTAACTATCTAACTGCCTAAAATAAAATCGGGTAGTCAGTGATTTGTATTTTACTGAGCAGAGGTGGCAAGGTTTCTTATGTGCCACTGAGATTATGTACCGTTGTAAATGAACCCTAAACTCCAGTTCATGGGATCTGAGAAGCGAGCTCTTAGCCTGCATCTTCCCTTCTGCCTCCAGTGTTCCCTGAATATCTCTTATTCCATTATCCACCAGCATCATCTTTCTATTCCTAGTTGGTGATATATATCCTGCAGCAGTTTCTAAGTCACCGTGAGAGCCAATAGCCAAAGGGCTTCTGACATTATTCAAATCATGTATAGGGAAAGTAATAATGATAATAATAATAACCATAATTGCTGTAAGTGTCAAAACAACTCTCTGAGATTAGTATCTTGGTTTTCCTGGTGATGGACAGCTCAGAAAGGTAAAGAGACTTGCTCAAGTCAGCCTCCAAGCTGGGGTTGGAGCTGCTGTCTATAGACACTCTTCACAGTAGGCCCTGATGTTAAATGTACCGTACAACTTATTTTACCAATTAAGGGAAATGACAATTAAGATGGGGGTGACAGAGGGAATATGTTTAAAACTTTACATGGGAACTATTTCAGAATATTTTGGTCTTCCATCTGTAAGTGTGAATATTTTTACAAAACTTTTCAGTTCTTTGAAGAATATTTGGCCTCATATAATTATGGTCTTTATTGGCCAAAATGATTTATAGGGCTTAGAATAGTAGATTAGTGGTGTGTGCATATGTATTTCTATTTATATAGCTATAGATACATATATACGCCAGTTTCCATGTTGTGCAGAATTATCTTCTGGCTGAAATAGGAGTCTTATATTTGGGGACATCTAGAAAGGAAGTATAAAAAAGAACAATAACCAAAAATGGAAAATAAAGACAGTTAAAAGATGAATTCCTATATCCCCAGCAAAAATAATGGTAGATTATTGATAAAATATATTGTGTGAAAAGTGATCCACCCTAGTCTGCCTATGCAAGCGCATATACTATATTTGAGTCAAAAAAATCATTTGGGGCATTTATCCACAATATTTTTTTACTACCTAATTCTAAGGCAGAAAATTTCTAGTTCTGAAAAAGGCATCATGATATTTTATTTTTATTCTCTAGAAAAGTTTCCACTGCTGAAGTATAATTCTATCTATATAAATAACCTACCATCAGGTGTTTTATATCATATTCAATGATAAACTCTGAAATGTAGTGGTTTTTTTTGCTTTGACAGCCCATGAAATTCGTCATCTATTTTCATAGATCCTTCATTCAGAAAAAGATTTGATTTTTAAGGATTTGTGGTCCAAGCAGAAATATGTGAATAAAAGATTTGCAGCTTTTAAAATCAACATCAGAATTTACTGGTAAAAACCTAGAGTCAGTGGTGAAATGTTATTGTAATCATTTATCCTTTGTGACCTTTAAAAGAATAAAAATATAGCTGCTGCTTCGTGCTCATAGTTTATATCTAGCACACTAGATAAGCACAAGAAGTTTTTTCATTCATCTTGCAGTCCATGACTTTCCCAAGAATTCCCCTACGCTGTCTGTTGCCAGGAGGCAGTGGCACTGTGTGATCCCAGTATCTAAAAAGATGCAACTACACAAGCTAGAAAAAAGGGCTTTACTCATCTTATGTGCCTTCACAAGAGTAACTAGAATGGAGAGCAGTAGGACCTGATTCCTTTTCAAAATTTAAATGTACAATCTGTGTTCTCCCTTTCTCAGGTCTATTAGTGTGCAGTTCTTCTATATGGGTCCATAAAAGTGGACTTGATCTAAAATTTCCACTTAATCAAGTTATCAGAATGGAAAAATATTTCCTTTCAGTGGGAATTCTGATTTTAAAAAAAATAATTCGCTCAGGTAAATTGTATTACTTATCATTTATCAGATTTATTAAACATGTTCTTGTGTTCTAATCATTCTTCATATACAAATATAAATATGATCATTATATTAAATTATCATCTTAAATGTCTCATATTCCAGACAAAAACTACAGAATGCTGGCTTTAGAGTCAGTTCTGTGAGCAGTTAAGCCAGGCACCTTGAATATAGGTAAATTCTGCCTCAGGCTAGAAGGTTCACTTGGTGGGTACAGTAGGGTCTGCATTAGAATTGTAGATTCTGCCACCAACAGGCACTCTCACCTTGGGTAAGTCTTTCAGTATCTCTGGCATTGGGCAGGCAGGAGCCCACTTCTATCATTTTGTGTTTTCTGAGTGATATCCAGAGGCCCACATCTGTCCTTTTGTTGGTTCAAATGAGCTGAGCAGAGGGTGAGACCAATCCTTTCCTGAAGTCCCTAAATGCTACAGACAGCATGATGAGAGGCAGGCCACAAGCTGAACAAGAAAGCCAGAGATTCAAGATGGAATCTTAAGAATCAGAAGAGATAGTGAGTTCCAGGTCAGTCTCAACTACATAGTGAGACCCAGTCTCAAAGAACCAAAAATAAGGAGAACCACGCCTGCTCCCGACCCAGCAGCCATCGCTCAAACGCCGGGAAGGTAGCCGCGCGGGCGCCCCTGAACCCCCATAAGCCCCCTCTCCCCGCACTCTCAGACCTCCTGACTGTGCAAGTCTTTGGACCCACTCTGCAAAGACAGAGGTGGTCATCAAGGGTATTTTTCTGAGTTCCCAACTTTGAACATCTTTAAAGAAAGGGCGGGGGAAACCTGTAATAGAACGTTGCGGAATTCAACCATTCAGAAGGATGGGGAACTCAATCTGGGCCTTGCAGCCCGAGGTCATTCAGCGTCATGGGGTTCAGCCATCAGCTAACTGAGATCAGGGGTCTTCTATCCTCACTCTGTCTGAGCCATTAAAAGGTTAATATATTACATTGAAAAGTTTGTTCACTGCAGAAATGTTCTGGACTGCTTCTTGATTTCAATTTAATTCAAATGATTTAAGGGCGACAGACTAGTGACTACCACAGGTGGTCAGTGTCCAAGTTGTGCTTGATCTTAATGTGTTGCTGATTGTATCAGTTGGGGTAAAGCATTGCCGTTGATTTGATGAGCTGTTTTCCCTGATGTTATGAAGATGAGAATGTC
>NW_022900938.1:18655544-18682534 GCF_012274545.1 Fukomys damarensis
TATTACTCTAGAATGTTCTCTTTCCAGATGATGATTAAGAGGCTAATAGAAAAAATGGTGCCAGGTACCACAGCAGCAACAGAACTTGGCTGTTGTCTAGATATTATTCTTTTCTTTGGTTGTTTTTTTTTTTAATGGAATGTGCTGAATGTCAATAATTTTGTTCAGATGACTGCAGAACCTGGAAAAGCTGTTGCTGCTATCAATGCATAACATACTATTATTAGTCTTTATACACACACACACACACACACACACGCATATATATAAATTGAATTTTGGGAAGCTTTAACAGTGCTGCCAACTTTGGAAAAAGTCATCCCAATTTACTGTGTTGACTTGGCATTGTACAGAAATGGACAACCATATTGGTCTAGAAATGTTAATTTATTTTTATTTTTTTTTTCATGTGTACAGGGGTAACACATCGTACTAAATATGTAAGGTCATATCTATGTGGGTTTGATTACAGAAACTAATAAAGTATTCTCTAAATAATGAAAAAAAGAATAAGATAAGACTATAAGAGCGAGAAGCAATTTAAATATGCTCAGGGACCATTTTCATCTCCAGAATTAAGGATTATTTTGATGTTACATCATTGCCTTTTCTCTTTTACTTTCCTTTTTAGTTTTATTTTAGGATTCCCTATTTTTAATGTTCATACAGAGATTTCTTTAACTGAAATACCGAATAGTTTCTTTGGTGTGAAAAACTATAATAGTACACAGGATCCTAATGAGATAATTAATAATGTGAAATAGGAAGTAAAGGGCTAAAGGTGTAAGGAAAGTGGGAAGGGTGGGGGAAAGGTAATAAGGGAGAGGAAAAAAATATGAGAAACTGAAAAAATGGAAATAAAGTATTTGTAAATGGGGAGGGGAGGAGGGGGTGAAGGGAGGGCAGGGACAAGGGGGAAAACGAGAATCAAGACCTATTATGTAAAGGTACAGAATCCCAATGATGAATGTAACTGTATTTGTATACCTAAATTGTACCAATAACCTCAATAAAAAAGAAAAAAAAAAGAATCAGAAGAAACCTGGGCATGAGGTGGAATTGGAATAGGAAAGAAGAAAAATCAGTAGGATGATTCTGGCATCTCTACAAATTTAAACTGGTCCACGAAGGCTATTTGGAATGTTGTCCCAGGTACTTCCAGAATCAACTTCTATACCTCTTTTAAGAGTAGGAGATCCAGAGCCAGCTTGGGCTTGGTCCAGATGCTCCACAGCAAAATCCATCCCATCTAACAGTGAAGAGTGTTGAGTTGAAGTGCAGGAAAGGTTGGTCCTCAGGCTGCAGGGAGTTCAGGGACATAAGCAAATGAGTACAAAGTAGATTAGAGATTAGAGCAGGTGGTTCCCAGAGCTGGGAGAAATTTAGGATTGGGTGCAAATTATCAAAACAGGCCACAGTTAGAGGACCATCTGATACTCTTTCAAGAGCAACGAAGCAGGTCCCTGCAGAAGCTGTCGTGCTTTTCCTACTATCCTCTGCTCCTTCTCCTCCACTGCTGAGGATCTTACCCCCAGAATACCTGACTGTTGCACAAAGGTAGTAAGCCAACCATTTCCCTGCTGCTTTTGCTACTGCCATCCCACTAAAGCTTTAAGCATTCCTGCTTCCCACTTCCGTGCAGCTGAAATCATGGCATTTATTTTCTCTTCTCTTCTCTTCTCTCCTTTGCCCACCAGCTCATACCCACCCCACCCATCCACAGTTTTGCAGTCAAGTTTAAAACTTTCCCTTCCAGGGAGTGATTAGTGTCTGTTTGCACTCTTATTTCAAGTAATCCTGATTTCACACCAATATTAGATAATCCCATACATTTTTTACTGTGTCCCATTTTAGGGTTCGCTCTCTATGTTGCAATTCTCATTGCTCACCCTCTTTTTCTTCTCTCTTTATCACTCACTCTTGAAGTCTCTGTTCAGACTCACTTATTCGGTTAGATTTTTCTGAATTCTTACTTAGCCACAAGTTTGTTTTGAGGGTTGCATTTCTTTTCTCTCACAAGTGCATATTTCTCACATGTTCTTTCCGTTTCCAAGGTTCGGTTGAGAAATCAAATATGAACTTGTTTTTCCTTCTTAAGCCACTTCTCTTTGGTAGCAAGGTTTTTTTAGTTGTCGTTGTTGTTTGATTTTTTTTTTCTTTTACCTTAAGTGCCAGGAATATTATCAGAGTGTGTCTTCAGTGTAGGACATTTTCATTGTTCCTTTCAACTCTGGACTTTCTTTAGCTGAGGGAAAGGGTCTGGTTTTGTTTGCTTAATTTTTTTTTTTCCTTCATAGGTTTCTTTTCCCTTCTAGAGTTCCTGATATTTGTTCATATTTCTCCTGAATCTAACTTCTGCATGTTTTGTTATTTCCCTCCAGGTTTCCAATTTTTTATTTATGAATTTTGCCCTTCAATATAGTTCTTCCTCTTAATCTTCCAACTTGCTACTTTAGACCTCAACTGGAACCTCTCTTTCTTCAGTTTTCCTCACTTATTTTTTAGGAAGCCCCATTCCCTGCTGTAATCCTTAAATGTGATGATGATTCCAATGCACAAGCTTTCTTCTGCCCCTCAGCTACTGGAAGGCTGCCAGTGGGGTGGGAGTTCTGAGCTGGCCCTCACCAGCATCCCTTGGGGAATGTCGGGAAGCTAAGGTTTCCAGGCCCCCTATCCTAGTCTTACGTACCAGAATCTCGAGGAGGGCCTGGGAATCTGGGCTAAAAAACTTCCCGGGACAATCTGGAATTAAGCAGAGTATCAGAAGCACTGATTTAGAGTGAAGGCTGACACCTCTGCCTAACAGAGTTGGGGGCCAGTTTTAGAAGTGGCGTGGGCTAAATCCATCCTGATGAGACTCCTGACCATTGTGCTTTTACCCCAAGGTGCTAAGTTAACTGCAGTACATTCAGTCTCTTTTCCTTTCTCTATACACCAGGCTCTCTCCCATATCTGGTCCATAATTTTTTGTGACATGTAGTCTTTTATAGTTTGGGGTTAAGAAGAAAGGTATTAATGGTTTTTTGTTTGTTTGTGTTTTGGTACCGGGGATCATACTAGGGAAAAGGTATTTATGAATGTGAACAGATAGCCTTTATTATTTATACTAAACCTAAAGAAAAAAACAGGGCAATATAAAATTAGGGGAGTGTATGGTAAAGATCATTATAGCAACTTTCATGAGATTATGTTGGGGGAATAAACACTATGTATGTTTGTCTCCAGCTTTCATTACATGTCAACAATAGGTCCCCTGTGACTCTAGGGCTCCTTGTCCCTGGTTTCAGGGTATAGCAGAAGCCCCGAGACATGCCATTCTTATGGCAGAAGGAAAAGAAGAGAGCTGGAATATTGTGGGCCTTATAGTGTCTGCTACGGAGTGGGTATACAGTCACTTCCGCCCACTTTTGGCCAAAGCAAATCATGGCCACACCTGAAGGCATTGGCAGGGAGGCATTGTCATCCCATAGGAGGTGTTGGGTCATGTGGCAGTGTGCGGGCATATAGAATCTGCTTACTTACTGAGTGGAGAAGTGCCCCTTTCTTGAACTATGCCCATAAAGCCCACTAAGGAAAGCCACCAAATAAATGGTGACTAAAGTGATCGGATCTGGACACTAGCTCCCTGCGTCTCCCAGCTGATGGTCCCAGTACTCATGACTCTGGCCGATGGAGAAACAGTCTTTCTCCACAGTGCACACATGCACAAAGAAATCTGAAGAAGGTTTGAAAATATTTAGGTTCGTGCTGACCTATCTAAAATTACTAAGTCAACAAAAGCATGGAACATCCAGGGTGGTCCAAATGTCAGCACACTCTCCTCAGCACAGACCATCACTATCAGACTTCAGGGACATCCCACAAAGGTCACAGGCATATTTCTCCTCTCCCTACCTCCTACTAAATAGCTCCTCCTCTTCCACACATTCCTTTATTCCTTTCTTCCAAGACCACAGTCCTTTTCTGTTTTTAGACTCTGAAGCTTTCCTCCTTGCCTCTGTTTCCTGAGATACTGATCTCCTTTGGATTTAAGTCTCTAGGCCCATTTTTCTCTTTCTTGCTTAGCTTCCTTGCTGAGCAGGGAAAGAGGAGCAGAGAGAGGAAGGCTCCAAGGTGGACACTAGGTGCCAGCTAGCTTATCTTTCTGGGTAATCCAGATACCTAAAAAACAAAGGTATTTCGCCCAGCTAAGACTGATGTGGATATGGGGTCTTCTACTATCATACTTTCTTGTTTTCATCTCAAATCCCCTGCATGGCTCTACTCAGTTACTTCTTTCTGATTCTGAGGGTATTGGAGTTGTAAAACAGTCCAAATCCTTATTCTACCCCTTCCCTAACACACACCCCCTTTTCTTTAGGTTTCTCATAGTTTCCTAACGTATTCAAGCTTCTTACCAGGAAGTTAGTTCATCTCTCTGAGCCTCATAAGAGTGTGAATTCAATGAGAAACGAGCTGCAGGTGGCAGCAGCCAACTAAATGCTATTTTGCTGCCTTTTCGTCTCCCTTCGAGGAATGTGAATAAGCTACAATTTCTTGGCCGTCCCAGATCAAATGAAACTCCTTCTACACTGTGCCCTCCTGCACCGTTGGAGGCATACTGCAGGTGCTCGATGCACACTTGATAGCCCTGTTTCCTTCCCTTGTCCCTCACTGTCCTGCGCTTCCTCTTGACAAGTTCCATGCCCTCTTGTATGTCCTTGTCCTCTTCTCTTTTACTTCACAGCTGAAAGTGACAGCAGCGTTTGCACACTTAGTGTTTGTATGGTGCTGACCACAATGATCCTAATTTCCAGAAACCCTAAAGTTTACCGAAAATAGGAAAGCTGCAAAGGACCATTTTTTAAAACTAAAGTTCTACCTCTGGTGTCTGCAAATAGCATCTGTGTTGAGCTTTGATCCTGTCTCCTTGTCCTAAAAGAGAGCTAAAGAAACTCCACTGTAAATAGCTTTGTCAAGGATTCCACATTAAGTCACTTCTCTGTTTATTGAGAAGCAGGAGGCTAATTCAGATGTATTATGCACAAATTCCAAAAGCAGCAGAGTAGGAAATAACAACTGATACTTAGCCACCTGGTAATTTCTCTGGGCTCTGGGATTGATCCATAACATTCCCCTCTTGCTGGCTCTGCCACCTGCCCTTTTCCCTGGAGCTTCCTGTCTCAGGAGGTGATTAAGAGTAGAAGCCTCCATTCCCCCAACTGCCCATTGGAAATGGAGTTTTCCCTTAAACCTCAAGATGCTGCTTCTTTTTGCTTTTTTGCCCCCTTGTCCTTCTGAGGAATGTTCTCAGAGAAGGCATTCATCTCACATCTATCAATCAACTTTAGCTAATATTTATGGAAGGATTGCCAGGGGTGAGCCTTTTGGCTGGGACAAAAAAAAAAAAATCAGCACAGCTTCAGTTCTGTCCTGCCCTTCAGTGAGTGTCCTTGCCTAGGGGGACACAAAGCACAGCGCTTGGCGGTGTGCCTGACACCTCAGCAGCCCTCGATAGGTATTTGCTGAATGAAGGGGTGAGTAGAGGAGGGTGCAGACACTGTAACGGGCTTGACCTACACAATTAGACTGAAGAATCCTTCCATCATTGGCTCTCCGCAAGAAAATCTCTTTCCCTAGAGGACCAGGCTGCCTGCCGTTATATTTACAGGTCTGCAGCCCCCGATCCTAATTTTTGATATGTTATACTTGAACTTGACAAATCGTGTTTCCCTCATGGCATTTTGGATACGCTAATACTGAATACATTTTTTGCCAAGAGTTGGCTGGACAGAGAAAGCCCTTCTTTATCACCTTCTCTAAGACACCAGTGAGAGAAGAAACAGATTTATAATTAGCAGGCTTTTTAAGGGGATCACTCCCCTTTGGTCTGACATGAAATATTTATTTTGAAGGCCTGAATTTTAGTATTCAGGTCACTTGCCATAATAATAAGCATCTGTAATAGATTCAATTGTGCCCGCAAATTCATATGTTGAAGCCTTAATGCCTAAGAATGCGACTATATATGGAATTAGGGAGTTCAAAGAGGAAACTAAGGATAAATGACATCAAATCAGTGGCTTTATCTGATCGGTGTCCTTCTGAAAAAAGGAAAAGACATCAGAGATGCATTTGCACAAAAGGCCACAGTGAGGAGCCAGCCATCTCAAGCCAAGGGGAGAGCCGTTGGTTCAGGAGAACAAAACCTGCCAGCTTCTTGGTCTGGGACTTCAGCTTCCAGACCTGTGAGAAAATACATTTCTGTCTAAAACCCCCAGTATGTGGAGTTTTGTTAAAGCAGCCCTTGCAAACTAATACACTGTCATACACTAGGGCCGATGCCTGACACTGTGCCAAGCATTTTGCCTTCTTTTAATGAGTATAAGAGAGAGATTACCATGCTCCCTTTTGCAGGGAGAGGACGCCCAAGGCTAAACTTTAGCAAATGGCAAACTTAGATTCAAATGCACATCTGCTTGGCTCCAGAGGTTATGCACTTGGCATGTGATCAGCCCACATTTATTAAGCACTAGTATTAGGCTACAGTAATTGCTGACATTTGAGAATCCTAATCCTTTCCTTATGGAGCTTATAAATGATGAGACAGGCTCATAAAGAGAAAAAAAAAACTTTTAAAAAGCTGCGTGGAAGAGAACCTCTGGAAGCAATAATGCCATGGCAACACTACCTGGAATCTCAGCTAAGAAGTATTCAGGTGACTGTATGCACAGATACATTGGGTAGGTTGAGTCTGAATTCTACTCCCAGCAATTTTTTAGTTATATGATCTTGGGCAAGTTATGTATCTTCCTTTTAGTTTTTATTTCTCTTAGTACATGTTTGCAGTACACATTGATTACATTCTCTATGGGGAGTTGGTACATGTATGTAACATATCTTAATCCTTTTGTATGTTTCCTTTCCCTCCTCTTCCTGCATCCCTTGGTCACCTTCCCCTTTGGCAAAAGATCAGTGTTCCTATTTCCTATTATCTGTCTTTTATTTTGTTCTTTATTTTTTTCATCTCTCATATAAGAGAAACCACGCAATATTTATTCAACTTGTGTGTATGATTTATTTTACTTAACATTATGATTTCAAAACAAAAAACATTATGATTTCAACATGTATCCATTTTCCTACAAATGACGAAGTTCATCCTTTATGGCAGAATAGTACTCCACTGGGTTTAAATACCACACTTTTTTCATCTGTTTATCTGTTCATGGACATATAGGCCATTTCCAAGATTTGGCTATTATAAATAGTGCTCATAAACATGGGTATGCATGTACTGTATCCCTGAAATATGATGTTATTAACTCCTTCAGAAAGATACCTAGAAGGGGAATAGCTAGACTCAATTTATTCATCTATGCTAGAGAGTGTAAATTGGGACAAATAATAGGATTGTATCCATCAGGTTGTTGCAGGATTAAAGGACACTAGGAAGCACTAAGTACGATGCTTGGTAAATCATATGTCTCCATAAATTTTTTCTGTTATGGGAAAAAATTTCCTTCTGTTTTCTTCCCAGCACTACCAAAAATGGCCAACCCCTCTGAACATGGTTGAGTTTTTGGTTTTTAAAAAGTTATTAGTGTTATTAAATGTTTGGATATTTTCACTGATCATTATGTGGGTATTTAAATATAATTCTCCTAAAATATTTTTTTCTTACTTGCCATACTTGGCTACAATCCAACCCGAACATATATCACCAACAACCTAGCAAAATTTAAATACTTGTCAGTATGACAGAACAATCTAACATAAGAGCAACACGAAATGAGCTAATAACATATCTGACAGAGCCAAAGGGCAGATTAAAAATCAAGTGTGTGTATGACCTTGTGTGCACAGATATACACACCTATCTGTATGTTCAACACCTCCATCCAGGCCAAAAAAAAAAAATTCCAGGTACAATTCAAGACAGGGAATTGTGGCTCAGGAATGAGGCCCCACACCCATCTTTGCTTCACTTGATAGATTATTTGTTCACTGCAAGTGATTGCTTTATTCAGCCTAAGAGTAGAAACCTCTTTCATAATGCTTCATGTGCTTTTATGGCACAAACCAATATAAATATTTACTGAAACTATAAGTAAAGGTATATAAATTCTTATTTTTCTTGCTGCGTAGAGGAACCATGAAAAACCTGGAACGTAGAGTCTATTTTGCATGGGGAGGCAATAGCAGAGAGATGTTTAGTTTCAGAACTGTCAAAGGGTCTCTGCTCCACATTTCTATGCACAGGATGGGGAATTGTTTATATTTAATGCATAAATACTAAAATATTTCTTCTGTCCAGCTCACTACAAAGTGACAATTGGGTGACCAGCTGTGTGTGTCCCTGGTGACAGATTGTGCTCCTAATCTCAATCAACAAGCCAAAAAGAAGGGGCTCAGAGTATGTGATGAGGTTGAGAGAGTATGTCGTCAACAACATGAATGGAGACCCAAACAAAGCCTGCGTCCTGCCCAGTGGCTCTGCACTGATTCCCTCACCATGAGATTGGTACATTATTGCCATTAGCTACTAATTATAGCCCCGAGGTTCAAATTTTACCACTCCCTGGCTTTGTTCCATGGTGGAGTGTGGAACTTTGTAACAGGGCCACTGGAACCCATCATCCCAGCCCATGCAGGGCAAGATCAGATTAACTTTGATCCAAACCATAAAGAAAAGTTGAGCTTTCAGTGTATTCTCTTTGTTATTGTCTTTCCCTGCCATCCTTCTCTCTCTATGTCCTTGATTCAATATTACTGCTTGCTTATTCCCTTGGATTCTTATTGGTAGCAATCACTCAATAATCTTGATGTTTTAAATGACAGAAACAAGGGAGTATGATGTTTAGTAGTCTTAGCTGTTTGTTAATAAAGTGGTGAACCAAATCACTTGGTTCCTATCATTGGTTTCTGAAGCTTGATTCATCTCTAGGGACTGTTGTTCCTAGGCATCTTCACTCTTAGTTCGTGCCCCAGTTCTTTTGCTTTCTTTCTTTTCCTATCAAGTCAATGAATTGACTTTGAATTGTTCCTCATATCACAGCGTGCTGTACACTACCAAGCACCATGGAGCATAGAAGAGGCCCCTGTGGCTATCCCTTCCCTCTCTTTGATGAGGCTGTAGTGGGGAAGTTAGAAAGGACTTGAACAAGACCCACAGTGTAGTAGGCTGAAGTGGAGGTGGACAGGAAGCCATTCAGGTCCAATGGAGCATGTGAATCTGTACATAAAGGGCAAAGTAGTCCTAGCAAGGCTGAGACTAAAGGAAGCTACCTCCTGGACTAGAGGGATCATGCTAGGCAAGAAGTAGCCTCTCTAGGGAATTCATATCTCATATCTCTAAGTCTTAAAGTATAATGCAAGCATCACAACCTTGGCTACATGCATATATCTATTGTCTTCCCAGCAGTAAGGAATGGGAACGAGGACACTAGAAGAATTTCATGACAACCTCGTGGGGCCACCATGCTGCACTCGTGCATTCACCCTGCAAGGACCTATGTCCTTCCTGGAAAGATGAAGCATCAGTCCTCCCACTCAAGAATCACACAGCTGGGAATCCTAAGACCAGGACCACAGGGTCAGGGACTCTCCATTTGTTCCCTACTGCAAATAGCTCCAGTGATATGTAAACAAAGAGATCATTAGATTTATCCAAAGTTAGAAGGCTGCTTGATTTACTTATATTATCTGAACTTCAGGAGGGGCACGTGTGTGTGCATGCGTCTTAGGTGTTCATTAAGGTAGTTGGCAAAAAGTTTCACCAGAGAATACTGTGGCCCAGCCTGGGAAGAACTTGGGAGATAGCTTTTAGGGGGCTCACCAAGACTTTATTCACTCATGCAATGAATATTTAACAAGTTTCTTCCATGTGCCAAGTCCTGCTCATATTGGTAACAGTTCTGAGAACACAACAATGAACAAGACAAATGTGATTCCTACCCTTTTCTATCAGGCTTTCAGCAAATAATTACACAATATATTGCTGGTGGAACAAGGATGTCATTGAACCATTGTCTTGGCCTTAAGCTAGCTGGTTTTAGCTTTCCAGACCTGTGTACAGGCCTCCCCTACCATCATTCCTCTGGGTACTCAAGACCCTGCTCCTTTTTCTTGGCTTTATTGTTGTCCTCATGTTATGTCTTGTGTCTAGATATCCCCCACAACCTCATGCAGTCATAGGTGGGGTTTTTTTCAGAGGTGGCTGAATCCAGAGTATGTGACTGAGTCATACTGCAATGCTAGGATTAAGGGTGCTAAGATTAAGGGTGAGTGATTACTAAATTGGTCCATCGAATGGTTTGGACAGCCTTAATCCTGGTAGCCTAGATAGAATATAAAAGGGTAAGAAAAAACTGCTAAGATCTCTTGCTTGTTTTGCTACCTTCTGTCCACCATGAACTGTTTCTCTTCTGTGATACCTGTCTGCCATTCCACTCTGTCCTGAAGCCAGCCAATTATGGACTGAAAACTCTAAAAACTGTAAGCTAAATAAACCTTTAACCCTTTAACTTTGGGTGTTATGTATTTTGTCTCAGCAAAGAGAGATACCTTAGGAACTGAGCAGAATGCATTGCCCAGATAGGTATCACACTACAGGGTAGTTGGTAGGTGAGATGCGGATGCTGGTGAGATAAAGTCCTCATGGGTCTCCCATGGGAGGAGTAGTTGGTGAGTCCTTGAGGGCAAAGGATGACAGGAGTCCACTTGAACAGAGGCAAGACAGTACCTGGATCCTGATTCAGCTAACAAATGGCTTATTGGATCCCAACCCATACCCACATAGGAGTCCTCTGCGAGCTGCATTTGCTTCCTAGGTAAATGCATCCAGATTGGCTGCCATGTTCCCAGAGACTCTCTCCTTTCTCTTAACAATTCCTGCCTATGTGAGAGGGCAAGTTCTTCCTTTCATCTCCACAGCATTTTCTTCTCTACTTCTTTCAAAACAGGTCTTCATGACCCATTAAACTTAGGGCCCCACTCAACCAAAAACAAGTTTCTTTTTCTTGGAGGACTGCTTGGTTTTCCATTCTCCCAGGGGAGGAGTAAAAACAAAAGAATGATAAATAACAAAAAAACAAAGAATTCAAAAAGGAAACAAACCCCATCACTTTTCCATGTGAAAACATTTGTCATTCTTCCTTAACTAAAATAGTGACCAGAGCTTTCAAAGGGAGTTCTGGGAATTCTGAGCATAGAGGACTGAGACTGGTAACTGGCTGGGGCCAAGGGAGCAGATGTGGTGTGGACAGTGAACAGAAGTCAGTCCCAGAGTCAGAAAAGCTAGGCACCAGGGCTGCGGTCTAAGGCCACTGATAGGAGCTCGGCAAAGCCAAAGATAACTTCTACCTGGATGAGTTTTATAGTTAGTGAGGAAGCCAAAGGTTCCATGGCAATTAGAGCAAGCCCAGAATCCCTGTGAACAAGCAGAGTTGCTGTTAGCGCTTAGGCCTTTTATGCCTGTACTGCACAGTTCTGTGCCATCTTCAGGGGAAGTTGAAGCCCTATACTGCCTATACGGTTCTCTACCTGCAATAGCCAGTGTGGTTTTATTTCCTAAGTAACTGTGTCCTTATCCTTCAATGCCCACATCACATGATCCTCCTCCAGTGACATTCTTGTTGCCTCTGATCTTTAGGCTTTTGTTTTTTCAGCAATATTTCAATCTAATCATCCTTCTCCTCGAGTAGATCATGATCATCTCAGGAATGGAGTTCATATCTTAGGCTTTATGACCTAAGTGCAGGCTTTGTGACCTTGAGAAATTTTTGATCCTAGGAACGATTTTTTAACATTCTAAATTATTCTAAATATACCTAATAAAACTAAAGTTTACTGGCAATTTGGAACTAAGGCAAGGACACTAAGATAAAAAGCATTTCTCCCAGGGGTTCCACTGGTGGCCTGTACTGGCAATTTGGAACTAAGGCAAGGACACTAAGATAAAAAGCATTTCTCCCAGGGGTTCCACTCACTGGTGGCCTATATTTCCTCCATCGTTGCACTGAAACCACACCCTGTGTGATTGTCTGTGTACTTCTTTCGTCTGCCAACTAGCTGTGGGCACAGGGACCACACTGATTTCACAAGTCCATCCACAGCACCTAAGCACCTAGTTCAGCACCTGTGAGAGAGTTAGTCATGAAATGCATGTGTGCCCAGGATAAAATTGGTCCAGGGAGATAGTTCAGTGGTGCCAGCACCTGCCTGGCAAGCGCAAGGTACTGGGTTCAATCCCTGATACTGGGAAAAAAAAGTGAATTAAATTAAAACGTCTTGGGGAAAGGAGAGAGTTAGATCCTCAGAATCCAGTTACTGAAATCTCATGTCCCTCCTGTCTTACTTTGGGTCTGATGTGATGTTAAAAATAATAGTGAGCATAATAACAATACTCCAACAGAGTCATAACAACCTTTGTTATTTAGTATTCCTAGTTCCAAGCACTTAGCCAGGCTCTTTATGTGCACTGTTTTGTTGTTGTTATTGTTGCTTGTTAATTTGTTTGGTTTTTTTGAGGCAGGGTCTCCCTTTGTAATTCAAGCTGTCCCTGAACTCACTATGTAGCCCAGGCTGGCCCCAAATTTGCTGCGATCCTCCTGCCTCAGCCTCCCTAGTGCTGGGATTACAGGCGTGCACCACCACACCCAGTTTATGTGCACTGTTTTAGTCATTCTTCCCAGCAGCCATTCGACATGGTTTTGTTACTGTCTACACAGAGAGTACTTAGTCTCTCTGCGGATTTAGCTCAGTGGCACCTCACCTGCCTCACAAATACAAGGACTTGAGTTTGATCTCCAGTATCAAAAAAAAAATAGTTAATCTCTTATGCACCTCCACTCAATAAGTAAATGACAGGGATAAGATTAGAGCCCATGTCTGTTATAAGGCGTGTTCTAGACAATTATAAGCTAAATTAAATGAATTGCTTTTAGAGAAAACACCAAAAGGATGTTGTTCCTACATTTTAGAAACATCGCTGCACTGCTAACATTGTTTGAAGCATGTCCTGCTTCCCAGAGGACAAGTTACTTTTTCAGGGTGGACTTAGGAGAATGCAAGTGATTTTGCATTAGCTCAGTGAACACGAATCTAACTACTGGAGTTCGTCCAAGCCTAGAGACTTGCCCCCAAAGCTCATATAAATAAAAACCAAAGCATTGTCTACTAAATGCATCCAGTCTGTTCATCATAAGAAAGAGACCAGCAGGCTAGTTTCTGCATGTAAAGTCCAGATACTTCCATAGTGTACCCATGTTGGTTTGCATAATACAGGAATAAGGGACTCTTAGCATGACCTTGCTCCTATCCAGAGACAGTGTAGTGCTGGGACCCAGTTAAAATCTCCCTCTGCCATTCATACTGTGAAAATCTGGATACCTTATTTATCATCTATTTCAGTTCCCTCTTTGTAACATTAATTTTATATATTCCCCGTTTCTTAGGGTCCTTATGAAGATCAAATGAGTTAATGTTCATGAAGTACTAAAATAGTAAGTACATGGCATATAATAAATGCTATTAAAGTGTTAGCAAAAGAACAAACTTTGCCGTCCCTTCCCACCACCCTATAGTAGCTCAGCCTCCTGTCTCCATCAGTGCCAGAGCCCTAAGGCCCCATTTCTGCTTCTATCCAGAAGAGTGAGTGAGTGGACTGGAATGGCAGCAGGTCCCCTTTTCCTTTGAATTGCCGGGGCTGGACTGCTGCACACTTTGTTGTTTCTTCCCATTTTCTGAGCATCACAAAATGTAATATTCATGTGTCAAGGGATCCAGGATTGTATTTTAACATTTTACAGCCTCTTTGTAAAACTACCTTTTCAATTTTAGTGGAGGCAGTTTTATGAGTCCCTTTGATAACCACTTAACTATTAAGACCCAAACAAAGAAGAGGAATGGTCAAAGGATATCAGGTACTCCCAGACAGCTAGAGTCCCACTTCTTGAACACTATTCAAATTAGCTCTAGGACTCATAATTCTGTGTTTTCATTTATTGCTGCAGTAAAGTAAATGGTTCTTTTATCCAAATGTTATTTCCTGGCTATTAATTCAGTAGTTATTTTGGATTGTGACACTCCTCTTTGATTTAAGGATATGGCACCTTATAAATATTTAAAAGTTGAAGACTGACACTTAGAGACATTGATTGATTTGTTTTGCTAATATCTTGTGGCTAGAATAATCAGAGGTTTGGAAAATGCCATCCCATTCTGTTTCTCAGAAGCGATGAGGTACCTGTATTTCTAGGACATGAAATTTGGCAGTGTAAGACTGTTCCCAGTTCTTTCACAGACTAAGCGTCTGCACTCAGCTCCTGGGAATGCATACTATTGTCAACTCTTCATGTCCTAGAACCTGCTCTTGAACCCAGCAATGTAGGGATGAAAACTATCTACACTTCTCAAAATACCTGAAAACAGTCAGTCATTCTTGAATGGCTTGGACCATTTTCTGCATCTTCATGTGCCAGCCAGGGTTTATGGCAGAGCTCAGGGTGATCTATAGACTGGTAAGATTTAACTGTGGATCAATCAACCTATTAGGAGAAGAAAAGACAAGGTCAATAAGGCTGGGGCTTGGTGAACCAGAGATCATCCCACATTTTTCAACCTAATGTTCTTATTTCCTTTCCATTAACATTTCATAATGAAAAAGTGCCTATATTCTTTAATTTTTAAGACAATTAAGTAAATTTAGTGCTTCTGTAGAGGATTTATAATGGCATGAGGGAATACATTAATGACCTACGAGACAGGGGCCACCTGGAGAGCAGCAATGCTGACTCCAAAGCCATTTCTGTTCCTTGGTGACTAACTGTAAGAGGGTTCAGCCTTCTGCACCAGCATAGAACAGACTTCTCTACTGAGAGCAGAAACATTTTTTTCTCTTTGGGACGGGACCTCTATCTCTTGGGAGATGGTTTCTTTGTCCTGTTTGAATTTTAATTTGAACAAATTGCAACAAGCACATATCTTTCTGAGTACCTAGTATTCTTTATATGCAAATCCTAAGGACCTATGAGGGGAGTAGAGTTGTTCTGGAGCTTTCTTAATGAAAAGAAACATGGCACCTGCCTCACCTATGACAGCCAGGTAAATACAGACACACAACAAGAGAAAGAGGTCCCTGTATTTGCAGCCAGACATGTTTGCACGTAGAAAGGGATTACCTCTGACTTCTCCAAGCTGAGCATTTAAGGTATCATTTAATAAAGATGATAGTGCTTTGTGGATAAAGAGTAGGTTAAATATTCTCATTTTCTTTTGTTCCCTCCTAAAATCTTGTTGCTAAGACAGCAGTAAAGGAATTATTTTAAGCCATAAATTCTCAAAGCCAAAGATAACTAGGACAGAGTTTTAAGAGTAAAAAACTTTTGGAAGCTGGAAAACAGTTGGGTGAATCTTAAGTCAGCAAACCCAGGAAAGCCGAGATAAACCAAGAAAATAAAATGGTGGGATTCAGAAGCAAAAGAGAGATGAAGGCACCACCAGAGAATGAAAACTACACATCAGACATAGAAGGCAGCCAGTCCACATTGGAGACGTGCAGAAAATTGTTCTAGTAGTGGGTTTGCCATGAAATCGATGGGGTCTCCAAAGATCTAACATATTGAGAGGAGACTTAGACAGCTAGCAAAGAGTTTAAGGTTTGAATAATTATAAGTATGTGGTCAACTAAGCACACATTAAAGAAGACAATTATTAACTCTGTAGGAAAAGTTATTATAGTAATCACATGACTTATCTATGACTGTCTTATGCAGAGTTGTAATAATATAAATGCCAAATCATAGCTAAATAAAGTATATGGATTAGGGGATTTTAAAAGTTAGCATATGAAGCAGCAGAGTATGGGAGATGGTAGTATAAAACAGCTCAATGTTCATCTGCAGTGGTGAAAAGCTAACTGATAATATTTAAAACAGAACGTAATCAAACCTAAAATCACAAACACCTTACTTTGCTGCATATGCAAAAATCATCCAGATGATTTAAAAGCCATTGCCTTGGGTAAGAGAAAATTTTTGTACCGGAAGAGTTCTGCTACTGTGTGTGGGTGAATAGGAGTGTGTGACAGTGTGTGTGTTTCTCTGTGGAACTGGCCTGTAGAGCTAATTTACTCTTAAAACTATGTGCATTTTTAATTTTGACTAAAAATATTTATACAGTAAAAATCAAAGTGCTTGTGTGGGGGTCAGAAACTCCAAGAAAAGATACATACACACAGAGATTTTCCATCCTGTTGTAGTTTGGCAAGAAGTTACAGTGTGTGAACATGTTAACATATTAAAATGATTTACTGAAGGATAAAAATAGGAATTTTAATAGAAGTATAGAAATTATATCGTCTATATTTATAAAGTATATTTGATTTGTATAAGTAAAGCAACTAAATTATAATTGTAATAAGATGAACTCTATAAATTATACAAATATTATGCATTATATATAGTGAATTTTTATATGTTCATTGTTCTTCCATGTTGTGGGGGAATAACCAGTGTTTGGATTGTTGCTTAGATGTGTGAATTCTAGAGAAGAGAAGAGGGAAGAAAGGATTGATTATGTGGTTTCTGGAATGCTCAGAGTGGCTGGGGTTGGATTTAGCTGCCCAACCAAAACAGTTCCAGGGCATAAATTACTCCGAGTGTAATTTATAGCCAAAGAATAGAGTAGGAATGGTCTCTGATAACATGAAAACATAAAAGAAACTCCTTCACCAAGAGTGGCCCAAAAATATATGCTACACTGCTGACATCAGCGTGAAAATGATTTCCAAAGGGTTTTCCCCTGCTTTTTAGGTTTGTGTGGGGCACTTAAGTGACAGCTGCCTTATACAGGCCTCTTGGAAACCCTGACTATGTATGACCAGTATTGTGATTGTACTATGAAGTTGATATAGAATGAAGTTAAACAATATAGCAGAATTTATCCCTTCAATGACACATGCTTATGGCAACCCTCCAAACAAACATCCCTTCAGTGTTTTATCAAGACAACATATTTTGCACCAGAGCTATGCTGTGTGATCCTTTCTGTTCTTTTGTGTGTAACAAAGAACACGTGCAAACTACAGCATATAAGGACACAGGAAACAAGGCAAAGTGGTGTCTTCCCATTTCCCTCTCCTGAAGAGCAGCAATTAAAATTCAGAGCTGCTGACTGCCCAGATGTTTCTTGCATTTAGTGTTCTGTAATATGCATCAGAATATATTGTATGACCATGGTTTTGGCAAACTAGACAGTTCTGTATTCTAAATTGTGCAGGCTAGATCCAGTGTATATATTTTATCTTCTGATTAGCTTCCCTCTTCCCTCCCCCGCTCACTTCGTTTGCTTGGGGCATTTGCAGCTCAGAAACAAAAACATTTAAGCTCAGAGTTTAGCTGTATCAGGGTAGAAGCACAGGTCAGGCTTGATTTATGTGGCACTTCTGATAAGCAGGGGAGGAGAGCAGGATGCGGGGTTGGGAAATCTGGTGAAGCCGGCTCGACTTATGTCTTTTGCTTTTGTAGGCAGCCAACATCCCTCTGGTGTCAGAACTGGCCATTGATAACATTCATTTTGATGACTTTTCCCTTGACGTTGATGCCATGATCACGGCTGCTCTCCGGATGTTCATGGAGCTGGGGATGGTACAGAAATTTAAAATCGACTATGAGGTAAGATGTGGTCTTGGGTGACCCAAGGAGCACACCTGGGACGATGTGTCAGACACTCCAAAAAGTGGAGTTTTCAAAGACGAAATGGGGATGACTGTCCCTGCCCTGCACACTCATGGGAGTGCCTTGAGATTCACATTGGGTGTTGGTGGAAGGGCTTTGATAGTGGTCTGCTCGTTACACATCCAACTGCCTGACACAGCCTCTCTCACTCCATTTCAGACACTGTGCAGGTGGCTCTTGACAGTGAGGAAAAATTACCGGATGGTCCTGTACCACAACTGGAGACACGCTTTCAACGTGTGCCAGCTGATGTTTGCGATGCTGACTGTAAGTGCGTTCAGAGACGGTAGAAGGTCGCCTTTCATTTGTGGAGACCTACTGGGCTTCGCCTTTGTGTTTCTACTTCTCTGAAAAATTGCCACATGACTATTTTATAGTAGACCTTACCTGTCCTTGTTATGGGAGGATATATTTGAAAACAATTTCTGGACTTTACCGCTGTAAAATCATTGACACTGTGACATAGATGTAGCCTTAGAATGAGAACTTGAGCCTCTTTTCAATGTCCTTTCTTGGAAAATACAAGAAAAGTGCTCAGATGTTCAATGTTATCTTTTCGCAGAGGAATGGAGAGGAGGAACTGAGGAAATCAGCCCTCAGATAAGATGCTATGGGCTGTGGAGAACCACAGTAGGAAGGTGGAAATCTTGAGAGAACGCTTATTTGAGAAAACACCCAAGGAGGCCACAGGAAAAAAAAAAAAAGAATGGGTAGGAGTGAGTGCTCTCAGATTTAGAAGCTCGATAGACTTAAATGCTGTGCCCCTGGGCTTCAACCCAATGATGGTGGCGAGACTGTTTTATAGGACAGACAGCCAGAGCACTGGGCCAGAGGCAGGCCTTTGAATTAAATCTGAAAGCAAATGTTTATGGCCAAGATTGTGGCAATCCTCCATTCAGCCTCTTTTACTGGCAAGAATTATGGCTTATTTTTCCTTTATTTCCCCTTACATCAAGAAAAATGATTTCTGATTTCTAGAACCTTTGGTCTCATAGTAATATATGCATGCATGTGTATAGTACATATATGTGAAACATATATAGAAACACGTTTACCATACCAAAAACAGAATGTGATTTTTGGATTCTTAAAATATAAATACAAAAACCTTGTATCTTCACATTTTAAAGTTTAGTCACAAAACGGAATTCCTTGATCCAAACCAACTTCTCCAGGAAAATCTCCACCCTCTTCTCTGCCTATTCGACTTTTACTTATCCTTTAAGGCATTGATCTAATGCCAGTTTTTCCCTTTTTCCTAAAGCATCAATAATTACTTTTCTCTACACTATATAGTATAACACATCTATGTGTCTACTAAGTATTTTAAGTTACCAGTCTCTCATTCTCCCCTAGAGTAAACCACACAAAGGAAGAGACAATTTCTTACTCTTTCAGTGACGGTCACATATTTGCTGAACACACGTTTACTGAGGACCCTACCAGCACCTTGCACTCTGTCATGTACTTGTTAGGGTTACAACAAATGTCCATTGGATTGACTTGAACTCAAGTGCTCAGACAGTATATGAAGATGGAAAAGCTGCTCGTCATATCACCTGCCTGTAATCTCAGCACTCTGGGAGGCTACAGGAGGATCCCAAGTATGAGCCCAGCCCAGGCAAGTTAGCAACTTAGCAAAACCTTGTCTCAAAATTTAAAAAGGGACTGGAGATGTAGCTCAGTATGAAGGACTTTGGTTCAGTCTCCACTACAGAAAAAAGGAGGAGGAGGCAGAGGAGGAGGGGAGAGGGGGAGGCAGAGGGATCTGGAGAAGGAGAGGAAGGAGGAGGTGGAGGGGGGAGAAGGAGGAGAGGGAGGAAGAAGAGGACGAGGAGGAGAGGAAACAAGAGCAGGGGAGGAGGCGGAGAAGGAGGGAGAAGAGGGGGAAGAGGAGGAGAGGAAGGGAGAGGAGAGGAAGAAGGAAGGCCGGAAACAAGAGAAGGGGAGGAGGAGAGACCAAGCCTTCAGTTTCTACTCCGAGGCTTGTCCTGTGTCTCCTCTTCTTAAGGAACAGATAGGCTCACTTGGAAACCTGGAGTGGGCCCATCCCTCGCGCACACCATCAGAACAAGCTGTCAGTCGATGGTGGGACAAAGCTACCTTGAGCCAAGAGGCAAAGTGCCAACACTGCTTGAAAGCAAACCCTCATTTTGGTCTTCCTTATCAGATTTCAGTAGACAAGACGCATGAACTTCGCTTGCAGAGTTCATGTGTCTGGCTCACAGAGGACATTAACTTATTAACTGACTGTTGAGAGAACCTGTGGGTTTATGGAATCGCTAAATAAGTAGGCAGAAACCTTGTTCAGCAAAGGAAATAGGATTGGCTGTAACAATGTGAATTAGCGATGTTAAGTTCAGAAACAGACTTTTCTTAAAAGCCTTAGAGTAGTCGAGATGTGGGAATCTGGCAAGAGCAACGGATTTAGTGTGAACCCTTAGACTGGAAGGAAACATATACTAAATTTTTATCAGTGAATATTCATTCATATTATGGACCATCATGATCCTTTTCAGAAAATGAAGAAAATAGAACAATGTGTCAAACAACGCGCCCGCGATGGGCATCTCATACTGTCAGAGATTCCAAGAGTGAAGCTATTTTTACATGCTCTCAGCAAACTTAAAGACTGTCATTGTTAGAAAAAAGTTTAGATTGGTCTTTGTATTCATGCTACTGCAAAAATAGGAGACTTTGCTGTTTATGTTCTCTAAGGGGAGATGGGCAGGACTAGAAAATAAAAAGTACAGTAGTGCATATTATTTGTTCATCCTCACATTGAGTTGTGTAGCCACATCTGGAAAAGTTATTTTCTGCTCGTTACATTTTCAAGAACTTGACTAAAGATTACAACAGATTGATAATGTTAAGTTTTGTTTGTCTCTAACTCATACATCTTCCAACTTCACAATGGACATTCTGGTTCACCAGAAGTTTTTAACTAATAAAATAATTACGAAGAGAGAAAGATTACTGGATCAATAAAAATAAGTTTAGTTCACTCATCAGTTCTAATTTCTGAAATATGAATTCAGTCTATGGCAAAATGATCCCCAAATTATTTCCATGGGTGGGTATCAATGTTTCAGACACCCCTAAAGACTACCAGGGTCTTTCGTTGCTTTAATCTTAGGCAAGGAATTTCATATTCTATCTACATGTGATGAATTAGAACCAAAATTTTATATTAATTTGGAAAAAGAATTCGCTATACACCAGCCTGGCATGTGATGTGCGCTAAATTTTCCTGTAGATGGCACTCCAAGGCAAAGTTTCCCAGCCAGTCACCAGAAAAGGGTGAAAAAACAAAACAAAAAAAAAAACAAAAAACACCTTATCAACCTTCCTTGAAAGTGCTTTTCTCCTAGCACAGGAGATACTGAGGCACACATCCCAGCACCAAATAAATATTTTTCTTATAAAACCTATCATCAAAGCCAGTCTGTCTGAAGAGATTCTGCTATTAGGATGGGCCTAGTGTATGACAGTTGCATATACAACGTTCTCCATGTGACCTTAAATATGTGATTGCCTATTTTCCTAAGCCCATTGTCTCTGGGCAGAGAAAGATGCAGAGTTGTGTGTCACTGCTGAGTAAAAAGTTTGGCACCATGAACAAGACAAGAAAATTATAAATATATATACCAGCTTCCTAACCTTCAACTCTTGCCACACATGGAAATAAATTTATTGTCTCAGAATTACATTTTGCAGAAGCACTCAGGCTCATATCTCAGTAAAAAAGCAATTTTTATCTCTTTAGAAATTAAAATTGTAGGACAGGCAATTTGGCATAAAATGATGGACATTTAGTTCACTGAGAATCATATTGGCAGCTTACTGATTTGTTCCATGTATCTGGCCTGCAATTTCACTTTTATCTTATGAGAACTTCAGTGTTTTCCTTTGTCTTTAAATAGCTATTTAGGTAGTTAAAACTTATCAAACTTTTAATTCCTGTGATAAATACAGTAGATAGTGCCAGTTATTATTTGTAATTAAAGTGAATACAAACCGGATCAATGAGCTGTACAAATTTTCTTTATTTCTAGGCACATGTAGAAGGAATATTCCCTCAAGCACATCCATAAGGAAAGATGATAGACACATTTCTTATATTCATGATGTAGACAAGATATAGAAAAGGACTGTGCTTTTTGTTTGTATTCTGTAAGATAAAGGGCATGTAATAGTGCTAGGGTTGCAAAGACATTTTTCAGTTTTATAAATGATATATGAGCTCTGACAGATTTTCCAGTGGTGATGGGGGGGTCCTTAAGAGTCAGCATTCTTTACTATCACATAAATGTACTCATTAGCCCTTTGGGCCATGCCCTGCATCCTGTAGGGGCTCGATAAAGATTAACTGAATGAGTGGATTTAGTTTAGGGTAATATTATTCAAGGAACCATGTTGCTCCGTGTTCAGTTATTTAAAAACAAAAACAATAAAATGATGAACAACTATCACTGCTAGAAATCTTGTTCTGCTTTCATATCACACTAAGGTTCAGCAAGGGTTCATAGGGAATATTATGATCTTGCAGAATTCACTGGATATGAAAAGCAAAGAGCACGTGATCACATTAAAATTTATGGCGGTGCTGGTGGCATGGCGCTGGTGGGGAATTGCAGTTAAACACTAATAATAACCAAGTATCACAGCAAACACATTGACACCCCCTGACATTTACTGGGGGCTGCTTAAATCTTAAATGTAGAGGTAGTGTGTTTAAGTCCACATTTGTATTGTTAACAAGGTTATTCTCAGAGATAAGCCAAGCCATTTTATTGATAATTCAAACTAGGTAGCAGAAGGGACTGTTAGGGAGAAAATCCAGCCTATTCACCAGCGTAGGATAATGTGCCATGTGCAGTCTGCAGTTAGAAAAGTCCTTGATTTTTGAGGTAGAAAATTTCTTCTGGAAGGAAATTATAAAAGAACAGTTGGAATTCTTTTTTCCCCTCCGAAAGGACAGAACTGAGTTTTTAAATAAAACATTTTCAATCAAAACCAAAATTTTATTCTCAGCAGAAATAAAATTTCTTTGCAAATTATGAAATTGGAGGTACAAAGAGATCTAGATGTCTTATTATAATAATGATATTTATAATCATCAAACATAATTTTTGCATTGCATTTTCTTGTCAATATAAATAGTAAGTAGTCATGTTTACTTTAAAATAATACATGGAAGCATTATTATAATAATACAATAAAATCTGCATGTTAGAAAAACTAGTTCTTTGATCTTCCTGTAGCTGTAACTGAAAACATGGTAAATTTCTACTTAGGAAAGGAGTGATTATTTAATGTTTTTGCAGAATATCAGCAGTGGACATTATACTTATAGGGCTAATTGATTTGAATACTATATGTGAATTATACTTAAGAATCCTATCTTTTAATCAAGTAAGAAGGTTCATATTTTTATTCTCTCTACCTACATTTCAGAAACTCAATTAGGCACTTCGTGTTTCTAGCTGACATTCCCTTTATCCACATTTATTTCATTAAAAAAGGCAAAGCCACACATAATTAAGAGCCTGGTGTGCTAATAACCAAACATACAATTGGGCAGGATAATCCAATCCATTTCCTCTCACAGGAGAGTAACCTCCATAACTCACTTTAAGCGCTGCCATGCATGAGTTATGGGTCATTCCCTTTCTCGTGAAAATAAATTCTCTCACACCATCAGCCCAAGCTGGGTATTTTTCTTAGGACATGTAAAAGTGTACGAACATGATCATGTCTGGCGTTACAGGAAAAGCATAAGCTTTTGTTTGTGGACACAGGTTTGCAAGGAAATGTATGTGGTTTGGGGGTTAGGCTACCTACTGACAATAGAGGATTTTTTATTAAAATGAATTTATTCTTGATATTTTCACTATGCTGGTAAACTGCTTAATCCGTTGCTTTGTGTTGTATGATGCCAGCTGAATCCTGCAGGTCAGAGAGACCCAGCAGCAAAGCCATGGTGTTTCTCACAGTATCCATTCTCCGCGGTGTGTGATTTCCTGGTGACATTTTCTTGGGACTGAAATCTATCATCTAAGGTTGTTAAATTGGGAGCATTAAAAAGTTTTAATTTTTCACGGGTCTCATGTTTGATCTTGGTGCAACAATGGCTAATAAAAATTGGGGTAAGCTTTAAGGAGGCTTCATGTTACTGAAATTCATCGACCTGGCTTCTCATCACACTAAGAGATCTGTCTTTCTGCGTAGTTAAAGTGCACCAAGTGATTTGACTCATTTCTGTGCTCACAAGCCATGTGTCCTATTTTGTTGAGGTACTAGTAATTTTTTCATAAACAAAATACAAACTTTTTCTAAACATAGACAAAACGTGTTGCCCTTGTCCTCAAATAAAATCATAAAACACACACCATATATATACATTCTTAGTGTTGAAAGCTAAGTCCTTAAGAATATGATACATTTTCTTCTTTTAAATGGAGTACAGGGCCGGGGATTTAGCTCAGTGGTGCCTCTGCCTGACTCACAAGTGCAAGATCCTGGGTTTGATCCCCAGGACCATAAATGAATGAATAAATAAATAAAGAAATAAAATGGAGTACATGTGCTACATACAGCTATGTTTATTGATACTATCTAAATTAAAATATAAACCTCAATTTTCTCGTCTTTTTTAAGTTTTACTTCATTTTTAATTGACACATAATTCTCAATTCTGATTACTGCATATAGTCTGAAATTTTTTCTTATACCATTTGTATATCTTTGTGTGTATCTTATCAAAATGTGAGAACAGAGATATAGTGACCAATTATTATTTGATCATATCATGACTCCCTGAGAATGAAATAATGTGGTGAGAGATGCCAGAGGTTTGCTTTGAAGCAGTCCAGCCAACAAAACGAATGAAACAGTATGTGAAGAGACAGATAAAACAAGACTGACAAAATGTGAACTCCTCTTGGTTAGGCAATAAATACATGGCACTCATTATAGTCTTCTATTTTTCTTTGCTTTTAACTTTCAAATATATTTATATTAATTATACTATTAGCTTAAGAATTAAATCTTGGAAGGGGATAAAAGCAACTATAATTGTATAAAATCAACCTAATGTTTTTCATTTATGCATCAAACATTTGTTCAACATGCATAACTGTAGCAAATAGAGCTGGTTATGCACTTGCAACATTATTTGAGGTTAAGGTCATTATATGCCCCTAACATGCCTTAGATCTGACAATTTGAAGGCAAGTGCCTTCAGAGGCTCTTGGTTATAACAGAAAGGCACTTGAAGTCTTCCCAACTCCTGTGAGCTTAGTAAGGAAAGGATCACTGTAGAGAAATCAATATTTTATTGATGCCAAATCTACATTCATCTTGAGAATAAAGAGAAGCAAATTTGATCGAAACTATCCCACTTCCAGGGATAATTAGACAAACTCAGTTAGTGTTGTGTTACAAGCTCTGGTATAGGAGATGTGTAAACTTATTGGTTCTGGATGGTGGTCCCTTAACAGCTGGAAAAGTTCTGGTCTCTGAACCTCAAAAGAGGGCTGAACTACCTCTTTTTCAGCTCAGCAGACCCAGATATTGGCAGCCAAACACCACTGTAAACTTCAAGGTGGTGTGACCACTAAATGTAGATGCTATCATTTGTCTGGTTGAGTTTTACCCCTCCATAGAGGATTGTGGTTGACACCTGCCCTTCTTCCCTTGTGCTTTCATCACACATTATTTCTGAGTGCCAAAGGTAAGTGTTTTTAAAGATGGATTGTGGCATCAAGTAATATCCATTTATTCTTAAGCACTCTTGATAGGCAACTGAAGTTGGCTTCTATTCTAAAGCTTGAGAAACAAATCCTCTGCCTAAAAGCCTTGCCTCACAGCATATGGAATAGTTTGATATTCATCTACCTGCATCTTGGGCTTATGTATTGAAAATCCCATAGGATACAATCCACAAAATAAGTGTGCTCGGCTAGCTACAAATGCACATGTGGAGCCCAACAATTTTTTACCAGCCTGATCTACCTGTGACTGGGATATGTGCTAAATCAGGGTGGGGGCAAAATTAAAAGCACCCTCCTTGTAGGACTGTCAGTCTCTGTTAGGAGATCTAAGTTTCACAGACAGACCCCTCATATTAGAGATGGGCAGGCAGAACTGTACCAGCCATCACCATTGAAATTGGGGTATCTTATTTAGAAGATATGAAAGTGTCATATGTGGTATGTACAATACAGCCTTCAAAGATTACTCTTTGGCTGAAGTAAATTTGATTTTAATAATGTACCAAAGAAAGACTCCAGATGATGACCCTAAAATACTCTGCATACCAGAAATTAAATGCTTTCTACATGAGTATTGCCTTTGAGCCCATAGTTCATAACACCTCCAAATTCAAGCTGCTTCTACAGGAGGCACTTCCTTGAGAGAATCATCTCTTTCAAACCCCGGAGGGGCTATGCAGTGCTCCTCTTATCCAAAAGAAAGAAAAGAATGACAGAAAGAAGATCTCCAGAAACCATCATGCTGCCTCTCAATCTTAGTCAACCCCCTTAGGCTCTTCCAGGCTCTGGACGTCAATGTCCAATGTCTTGGCCTTCACAGCCAAGAACCTTCAATTTGGGATTTCTGCAAACATTAGGAATTTCTGATAGATTCCCTTCCTCTTGGTCTGCCATCAGATTGGAGACTCAACGTGATGACCTCCTCAGGAAACCCATCATGATTCAGTATCTCCGATATTTAGATTCAAGAAAATATGAGGGCAGAATTTCTAGCATTGCTTTCAGATTCCTTTGCCAGGGCTGCTGTAGGACAAAAGGTTGCAGTCCCTGATGCACCTTTTCCAGACACCAAGCGCGAGAGGACAGTACCTGGACCATTACTCTCTTCCACAAGGGAGCAAGCAGTTCTGTGATGGTCTCTCAATAGAAAAGGGCACTCTGCCACTGTTCTGGCTGGCTCTGTATGTGACTGGGGCCATCTTCTCTGTTGCTTTATTCCTGGTGTCTGGAACAAAGTAAGTGCTTAATCAGTATTTGCTCACTGAATAAATGCTTGGATGCCTCTCAGAATGTCACTATTTTATTCCAAGCTAGGACAGCTTAAGTGTAGGTTTGTTCTTAAAACAAAGTTTACAGATATATACACACAAAGTATATAAATTTTAATGAATAAAAAATAGACATTCAGATAGACATTCAGGGGCAGGGGATTTAGCTCAGTAGTACCACCACCTGCCTCACAAGCACAAGGTCCCCAGTTCAATCCCCCAGTACTAAA
>NW_022900938.1:18683505-18732559 GCF_012274545.1 Fukomys damarensis
ATGTGATTGCCTATTTTCCTAAGCCCATTGTCTCTGGGCAGAGAAAGATGCAGAGTTGTGTGTCACTGCTGAGTAAAAAGTTTGGCACCATGAACAAGACAAGAAAATTATAAATATATATACCAGCTTCCTAACCTTCAACTCTTGCCACACATGGAAATAAATTTATTGTCTCAGAATTACATTTTGCAGAAGCACTCAGGCTCATATCTCAGTAAAAAAGCAATTTTTATCTCTTTAGAAATTAAAATTGTAGGACAGGCAATTTGGCATAAAATGATGGACATTTAGTTCACTGAGAATCATATTGGCAGCTTACTGATTTGTTCCATGTATCTGGCCTGCAATTTCACTTTTATCTTATGAGAACTTCAGTGTTTTCCTTTGTCTTTAAATAGCTATTTAGGTAGTTAAAACTTATCAAACTTTTAATTCCTGTGATAAATACAGTAGATAGTGCCAGTTATTATTTGTAATTAAAGTGAATACAAACCGGATCAATGAGCTGTACAAATTTTCTTTATTTCTAGGCACATGTAGAAGGAATATTCCCTCAAGCACATCCATAAGGAAAGATGATAGACACATTTCTTATATTCATGATGTAGACAAGATATAGAAAAGGACTGTGCTTTTTGTTTGTATTCTGTAAGATAAAGGGCATGTAATAGTGCTAGGGTTGCAAAGACATTTTTCAGTTTTATAAATGATATATGAGCTCTGACAGATTTTCCAGTGGTGATGGGGGGGTCCTTAAGAGTCAGCATTCTTTACTATCACATAAATGTACTCATTAGCCCTTTGGGCCATGCCCTGCATCCTGTAGGGGCTCGATAAAGATTAACTGAATGAGTGGATTTAGTTTAGGGTAATATTATTCAAGGAACCATGTTGCTCCGTGTTCAGTTATTTAAAAACAAAAACAATAAAATGATGAACAACTATCACTGCTAGAAATCTTGTTCTGCTTTCATATCACACTAAGGTTCAGCAAGGGTTCATAGGGAATATTATGATCTTGCAGAATTCACTGGATATGAAAAGCAAAGAGCACGTGATCACATTAAAATTTATGGCGGTGCTGGTGGCATGGCGCTGGTGGGGAATTGCAGTTAAACACTAATAATAACCAAGTATCACAGCAAACACATTGACACCCCCTGACATTTACTGGGGGCTGCTTAAATCTTAAATGTAGAGGTAGTGTGTTTAAGTCCACATTTGTATTGTTAACAAGGTTATTCTCAGAGATAAGCCAAGCCGTTTTATTGATAATTCAAACTAGGTAGCAGAAGGGACTGTTAGGGAGAAAATCCAGCCTATTCACCAGCGTAGGATAATGTGCCATGTGCAGTCTGCAGTTAGAAAAGTCCTTGATTTTTGAGGTAGAAAATTTCTTCTGGAAGGAAATTATAAAAGAACAGTTGGAATTCTTTTTTCCCCTCCGAAAGGACAGAACTGAGTTTTTAAATAAAACATTTTCAATCAAAACCAAAATTTTATTCTCAGCAGAAATAAAATTTCTTTGCAAATTATGAAATTGGAGGTACAAAGAGATCTAGATGTCTTATTATAATAATGATATTTATAATCATCAAACATAATTTTTGCATTGCATTTTCTTGTCAATATAAATAGTAAGTAGTCATGTTTACTTTAAAATAATACATGGAAGCATTATTATAATAATACAATAAAATCTGCATGTTAGAAAAACTAGTTCTTTGATCTTCCTGTAGCTGTAACTGAAAACATGGTAAATTTCTACTTAGGAAAGGAGTGATTATTTAATGTTTTTGCAGAATATCAGCAGTGGACATTATACTTATAGGGCTAATTGATTTGAATACTATATGTGAATTATACTTAAGAATCCTATCTTTTAATCAAGTAAGAAGGTTCTTATTTTTATTCTCTCTACCTACATTTCAGAAACTCAATTAGGCACTTCGTGTTTCTAGCTGACATTCCCTTTATCCACATTTATTTCATTAAAAAAGGCAAAGCCACACATAATTAAGAACCTGGTGTGCTAATAACCAAACATACAATTGGGCAGGATAATCCAATCCATTTCCTCTCACAGGAGAGTAACCTCCATAACTCACTTTAAGCGCTGCCATGCATGAGTTATGGGTCATTCCCTTTCTCGTGAAAATAAATTCTCTCACACCATCAGCCCAAGCTGGGTATTTTTCTTAGGACATGTAAAAGTGTACGAACATGATCATGTCTGGCGTTACAGGAAAAGCATAAGCTTTTGTTTGTGGACACAGGTTTGCAAGGAAATGTATGTGGTTTGGGGGTTAGGCTACCTACTGACAATAGAGGATTTTTTATTAAAATGAATTTATTCTTGATATTTTCACTATGCTGGTAAACTGCTTAATCCGTTGCTTTGTGTTGTATGATGCCAGCTGAATCCTGCAGGTCAGAGAGACCCAGCAGCAAAGCCATGGTGTTTCTCACAGTATCCATTCTCCGCGGTGTGTGATTTCCTGGTGACATTTTCTTGGGACTGAAATCTATCATCTAAGGTTGTTAAATTGGGAGCATTAAAAAGTTTTAATTTTTCACGGGTCTCATGTTTGATCTTGGTGCAACAATGGCTAATAAAAATTGGGGTAAGCTTTAAGGAGGCTTCATGTTACTGAAATTCATCGACCTGGCTTCTCATCACACTGAGAGATCTGTCTTTCTGCGTAGTTAAAGTGCACCAAGTGATTTGACTCATTTCTGTGCTCACAAGCCATGTGTCCTATTTTGTTGAGGTACTAGTAATTTTTTCATAAACAAAATACAAACTTTTTCTAAACATAGACAAAACGTGTTGCCCTTGTCCTCAAATAAAATCATAAAACACACACCATATATATACATTCTTAGTGTTGAAAGCTAAGTCCTTAAGAATATGATACATTTTCTTCTTTTAAATGGAGTACAGGGCCGGGGATTTAGCTCAGTGGTGCCTCTGCCTGACTCACAAGTGCAAGATCCTGGGTTTGATCCCCAGGACCATAAATGAATGAATAAATAAATAAAGAAATAAAATGGAGTACATGTGCTACATACAGCTATGTTTATTGATACTATCTAAATTAAAATATAAACCTCAATTTTCTCGTCTTTTTTAAGTTTTACTTCATTTTTAATTGACACATAATTCTCAATTCTGATTACTGCATATAGTCTGAAATTTTTTCTTATACCATTTGTATATCTTTGTGTGTATCTTATCAAAATGTGAGAACAGAGATATAGTGACCAATTATTATTTGATCATATCATGACTCCCTGAGAATGAAATAATGTGGTGAGAGATGCCAGAGGTTTGCTTTGAAGCAGTCCAGCCAACAAAACGAATGAAACAGTATGTGAAGAGACAGATAAAACAAGACTGACAAAATGTGAACTCCTCTTGGTTAGGCAATAAATACATGGCACTCATTATAGTCTTCTATTTTTCTTTGCTTTTAACTTTCAAATATATTTATATTAATTATACTATTAGCTTAAGAATTAAATCTTGGAAGGGGATAAAAGCAACTATAATTGTATAAAATCAACCTAATGTTTTTCATTTATGCATCAAACATTTGTTCAACATGCATAACTGTAGCAAATAGAGCTGGTTATGCACTTGCAACATTATTTGAGGTTAAGGTCATTATATGCCCCTAACATGCCTTAGATCTGACAATTTGAAGGCAAGTGCCTTCAGAGGCTCTTGGTTATAACAGAAAGGCACTTGAAGTCTTCCCAACTCCTGTGAGCTTAGTAAGGAAAGGATCACTGTAGAGAAATCAATATTTTATTGATGCCAAATCTACATTCATCTTGAGAATAAAGAGAAGCAAATTTGATCGAAACTATCCCACTTCCAGGGATAATTAGACAAACTCAGTTAGTGTTGTGTTACAAGCTCTGGTATAGGAGATGTGTAAACTTATTGGTTCTGGATGGTGGTCCCTTAACAGCTGGAAAAGTTCTGGTCTCTGAACCTCAAAAGAGGGCTGAACTACCTCTTTTTCAGCTCAGCAGACCCAGATATTGGCAGCCAAACACCACTGTAAACTTCAAGGTGGTGTGACCACTAAATGTAGATGCTATCATTTGTCTGGTTGAGTTTTACCCCTCCATAGAGGATTGTGGTTGACACCTGCCCTTCTTCCCTTGTGCTTTCATCACACATTATTTCTGAGTGCCAAAGGTAAGTGTTTTTAAAGATGGATTGTGGCATCAAGTAATATCCATTTATTCTTAAGCACTCTTGATAGGCAACTGAAGTTGGCTTCTATTCTAAAGCTTGAGAAACAAATCCTCTGCCTAAAAGCCTTGCCTCACAGCATATGGAATAGTTTGATATTCATCTACCTGCATCTTGGGCTTATGTATTGAAAATCCCATAGGATACAATCCACAAAATAAGTGTGCTCGGCTAGCTACAAATGCACATGTGGAGCCCAACAATTTTTTACCAGCCTGATCTACCTGTGACTGGGATATGTGCTAAATCAGGGTGGGGGCAAAATTAAAAGCACCCTCCTTGTAGGACTGTCAGTCTCTGTTAGGAGATCTAAGTTTCACAGACAGACCCCTCATATTAGAGATGGGCAGGCAGAACTGTACCAGCCATCACCATTGAAATTGGGGTATCTTATTTAGAAGATATGAAAGTGTCATATGTGGTATGTACAATACAGCCTTCAAAGATTACTCTTTGGCTGAAGTAAATTTGATTTTAATAATGTACCAAAGAAAGACTCCAGATGATGACCCTAAAATACTCTGCATACCAGAAATTAAATGCTTTCTACATGAGTATTGCCTTTGAGCCCATAGTTCATAACACCTCCAAATTCAAGCTGCTTCTACAGGAGGCACTTCCTTGAGAGAATCATCTCTTTCAAACCCCGGAGGGGCTATGCAGTGCTCCTCTTATCCAAAAGAAAGAAAAGAATGACAGAAAGAAGATCTCCAGAAACCATCATGCTGCCTCTCAATCTTAGTCAACCCCCTTAGGCTCTTCCAGGCTCTGGACGTCAATGTCCAATGTCTTGGCCTTCACAGCCAAGAACCTTCAATTTGGGATTTCTGCAAACATTAGGAATTTCTGATAGATTCCCTTCCTCTTGGTCTGCCATCAGATTGGAGACTCAACGTGATGACCTCCTCAGGAAACCCATCATGATTCAGTATCTCCGATATTTAGATTCAAGAAAATATGAGGGCAGAATTTCTAGCATTGCTTTCAGATTCCTTTGCCAGGGCTGCTGTAGGACAAAAGGTTGCAGTCCCTGATGCACCTTTTCCAGACACCAAGCGCGAGAGGACAGTACCTGGACCATTACTCTCTTCCACAAGGGAGCAAGCAGTTCTGTGATGGTCTCTCAATAGAAAAGGGCACTCTGCCACTGTTCTGGCTGGCTCTGTATGTGACTGGGGCCATCTTCTCTGTTGCTTTATTCCTGGTGTCTGGAACAAAGTAAGTGCTTAATCAGTATTTGCTCACTGAATAAATGCTTGGATGCCTCTCAGAATGTCACTATTTTATTCCAAGCTAGGACAGCTTAAGTGTAGGTTTGTTCTTAAAACAAAGTTTACAGATATATACACACAAAGTATATAAATTTTAATGAATAAAAAATAGACATTCAGATAGACATTCAGGGGCAGGGGATTTAGCTCAGTAGTACCACCACCTGCCTCACAAGCACAAGGTCCCCAGTTCAATCCCCCAGTACTAAAAAAAAAAAAAAGACATGTAGGACATAAAGCAAAACTCACCTATGATTCCATGACTGATAACATTGTGATATACATCTTGATAGCCTTTGTCCTATACATATATTTAGACATTTCATAAAGCTGTAATATTTTAGCTTATGTACTACCAAAGTGAGCCCAAAATTTTGATATTTTATACAAACAGTTGCACCTTTCTTTTCTCTCTAACTTCATCTTACAACACTATTTGTTTATTATCAGGTACATCTTCTGCATCCGATGCACCAGACCTATGTTTGGACTAGAAAGGCCCAATGGCTCTACTGTATCAACCTAACACTTCTTATTCAAGTATAATATACTTCATGGAATAAAGCATCCAAGTGATTCTTTAAAGTCCTACTACCTAACACACTATCCTCCTGAGAGTGTTTAAAGGCTGCACAGCTACACATGTGCCCTCCTATTAGAGGCTGTGCAGCACAGTAGATAAGAACAGATTTGTGAGCCGTGTTGCCTGGGCTGTACTGCCACGCCTATAACTTTGTAGCCATGTAACCTGATGCCTCAATATTCTCATCTGTAAAATGGTAAAACAAGAACAGTATCTACCTCAGAGAGTTCTTAAGTGGATTAATGAATTCAAGGTATTTAGGAAAGTGCCTGGCATATACTAAACACTACAGAAGTGTTAACTTTTGCTAGTGTTATCCCAAGCCTCTTTCCTCAGATATTCCAATTGCTTGATACATAATGGATGCTTAATAACATTTATTAAGTGAACAAATCTCCCATAGCACCGTCTAGTGTTGACCTTGTGCCTGCTATTTTTGTACCTCTGGTACAAAGCCACAAAGCGACAGTCACTTTTCTCTGATGCTATTCCTCCAGTTGTTAGTATTATACAGGCTGTAGTATTATACAGGCTCAGCTTGGAAATGGGGGTGCATGCTAACTAGCTTGAATTTTGTGTTCGCCGATGATGAAAATGAATTGATACTCTCAAAGACCCTAAGGTCAGCCCTTCTGGTCTGGGTGGAGTCCTAGTCACTGTATGCTGGAGGGAGGGTCACATCAACTAACGTTTCAGCCCAGTGAGTGGCCATCTCTGGGGGCTGCTCAGAGGGAAGTCGCAGGCTTTTCTGAAGAGGGTGCCCTAGAATCTAGGTCTCTATTCTTTGACTGTCTTCTACCTAGGTGTATTGTATTCACTGCTTACATTTCCGACACAAACCATGAGGGACTACAGGCGAGAAGATATAGTAACATCAAAGTCAGTAAAACTCACAATTACTGGGTGAAAGGCAGAAAAGCCATAATTTTATTTGAAAATAAAATAATGAACTAGAGTCAAGACTGTGATAAGTGCATTAAAATATACCTCTGCTGCCTCTCTGTTTTCTTTTGAAGGTATATTTTCTTCAGCAAGCAGCTGTCGTTTCTGCTCAATAAGAGGTCTGGATGGATAGGGCCAGAAACAGCTAGATGGAGTGGGGGGAGGCCAAATGGCCGCTCAGTGGCAGGTGGACACTTTTCAGCCTGATGACTCTCAGAAACCATTTACCGGGCTGCTTTATATCACAGTCAAGTGATAGGTGCTGCTTCAGTAACTCAGGTATCACAGTCAAGAGAGGTAAATACGTTTTGTGTGACTGTGTATGTTGTGCTTCAGGGAATCTTTAGTCCCAGGATGCAGAGATGGGTTCTTTGGTCTTTGAATAATCTATAAAGTTGTGTAAAAGATTTTAGAAAGAGATTGCATAACTTCTATTGAATTCTCAAAACTGTCTATGATATAAATAATTGAAGAGCCAAATGCTAGATTTCCAGGGAAAAAATTGTGTAGGAAATTGCAACAAAATTAGCTTCATTGTAATATATAATGAATGGGCACTAATGGCTTAAAGGTGATTTGGACTGTTTATCTTGAATCTATTAGGTGATGCTTGATTTTTAACTTCTAACCAATTCTGGTCAAAGTATAGTGTTTTAGTAATGTACCCATTCTTACAGTTCTGGCTCATCTGTTCTAGTCAATAGTATTTTCACAGGCAAATATGTGTGTGTGTGTATATATATATATATATAGTGTTTTATATATTATATATGTGTGTAATATATATCTTGTAGTCTCATTGTTTAAAATACTTATTTTCATTATGCAATAATAACTACTGATTACTTAATAAACTTTCAGAATTTACCTAGCATTAGCAAGGCCAAACCCAACAAAGCTAACTTAACTGTTTTAACATGACAGATATAACAGGAAAACATATTTATATCCCCTTCTCCTTTCAAAAATTACCACCATATAATACCAAGAACAGAAACGCACATAAATTTTCGCTTTCATGGGCCCATAACAGTAAAAGGGAGAAAATGGAGAGAGGATGGTTCGTAACTTAGCAGAGATGAGCAAGGTCCATCCCAAGTCCCCTCAGGTCTGAGAAGGTGGAAGACAGGCCACACATAAGAAACAGTACCCCTCATAACCTAGAAAGGGTCTCAGATACCACCAAAACGGGGCAGGTGACCAATGTGCAGTGACCAGAGTATTTGCTGGGGAAACAATCCTAGACTTGAGGACACCAGCAAAAGGAAAGTTAGGGTGAGGTACACATTGAAAATGACAGCATTAAATGAAAATCTACAATCCTCTAGGTCGGTAGCCATATCTCTCTCTTCTCAGTCCCAACACTTATATTTACACCATCTCCAGGAAACAGATTGAAGAGTCCAGAGAAAGTGAGTTTAGATACTGACATTTGGGGATGTCTAGTAAAAGGCCAGCTGGCCACCTGGTCACTTGTAGTGAGGCCCAGCAATCTACAGGCACCAGCTATATCTAAATTGCAGTGCAGCACCATTGTTTAAAACACTTTCATAGTACTGTATTAACTACTGATTGCTTGATAAACTTTCAAGAGTAATATGAGTAGTCTTAAATATGCATAATTTGCTAAAGATTGCCAGACATTTGAGGGAAACACAGAAAAGTTGGTCAGAGGAAACAGACAATTCAAGGAGGAAGCACAAAAATCAGGAAAAAAATGTTATTAATAACTTTAGAAAGATAAGGATAATGCATTAATGGTAGAAGGATAGCATGCTGCTTAAAAAAGAGCAGGGGGCTGGGGATTTCGCTCAGTGGTTCTGCCACCTGCCTCGCAAGCGCAAGGACCCCAGTTCAATCCCTGGTACAATAAAAAAAAAAAAAAAAAAAAAAAAAAGGAAAAAATGCTTATAAAGAGGAAACAACTGTATAAGAAAAGGGAAAGAAAATCAATACAAGAAGTACAACATTCCTCCAATTGGAGTTCCATTCAAATAGCACGAACAGTAGGGGAAGTGGGAAGGATAGGGAAAAGAAAAATAAATATGAGAAAATGAAAAAATGGAAATAAAGTGTTTGGAAATAGGGAAGGGAGGAGGGGGTGGGGGGAGGGCAGGGACAAGGGGAAAAAATGAGAACCAAGACCTGTCATGTAAAGGTACAAGATCCTAACGATGAATGTAACTGTACTGTCTACCTAAAATGTACCAATAAACTCAATGAGAGAGAAAAAAGAATAGCACAAACAAATACTGAAAGAAAAATAAACATAACAAAAAAACTAGAAAAATATTGTATTGAAGAAGCAAAGATTGGGTTTACCATGCAATAATGAGAACCAAGACCTGTCATGTAAAGGTACAAGATCCTAACGATGAATGTAACTGTACTGTCTACCTAAAATGTACCAATAAACTCAATGAGAGAGAAAAAAGAATAGCACAAACAAATACTGAAAGAAAAATAAACATAACAAAAAAACTAGAAAAATATTGTATTGAAGAAGCAAAGATTGGGTTTACCATGCAATCTGAATTGGAAACAATTCAAAACAATGTGATATGTTGAATCACTAGAGGAGGTTCTAAAAGAAAGAAAATCAAGTCGCATTCAAAGTATTAGGAATAAGAATGGTATAATTGTGTATTCTTCTCAAAGGCAACTCAGGAAGCTAAACACAGTGAGCCAGTGCTTCAAAATTCTAAGTGAAATTATTTGAACCTAGAATTGTTAGGCAAACTAACAAGTACAAAAATAAAGGGGCCTTTTTCAGTTATGCAAATCTACCAGAACAATCGACTTCCCCACTCCCACTCCCTATTAAAAATAATATCCTTTCTCATGAAGCCACTGAAAAGATGTACTTCTGCGGTTTGTAATAGCTATAACTTGGAAACAGCCCAATTGCCCATAAACTGCAGACTGGATAAAGAAGATGTGGGTTTTTTAAAAATAAAATGGAGTACTACTCAGCCATAAAGCATGAGGAAGATAGAGACATTTATTGCTAAATGGATGCACATTGAAGCCATACTCTTAAGTGAAATAAATAGGACACACGTGTAAATACCAAATACATGTGGTATGAGAAACTGTAAATAAGGATAAAAATATATAATACATAATGTGAAATAGGAAGAAAAGGTCTAGAGGGGAACGGGAAAGACAAAAGAATAGGTGAATGAATGAAAGGAAAGGAAAAAATATGAGAAAATGAAAAAATGGAAACAAAGTCTTTGTAAATGTGGAGGGATTGAGGGGGCTGAAGAGAGGACAGGGAAATGGGGAAAAAAATCAGAACCAAGGTATATCATGTAAAAGCACAAATCCCCATTGATGAATGTCATCAAACTGTATACCTAAAATGTACAAATAAACGTGATGAATTTAAAAAAAAAAGAAAGATATGCTTCTTAAGAAAGGAGAAACTGAGGAAGGAGAAAGACATGGGATGCAGGAGACAGGAAGTCACCCCCAGGAGAAGAAACAAGAAGCCCTGAGTGATGGTCAGGAAGCTGGATCAAGCTTCCCCCAGGACACAAAGCATCAAATCAAGTGTGACCTTTGTGGCCCTCTTTAAAAGTATTTTAAGAGACGTTTTACAGAGGTGTGTGGGATGTGAGAAGACTTGAATATCTGGGGGGAACCCTAACTCCAGAAAGTGAAAGTATTTCTGTAAGAAACAGTCATTGCTTATGAGTTGGCTCAGCAGTAAGTGGTATTTACCAGCTGAGCATCAGGAAAGCTCTGTGTATGGATTATTGGGGAGGTGGAGGGGAAGTGCAGGAATTCACTCTCACCTGCTGCCAGACATCCTCCAACTCTGGCAGAGGTACCCTGGGAGTGTGCCCCTCTCAGCCTCCTGCTAAGTAGCTTTGAGCCCTTGGGCATTGGAGGTGACCACTCTATTAGTCAGTTTCCTCCTCTGTAACTGGGGATAACAATAATACCTACTTTATAGCACCATTATAAGAATTTAATAAATTAAACAGCTGAAAGCTCTTGGGACAATGGTTGGGTACATAAGAAGGACTGTATAAGTATTCGATGAATAACTAAGTGCTAATAATGTGTGCATGTTATAAATAAATGTGATGGGAACATACCAGTTTACGCTTTAAAAATGGAACTGATTACCTTTGACAGTCAGGAAAGGGAAAAGATGAGGAACTACTGGTTACTGCTTGTAAGTCTCTTAGTGTGATTTGATTGCAGGTAATATTTTAACTGAAATAAATTGAACATAGAAAAACCAACAGCCAACTCCAAATTTTAAAATGAGGCACACACAAGGTTTGACAAGACTATTTCCTACTCCCACACAATTTGTTAACATTTCCGTTTGCTGTGCAAATGAAACTATATGTAATTCTGAATGTAGCAAAAGATTCAAGTCAATTTTCAAAAATAAAAACTACTACCACAGGATCCTGTTATTCAGTTATCTCTGCCATAAAAGCACAGCCAACTAAAGAAGAAAGTTTTCATTGCACTAAGAGATGTATCTTTCATGTATTCATCAGTGAGCATAAATTTGAAAGGAAAAAAAAAAAGCATGAAAAGTGAAGCAGTTGGATCCTCCTCCTGCCCTCTGATAAAGATTTTAATAAGTAATGAAATGGAAGACTTAGTAAAAGGGAGAATAAGGCCTTGGTTCAAGAAAATGCATAGACCTCCTTTCCCTGAGGTGCACTTCCTCTTCTAAACTAATGAAATGACCAGCAGGAACCAAAGAATCATTGCTGCTCTTGCTTCATAATTATATGAAACTGCTTCCAAAAAAAAAAATCACATCACACTTACATGTTTCAACAGCAAAGCTACCAGGATCAGAAAAAAGAACTCCAAGCAATGGATATTCCATGTGATCTTCCTCCTGGGTTGCCTAATCCTCTTCAAAATTCTACTTTCCAAGACACTCACTACCTTAATGCCTGCATGCATTTCATTTGTTCACCAGCCTAATATGAATTAAGTTATTTAAAAGATAAGTTCTAGAAAGCCGTCATGGAACAATTTGAGTACTTCTAAGGTATTCCATTTGATATAAAGGCTTTCTTTTCTTCTGCCTGCTTTCATTTGAGTGGCTACAGCATGCAGTTCAAAATTCACAATCTCTTCCAATCCCCCTACCACTTACACATTGATGCTCATCACTAAATCGTACAACAGGAAAATGTACTTTGCTCTGGGCTTTTGCCGAACTCTCCCTGGATCCGGATATACAGCCTCCTCTCTTAAAAAGAGAACAAAAATAGTCTGAACTTTGTCCTGGTTTGGCAGTGTGGACCACTGTGACAGCCAGCTAATTAATCACTGTGGGGACCTTCAGCCACGCAACTGACCACTCAACTTACTGTCGTCCAAGACAGTAGCAGTTAATCATTTCCTTAAATGATGTGGGTATGAAAACAGAGTTGATTGTTGCTCAGCTGGCTAACTTTATCCGTCCTCCCTGCCCCTGGAGTGACTGTTGCCATTTTTCCCCTTCTTCCCAGACTGCTGGGTTTCAAGAGATTCTGACGGAGGTGGAAATTTTAGCTGTGATTGTGGGATGCCTGTGTCATGACCTCGACCACAGGGGAACCAACAATGCCTTCCAAGCTAAGTAAGTGTTCTAATTGTTGTTATTTTAATGCATTTGTCTTTCTGTTCAAAGCCAAAGGTGACGAGTGCTAAAGAGTAAAGCATTAATTTCTGGCACTGGAGGCCAAGGCCATGCAGGCTTGGGTGTGCATGACACAGGGCCCATCCATCTTTATAATTCCCCGTTCTTCTTTTAATTGCAAATTTGCCCTTCATGTCATGCTTGTTGATTTGGTCTGTCTCTGTTGACCTCAGTCAGATAACAGAGCTCAGATTTTAAAGGGCCTATATTTTCCTCCCAGAATATTTGCCTTCAGGCCATAACAAGCTTTTGGGACCTGCTGCTCTCAAATCTGGTTTTCAGGTTACTCCAATAAAAGCAGTCTTAGATTTTTGATGAAGGAAAATGTCTTCCAAGATCCTTTTGATGATGGATAATATATGAACTGGAGTGAAGTAAAGCCCCATGTAACGGCCTAGTGTCTTCTCATCCCTCCTCCCATGGAAAGGTGGAAAGCAGATAAAAGAATTTCATAAATACAGTAATTTATGAATAGCCGACAGTTTGCCCTGCACATAGTCCATGGATAGAATAATCTGTCTCCAAGCAAGTTGTACTGGTCAAGATAGTCAGTGCCCGGTGGCTAAGGCCCCAGAACTCAGGAAACTGAAAATATGACCAAATCTCCAATCTCTGGACCCTTTATATTGAGGGTCCCATTTTAACATTCTTTTCACTACCAATCTGTAAACAAAACGATACAGGAGGTCTGAAGATGGAAAGAAAAGCTGTAGGGTTTGGAAGTGAGGGAAGGCTTCAAAAAAGAGATAAAATTAACTTTAAAATGACTGAATGCAAGGTCTTCCAAGTCATCTTCTATTATCTAAAGTTTCAGTGGCTTGCTGTTTGTTAACAGGCTTCTCTCAGCTTATCTCTCTCTCTGTTCCCTAAATAGCTACCCCATTGAGACACTGGAGCCCTGAGCCCTTACGTATGCTCCTGGTCTAGCAGATGAATCTTGGTTTTATGTCTTCTTTTATCTGTCCTGCATCCTCTTGTCCAGCCCTTCACCCTTCTCTTCTCAATACCCAATACGCTATAATTTCTCAACATTCTTAAGTTTCTGTGACATCTGTTCTACAAAAACTCAGCCCTGGCTCAGACTAACAATTCAATTTCTTGCTCCTCTGCCTAGGCTAGTAAAGGCTTTGGGAGACAATGTCACAGTTGTGAGAGTTTTAGACACATCCAATATATATTCTTCCAACTCGGCTGAGGGCCCAGTACTCCTTACTAATCTTTCTGTGTCCCCAGCCAGCTCTGTCCCCCATCGCTCTTAGGCAGTTTCAGGCACCAAATGTTCTCCCTTCCTAACCCACCTCCCCCACACAGTCAGCAGATCACCTCGCCTCCTACTTCACCGAGAAAATTGAGGCCATCAATCGAGAACTCTCTCAATTTCCTCCCCTGCCACCTACAAACTTACCTATCCATCCCCATCCTTTCCTCCTGCGTTCTGTCTCAGCAAAAGCGCTGTCCTTCCCCATCGGAGGCTGACCACCCCTCCCTTCTCATCCCTTCCTGTGCTCTCCCTTGGGTCCTTGTGCCGTCAGTCTCCCTCTGTCTCCCCTGTGTCTACTGGCCACTCTCTCTCGGCACTCTGCGTCCTGTTAATATGAACAGTCCTCCCTCATCTTGGAAAGTTCCGCTTTATCCCCTTCTCTCTAGCTTCTGTTGTACTTCCTTCTCGGTTAGGCTTCCTAGAGTGTTGTTTGGGTTAGTTGTCTTCACGACCCACGACTCCTGCCCTTCCACATGGCTTCCAGGTTTTTCTCACCAGAAAAACTGCCCAGTGATGTCACCACAGGCCCCTTCTCTCAAAGCTGTTGGACCCTTTTATTGTCCTTTTCTCTTTTCTCTTCTTGTCTTTATTCTTCCCTCCTTTGTACCTCTCTTCTATTTTCTAATAAGGGATTTTCATCTACCTCTGTAGCCTTCCCTCTCAGGTACTTCAAAGCCTTTCCTGCTGCCTGTCCTTCACTGCTAATGTCTCTTGATTTTCTCTTTCTTTCCCTGGCCCTTCCTGTGGAGCTTCCACCTACCTGCTCGTAAGCCCCAAATACATTTCTTTGAACCATAATTTGCACCTTATTTCCAGGCACTTATCCTGGTGCTTAAGGGATTCCTCCTGATGGGACTCCCACAATCATCTCATTCTCAGTCTCTCCCGACTCGCATGTCCCTCTGTCTCTTACCTCCATCCCAGTGAATGGACCCAACCGAAATCCGCAGGTCACTCAGCCTCCCTGAGACTCCCCTGGAGTCAGCTCCTCCTCTGTATTCTTATGTTACCTATTGTTTTTTTGCCTCTCTCTTGGGTCGCTGCCACAAACAGCCCAACTCTCCTTCATTCTGCTTGGCACTCCAGAATACTCTTTGAAATTCCAAAGCTGATCAGGTCATTTCCCTTGTCAATTTTTTATGCTTTCATAATGCCTGGCTATTCTTCTTCAAAAGAGTGCACCTCACTCTATTTTACTTGTTAGCTTATAGATGTCTCTCCCTTTCCATTAGTAGCTGCAACTAAAGAGCAGCAGGAACATAATAAGTATGCAGTAAATGTCTAATGAATGAATAAATGAGATTTTTATCATATTTTAATATTTGTTTTTCAATAGACTTTTCTGATCTATTAAATAGATGTAATTTTTTACAGGTTATTGTAAAAGAAACCCTTAAACACATAGCTTTGAGGCTGTACTAAAGATCTAGAGGACCCTGAATTGTAAACCATACAGGTTTTCATTACAGTGTCTGAGAGTTCCTTATTTTAAGTTCTTATCTTATTTTAAGTCACGTATTTTTTAGGATTCCTGTCTCTTCTACTCCAATGAGACCATTGTCAGTATATCTCCCTTTATCATTCTCTCTCCAGTCCCTCACCCTTTTACCACTTCTGCCTAAAGAAGAAATAAACATACCAGAATGTGTCTGTAAACCCAGGGTGAGCACCTTGTGGGTTCTTTCTAAGAGGCGAATGTACAGTAGTCATAGTTGGATAGGAACAACCTCTTCCTCTTCCAGAGTGCCTGTGCATATCACACTGGAAGAAGCAGCTCTTCTTGCTAATGGACCCCTCCACTGTTTGGACCAAGAGTCCACACCCCATCAAAATTGGGCCAATTGAATCTGAATGCCTGGGTCTGTGGAGTTGGATTACCGTGTTATTGAGTCTTTTAGCTCAATCATAGCTGCAGGTCCACACAGACTTGGGAGCAGGTGCTGCTATTTTGGGAAAGCTATTGTGACCATATCCTAAATGGATGGAAAAAAACAAGATGGCCAGTTTACAGAGAAGAGAGAAGAATGAAGCTGATAATCAGAGAGAAACCAAAAGGAAAGACTGTAACCCAAGAAAAAGATAGAAAAAGCAAGCTTGGTCCCAAGTTCTCCGATGGCTGCTCTTATTTCCAGGAGACTTGGCCACACTTGTGACACTTGAGTTCCCTTAGCATTCCTAGTACCACTTACCCAAACCTCTTCTTAGAAAAGATGGTGGTACTTCATATTTTTGTTTGTTTTTTGCAACAATCACAGGGACAATGAAAACTATAATTTACTTATACTTTGCTGTGTCATAAGCCCTCACCAAATTTCTATAGATATTTTTGTCTCTATTTCACAGAAGTAACTGAGCCTCGGGGAGGTAAGTAATTTGCTTAGATTCATCTACCTAGCATGTGATAGAGCAGAGTTTGCACCAAAAGCCATTTTTAATAACTGTATCATACTCCTTCCATGACTTTGTGACAGCTATTTTGGACCTTTGAGTTTCGAGTTTATTGGCTGTCTTGCTGGATATGTGAGCTCTAGAAAACTAAACTACATTTTGACAATTCAACATGTGGACCCCTAAAAATAGCAGAATTGAACTAAACCTAAGTAGTCATATTGTTCAATGTCTTAATTTTACAAAAATGAGGACTGAGGTCCCAAAATCCCCAGTCATGTGTATAATACTAAACAACTTCTATACATAAGAGATAAACATTAATCAAGTCACTGATACTGGATTTCATTTTCTTTTTTCATCCTCATGTCACGTGATCAAATTGGCCTGCTCCAATATGGTACTGTGTGTTTCCTCAAGGTGACTGACCTTGTACACATTTTACCAGCTCACGGGATGTCTGTAGCCCTGCATCTACCTAATGGAGTCACTTTTGAACTTAGAACACAATGGCAGGACTACCTAACCTAAGATTTCCTTTGACAATAAATCCTGAATGTGACATTTTTTATATCACAGTGAAGGAACTTACTCTTATTGATTGGATTTAGATTCATTCAGTGAGTTTACTATTGTTTAGAAAGTCCCGAGGAAGAAACTCCTTTCTCCTTTTTTATTCCTAGTAATTGAGTTCAAGGCCCTGTGCTAAGCATTGTGGAAGAAATCAAGAAGTATAGCAAATAATCCCTTTTCCTAAAGTAGTCAGTCTATTTCCACCCTTTTAAGTGTTTTGGAAATGGAATTTAAAGGCACCAATTATTATGTGCCAAAGCATATGCTACCTTTTTTCATATATAAGGCTATAAAGAAACAGGAGACATTTAGCAAGGGACAAATTACTATATAAAATGCAAAATGCCTCTATAATAAAAAGTGTGACTTTAGTTAAAGCACAATTTGATTTATACTCTTAGCCTTTCTGATGAGTGAACCTTTGCGTTTTCATATTTTATTCTTAATTTGTGAGTATTTGAGTACGTGTAGTGAATGATCAGTAGGCAGAGAGGGCAAGAGTACCACAATGCTTTAAAACCGCTCTTTCACACCTCTCGCATTTTCTCCAGGGACAATGTTCCCCACTCATCCCCTCCTCTATTACAGCTGCCCCTGATGATTAAATATCAGCACCGAGCAGCTCTGTAGTATATTCTCTGAGGAGACTTCTTCTATTCATTTCTAGCATAATCTCTTATCCTCATTTCTTGGGAATGAAAACCTATCTTGTCGCTTTCAGCCAGGTCCCAGAAGTGAAATACTGGGGCACATTAATCTGCCATGACAGCCTAATCCCATTCCTCACCACCTCCCAACAATTCTCCATTTCCTAATTACCTCTCACAGTTTTCCTTCCTAAAGCCTCCGTTAAGCCAGGTCCATACTCTGCCATTAAGTCTTTTTTCCCAAAGAACATGCACATCGAGGGAAGTTATGAAGGTCATTTCAATCTCTGTGCTGAGGGTTGTACAAGGATCTGTGCCTGAGCAAATCACTGAATGCCTGCAGAAAGAAATCTTCACTTTGACTTTTCTTTTTAACAAGTTTCTCCTCGGTACATCGCCTGTTCAAAAAAGACAAACTAGTGTTTTGGATGATCAAGACAATACTCATCATGAATACCTACATATATAAATGCACTAGGTTTCCACTCCCCATAAACACACCTTACCTATCCATAATCATACTTACACAAACACAGTACCTGTGCCTCAAAAACCACTTATCTGATGCATATATTAGCTATAGACAATTAAAATGAGGTGTTGTATTAAAATCACTATTTTCCATATGTGATTAGTTTGTTATCATTTAGTTTTGGTGGTTTTCTTTTCTTATTTTATGTGAAATAAAACAGAAGTAGACCTTTACACAAACTATATTTCAAGAAAGACACAGCTTCTTTAAAAAATAGTTTTGTGATCAGTTAAGGGTGAATGCTTCATGTTTAGTTCCCCTCCGACAGAGTTTCAATGCACATTTACACATATTAAAGCCTCTGGAAAAATCTTAAAATAAACAGTTTAAATTTTTAAAGCCAACATTTCCCAAACTTGTTTGACCATGGAACCCTTTGAATTTTTGCCATTTATTCCTTGTGGCATTCCAAGGAACCAGTGCTCTGTAGAATACTTTTCAATAAGGCTTATTCTACCAGATAGGTCTTACTTTTTTCTAATTGTGTCAGGTTTTACAGCTGTGGATTTTGCTCCTTCCCGGTGGTCCTAGGAAGTTCGCAGTACATAATAATAGGTATAAGCAGCCCTGTCAGTGAGCCTTAGCCTGACAGAAGGCACCAAGAGATTTGGACGTATTAGAAATGCAGACAGGAGGTCCGGGGATTTAGCTCAGTGGTTCCACTGCCTACCCCACAAGCTCAAGGTCCCGAGTTTGATCCCCAGTACCAAGAAAAACAAAAAAAAAGAAATTCAGACAGGAGCAAAACCTAATAGTTTACACGAGTGATCCATACAGAAATGGAAATGCTCCTGCTTAAATGATTTTACTGTAGAAAACTCAGAGTAAGCCCCACACTCCATTCTCTGGATGTCCATAGTGGCACCTAGCTTATGGAAATGTAAGCATTTTTAATGTAAGACTGGTCAGAAATCCTCCCCAACACAATTATAAGGGGCTGTGAGCTTCCTGGAAGTAAGATCCAAGTCTGAGGTATCTTTGTCTTCCACAGGGGTCTAGCGCAATGGTCACTGATGCTTTTTGGTTGGATTGAATGAATGGATGGGTGGATGGATGGATGGGTGGGTGGGTGGGTGGGTGGGTGGAAAGCAATGTTTTCCTCCGCTTTCGTAGCATTAGTCTATTTCCATGACAAAACTTGCCAATTTCCTGTGACTAATGCAGTATTGTGAAAGGGCAGGCCGTGTAGAATGGAATTACTGAAGGCAACAAAGAGGGAATCTGATGAGGAAGCTGCTTAAACCATGGACAGTCACATGCCTGCTTTTACATAAACTTTACCCCAAGAGTCCTGAAGAAGCACAACAGTTCTGAAGCCACAGAGAGGGAGAGAAGATGGCAGGGGAAGCATAACAGTGCTTGTTATAAGGTGTCCCCTGGTTGAAGGGGAAAAAATCTCCTTATTCATCCTGAACAAAGAAAATTTAAAGTGACTCGTGATCATCTAACTGATTTAACTCTCACGGGTTCTACTAAACCAGTGCAAATAAAGGAAGAGATAACAATTCTGCATCTTGTCTCTCCAGACTCTCATCACGAACTGTGTTATCAGGATTCCCACGAGTGAGTGAATTGTATTCGAGCATGGCTGGTTGGTAGAAAAGAACCTGAGGTTGTGGGAACCTGAGACTGTGTCAGCACTTACACTAGTAGAATTCTGAGTTAAATTTTAAAATCTTCTTTCACTGCTGACAACCAGCTCAATAAAAATGGAGAATCAAACATCAGAAAGGTTTGTTATAATTATCATTCTTCTGAGGTAATAAGAAGCTTCCAAACTTGGATTTAAATCTAGATTGATACTCGCTGGCTGTGTGACCTTAAAAAAGTTGTATAACTTCTCTGAGCTTTCTCTGGTGTGTAAAATGAGAAAATAATACTTCCTATTTTGTAGTTGTCATCAGGACTACATGAAAAATAGCACAGTAGGTGGTTGATATATTTCTTAGTGCATGAAAGGCATATTTATACTGTCGACCTTTCAATTTAACTAGTCTCCAGGCATACGACTAGAAGCTTATTCACTAAACAACTAATATTCTTAAAAGCATCTACTCCATGCCAGGTGGTCAGAATTTCACTGGCCAAGACACAATGTGTGAAACATGTATTTTTGTAGAAATGAACTCTATGTACGATGTAGAGTAACTAGCATTAACTATTAAGTCATCACTAAGGCTGGTCTGGCCAATTTTTATTTATTACTTATTAGTTGATATTAGGTAAGGCACTATTTTTAAAAATAACACTGATTAAAATCCCATACCCTCCTCACTTAGCTTCATTGTAATCCCTGATAACCCTAACCAGCCTTTCAGTATGTGGTGAGCTCTGAGTCTTTCCAAGGATCGCAGTCTTCTGACTACAGCCTTGGGCTGCTTCACACCGGTGAAGAGTAGCGTGGGACAGAAATTCCACATATTACATTCATATGTCATCTTTTCCCTTCTTACTGCACTAGTAGGACTCCAGCATTTACAGTTGAAGGCCAAATTGTCCTTTCCATGTCCAGACCCACCTGCAATGAACAGGAGAATACAGAGACCTGGATATGTCCTCAGCCTGAATCCCAGGACTTTTGGGGGGTTTGTTTGTTTGTTTGTTCTTGGTACCGGAAATGGAACTCAGGTCCTTGCGACTGCTAAGCAGGCAAGGAGTCCCTGAGCTAAATCCCCAGACCTCGGGACTTAAATCTGTGGGATTCTCTGGGTCTCTCTTGATTCTCAACATGGTCTGATTCTTTCCAGAAAGGAAGCTGGAAACAGATGTTCCTGGAAATTTTAAATTAACACTTTAGTGACCTGACATTGTTGAGGGATGGGTTGTTCCATGTAAACAGAATTTACCTGTAACTCAAAGAAATCCCAGCACATATCTATTAATATCTTATTGATTTTAAATGGAAGTATCCATATGTGTCTTGACTATTAATTAATAACATAGGCTGAAATCTTCTCCAGGCCAGGCACTGTGATAGATACTTTAAAAGATTTTATTGCAATCTCATTAATAACAGGCAAGGTATGGGGCCGGGGATTTAGCTCAGTGGTTCTGCTTGCTGCCTGCCTCACAAGCGCAAGAATCCAAGTTTGATCCCCGGTACAAAAAAAAAAAAAAAAAAGAAAAAAGAATAACAGGCAAGGTACATAGTACCATCATGTTACAGATGAGGAAGCTGAGCCTTGAAGAGGCCAAGGAACTGTCCCAAGCTGCTACGTAGAGGCAGCCTTGAGACGCACCTCCAAATCCAGGGAGCACTACAGAGTTCAATGTGAGTTATAGTGTGACTGTGGGAACCTAACAGAAAGTTGTCACCATAAGTAAAATAGATAAAGTAGATTCTGCAGAATATTCAGGTTTGTTTTCCTAAAGAGGGTCTAATGCATTTGGCATGAGAGTGCTCTGGACACTCAGAAGACAGAAGATTTAGTTCATGACAGTTACACTGTTACTCAGAACCAGAAATTGTCTTTTTTTTTTTCACCCCACAGCACCTAGATTGGACCAGAAACACTATTGTGCAATGCATTTGTATTTATAGTTATGTTATTTTTTCTTATGCTTATATCTCAGATTTCTTAATAGACTATAAATTTCTTACAGGCAAGGACTGTGCTTTGAAAAACACTTCGTTGCTAGAAGGAAAAGCAGTTCAATCCATAATAGGTTTGGGGGAAGGTCCTGCTCACTCTGCCTTTTGTCCTCTTTCAGGAGTGACTCCGCGCTTGCCCAACTCTATGGGACCTCGGCTACCTTAGAGCATCACCATTTTAACCATGCCGTGATGATCCTTCAAAGCGAGGTACAGCCTGCTCCATTCCTCCCCTTGCCAGAAGACCACCAGTCTGGTTCCTACCTCTCTCTCTTTATAGTTCCACGGGCAGACATGGAGAAGTGGGAAGTACATGCCTAGGTCAAGCTACTGGGTCTTGGTGGCTTCCACGAATCTTTAAAATGCCTGGCTGAGGACCTTGTTTAAATTCTTCCTGAGGTGACTGAGCTGGGTTTCATCCAATAATGACATGGTTCATTTAGAGGTTTCGCTCACAGGGGAACGGGTATGGAGTGCTTGCTGCCACATTTCCCTCTGATTTTCCTAAAGGGACACAGAAGCTCACAAAGGGAGTGACTTGATCCAAGTACTGAAGGGCCCAACATTGCCATTTTTGTGAACCCCAAAGCCATTCTAAAAGATGGTAGAAGCAAAAACCTGGTGAGAGAGTTACACTTTATTTATTTTGCACAATAGCAAAACCTATAAAAGGTAAAAGAATTTAAAATTGCTGGTGGGGGCCAGTTTAAAAGTTTGAACTGCAGCTAAACCTAAGACCCGGGGCTAAGGCCGTATGCCTTATTTTGCTTCCTGTGGCAGTGCAGGAGTTGGAAGTAGTTTGGTTTTATACTTGCAGTTTTCTGCAGAGAAAAACAAAAACGAATAACTGACCCTGGCTGAGGCATCCGAGTTTTAAATTGCCAGAAAAGGATCTGTTTAATTTTCTGCAGGCGTACAGAGATTTTTTTTCCCAAGGCCAGGAAGGGATCATCTGTTCCCCATTATTTGTCAGTTCTCTAACTGTGCCATTAATTATTATTATTATCATCATTAAGGCCCTGCTTCACTGGAATAGCATCATTAAATATGGAGGTTTTTTTCCTCCAGCCTATGTTGAGAAAGCTTTTGCAACATCATCATGAAAGCCTTCGACCCCATAAAGGATAGTCCCCGCTCCAGAACCTGAATGCAGGCAGAACAGGGCACGCCTGCTAAGGGTGATGCAGTTTCGATGGTGAATGAAGCACCCAGGGTGAGGCTCTCAGTAACGGACAGAAGCCAGCTTCATGGCATCTGTGGCTCTGGAATTTTCCTAGAAAAGCAGTATTTTATCCAGGCTCTGTGGAAGAGGTTAGGAGTTAGGAACTTGGGTTCAGACTGTATTTGTTGCGCTGGCAAAGTCAATGAGTTTACACCTCTGACCCCAGAAAGCCCCATCTTTGTCATAACGAGGGTTATAAACAGGATGTCAGGTTTCCTCAGGGAAACAACCCCCACGCCCTCTGAGTGAGCATGACACATAGGCCCCCTTAGCTCTGGGCTCTGAGGAGTGGCAGAGAGGCCAGTGATAACAGAATCATGCACTCCGACTGCTGTGGTGCCCATGCACAGAAAGGCTAGATGGCTTGAGGAAGGTTCCTCCAGGCCTCTCCTCTCCACATTTGTGGTTGTTTTCATCATTTCCACGTTCCCTTCTTTTCTAAATAGCCTTAGAAACAGAACTTCATGGAGACTCAGCTTTACTGCATGGGACCAAATCCTGAGACATTGTGCAAGGCCAGTTGACATATAAACAATATCCTGATGCATATTAATTTTCCTGGAAAATTAAAGCAGATCTGGCTAGCTTTGTGAGTGTGCTCACTGGAAATGGAGTTAGCTACTTAGGTCTTTTAAAAGTACTAAAATGCATGCCCTCACAAAATAAGCAATTTTGGACTAGTTTACCCTTTGTCTAAACATTAACTTTTACTGACCTTGCTTCTCAGGGCTATATTTCTTTTCTTTTCCATTTTTTTGTTTGTTTTGGTACTGGGGATCGAACTTGGAACCTTGCACTTGCAAGTCAGGCCGGGGAACCACTGAGCTAAATCCCCAGCCCTTCAAGGATGTATCTCTTTTACCAGACGATGCTGAATATAGGCCTGGATCTAAGCTGATTATTTTTCTATAATTTTTGGCCACTTTTTCAAAGGCCTCAGAATACCTATTTATGACTGATCCATGGGGCAACACTCAGGCAGAAAGATCTGGGCAGAATTATGGTGCAGCATTCCTTTAGTTGTTTGTCTTCTTCCTAATGGCCGAATTAAGGGTCTGAAAGAGTTCATTTGAAAATTATTAATACTGGACTTGGTCCCAGGGGGAACCAATATACTCTCGTCTTTAGTAATGGCAGGTTCAACCAGTGAGATAAATTAACTCAGGGGAGCCGATTATTGTGTGGTGCCTGGTAGGAGAATTTACTAATTGATATTTCTGGTTCCTTGAAAGAATTAATTTACCTCTCGCTGGAGCGTACTTTATTATCAGACAGTCATTTGCCCCTACTCCACCATCTTCTGGCTCTCAACACTCAGTTTAAAAAGGTCCATTTTTCAGGCCACATGCTTGTAAGTTCATACTTTATGCTAAGAAAATCTGACTTTTAAAGAAGAAGAGTAAGTGAATTGTTGATCACTTCACAGAAGGATTTTCACTGTATTTAAAAAAAAAAAAAAAAGACAGTGAAGCTACCTAGAGAAGCTCAAACAAATTTTGAAGAAACAAACATATTTTTCATAGGTTTGGATAAAAAGTTTATAACTGCAACTTTATGTAGGCAAAACTAAGTTATTCTGTGCCAAAAACAATGCCTCATATGCCCTGGCCACTCAGTAATTATTCACCATACTGAATTTAATCTACCACATGCTTCATCAAAGTTTATCCTAACAGTTTGATGTGCAGTCTCTTGACTTCAGCTGCATTGACAAGTTAAGACAGGGAGACTTTTGGTTTGTTATTTGTTTCTTTCTTTGTTTGGGTTTTCTTTCCTTCTTTCTTGCTTGCTTGCTTGCTTGCTTACTTGAGACAGGGTCTTACTATGTAGTTCAGGCTGGTTTGAGCTCACTGTTTAGCCTAAACTAGTCTTGAACTCATGAGATCCACTTGTCTTAGACTCCAGAGAGCTGGGATTACAGACATGCACCACCATGCCCACCCTAGAGAGGTCTTTGGGTGGGACCCTCCTGTGCACTGTAGGGTGTTTACCAGCATCCCTGGCCTTTCCCATTAAATGCCAGTAATGCCCCCACCTAATTGTGACCATCAAAAATGTCTCTAGATATAGTCATAAGTTCCCATTGAGACTCTTCCCAGTTGAAAAGCACAAGTCTAATGGCTTTTTCTCCTGTAAGTCATTTGACACCATGACAAGAATTTCCAGAATGTCAATTAAATTATAGTAGGGTCACAAAACTTCCCAAATGTTGTTTCAAATTCTCCACTATCTACTTCCATAGGAAATGGGTAGTCAGGTGGAACTTGTTGGCTCAAACATTCATATTAAAACAAGTCCAAACATTTTCAGAGCTTTTCCTTTGACAATACTATGCATGTGATAAATTGTTACTCAGTGGACCTCCTTAAAAAAATTCATTTCCTGGCTTCTCAGTGTTTGCCAGGCAATCTATTTGTATTTGTACAAAATTTTATTAAGTTTTTTAAAAATGATTATTGTGTTCCCAGATCTTTAATTTTCAATATAGGAAAAAAATGTAATCAACAACCAAGATTTAATGATGTCTTTTGTGACTTTTTACTTTCTCATTACAGGGTCACAACATCTTCGCTAATTTGTCCTCCAAGGAATATAGTGACCTTATGCAGCTTTTAAAGCAGTCAATATTAGCAACAGACCTCACGCTGTATTTTGAGTACGTATTGGCATTTGATCTATTTGACAAATGGATATCTAAAGTTCCTATAATTAATTTTCAGGTCCATATCAAGGGTTGCCTGTTATTCTAGCATTGATATAAATATGTAAAAGGGCTAATTTTTTTAATATTGTTTCTCACTTACCTAAATGAAGTTCTTTAAGGTTGTGTGAATAAAAGATGAGATTTGGGGCTATCTTGGGAAGTTTTCCATCTTTCTTCTGTTTCATGAACTCTGAAACTCCAGGCTCTGAAACTAAGTGATGGTTATTTATATTTTAGATACTGCCTATGATCACTGTTTTCAACTATTATTTCTGATCTGATCTATAATAGTGTTGATATGGTGATCATGATGATGATGATGATGAAATTTATTTTGATGGAAAGTTGACTAGAAAGCTTTCATTCATTCCTTGCTTCTCTTCTATTTCTATTTCTTAGAAGATCTGTCCCCCATCTACCTACAGTGCAACCCTCTCTAAGCAGAGAACTCCGCTCCTGCCAATCCCAGTGGGACCTGTGCCATCAGGTACCAACTCTTTGGGAAGCTTGGAAATTTCTTCCTCTTCTTCCACTGATGTACACAGTCATCTCCTGTGCACTGTAGGGTGTTTACCAGCATCCCTCTCTTAAAGACTAAACAACTTCTGTCCCTTAAAAATTATTTCATGGATCTCAGGGAGATCTTTAATTGCTTCTCAACTTGGCTTTATTTTACCATTTTTTTAAAACAAATGGAGCCCATTGGTTCCTCTGCTTTCTTTAAACCCATTTACACTTTGGGGAGCAGAATCCACTTCAACATTCCACAGAAACTGTACTCGCCGCAGCCCCCAAAGATTGCTGATAGTTTCTAGTTTTGTTTGAGGTATCTGAAGGTGTACTGACCTCTCATTGTCAGTTTCCGTTTTGCTTTCCCGATATCCAGTTTTCTTTATCTCTCCTTTTCAGATCTTTTTTCTCCTTTTTTCCCACCACCAGTTCTTGAACCCAGGTTCTTCTCTCTCTACTCAGATTCTCTCTCTAGCCTCACTTCTGTATTCTCTTGACATGGGTTATTACTCTATGTAGAAGATTGAAATTCTTCACTTTAACCCCACACACATTCTAGTCTGTATCTCCAGTTTCCGTCTCTAGAACCTTCAGTGATTAGAAATCTCCACTGATTTCTAAGAAAGCTGTAACTTCTGCTTGATTTTCGTGTCCCTCCATAATCTGGCCCAGCTTTTTTCATTTCTATCTTCCACTTCTCCTTCACGGGATTTGTTTGCTTCAGTGAGACTGGTTTACACACCACCCTTTGAAGCATGTATGTAGTGTCCCGCGTGCCCCAGTCATACCATTGTTCCTATGTTGGGCCCTGTCCCTCCACTTCCACAACTAGTTGAGCGAACCATCCTTTAGGTTTTACTTCTTCTGTCACTTTTTCTAGGATATCTCACGTCAATGCCTTTGAAATATTACGGGGCTTTAGCATTGCATCAGTTAGAATTAGGCTCTATTACAAGAGACCGAAAACTCCGAGCAACAGTGACTCACTTCTCTGTTACATAAAAGACATCTTCAGCTTAGCAATCTGAAACTGGTACAGTAGTTATATGAAGTCGTCAGGGACCCAGGCCCCTTCTACCTTTTTTGATGCTGCCTTCAATACATGTTTTCCACTGCTTAGCCCAAGATAGTTACTCAACTATAATGCCCACAATCCAGCAAGAAGGAAGAAGGAAAGGACAAAGGAAAAAAAAAAAAGGTGACGCAAGCTATCACCTATGAGAGTTTTCTGGAAGTTGCCACCTAACACTTCCACTTACATTCCACTAGTCAGAATTTAGTCACTTGGCCATACCTACCTTGAGGGAATGTTGAGAAACTCTTACTCTTGTGTAGCCATGTGTCCAGATAAAAACAGAAATTCTACTACTAAAGAAGAAAGAAGGCAGGTGTGGGGCTGTACCTGGCCCCCTATACCATTCCGCAGGCTTCACTGTTAGAGTCCATGAAGGGGTTATTACAAGATATGGTGGGAGGAGTTAGGCTTTCAGCCTCACTCTGGCATTCAAGTTAAACCTGGCGTATTGAGCCCAAGTGTCTGTATCTTCTCCCTCCTAAAACTCCTAGAAGTAATAATAAATGTAAAAAAAAAAAAACACATAAATCTATAAATCTTCAAAGAGAAAAGGAGAGGGCACACAAGTGACAAGAGCTGTCAGTACATTTTTGGAAGTGAAAGGCAGACTGATGGTGACCTAGCAGAGTAGAAATAGAAGGCATGACCCACAGCAGACAGCGCTGAGCAGAGCAAGCCAGTTTGTTCCGCGCTGCCTGGCTTGGAGAATAGAGACCAAAAACAAAATGTATTCTGAAAGGTGTGTGTGACGCTGAAAGCCCAAGACAAGGAGCTTGCTAATGAATGAGTTTACTGAGCCCTCTGAGCTCATGAAGTCCTCCACCAACATGGTCAGGTCAGCCCCCTTTCCTTTACCCCTAAAGACCAGAGGTTCATTCTATGGAGAAACAGAAAGAAGGGCTCTGGACTAAGGAGAAATACAGGGTGGAAATAAGGTGTAGCGCTCAGCAGGGCATTCAGCGTGGTGGGGGGTTCAGTGTGATGGACCCAGTCTCTGTGTCAAACACCCATAGTGCAGAGTGCAGGGATCTCTAAGGCACATCCCTGGGGCTGTCAGATTAGCAAAGAGAAACACAGAAAGCCCAGGCAAATTTTAAATTTCTTTTCTTTTTTTAAATTTTAAATTTGTGATAAACACTAAATGCTTGTTTTAGTGTACATACACACATGCACATGCCTCCCCACACCCCATGAAATATTTGAAACATATGTGCCTTAAAAATGTTTCATCTGAAATTCAAGTTTAACTGAGCTTCCTGGATTTTAGGTTTATGTAAGAATCTACCTCCTCAGCATGTTCATGCGTATACACACACACACACACACACACACATACACACACACCCCTCCTAGTTAACCTTTTAATTTTTTAACTCCTTACTATTGCATATAAACAGGCAACCAAATATTGCAGATTTTATTAACCTCCAATAAGACAAACAGGGGCCAAAAAACTGCTGCTACTATCCTTGCAAAACTAAGATATTGCTTCTATTAAAAAAAAAGAACAGGATGCTTTAAAAAATAATAGAAGCAGCCATGAAGAAGAAAGAGCTCTTGAAAATTAAAAACATTCTTGCCAAAATAAAAGCATTGGAAAATATAATCAATGGATAAAAGTCAGCAAGGTGGAAAAGATGCTGTTTATAATTTCATTATATGTCTTTTAGTAATTCTAATTATATATATACTTATTTATATTTCTTGGGTAAATATAAATTTTAATATCAGATGTATGCTTGAAAAATAAAAATCCCAGCTGTGCTGCTACCTAGCTGAGCCACTTCATGTATAAAATGGAAATTCTATCTTATGTGTCCAGTAAGTCGTGACACCCACAACCTCATTTGCTTTAGAGCCCATGTATTTCTCACATTTTGTGGCCCTCACGTTGGCTTAACTATCGTGACCTTCCATCTTTCTCTGGATTGATAGTCCTTGATTTGGAACTTACGGAAAGGCTATATCCTTTTAATATTTTTATTTTTATTTCTTGCTTTTGATATTTGCAGGATTTTAGGTTACTTCTCCCAAAGTAGAAATGTGTTCCCAAGCCAATTTCCAAGTAATTTTTGTGTGCGCACTGTGTATGTGTGTGTGTGTGTGTGTGTGTGTGTTACTGAGGATTGAATCCAGAGCCTTTGCATTTTATTTTATTTTAGTTTTTATTTTGAGACAGGGTCTCACTAAGTCACTAAGTTCTGAGTAACTTTTAAAGAGGAAAAAACAGGTCTCAGCACTTGGAGTCCATTTATCAAGCCCTGCTGGGATGTGAATAATCACTGAGTGACTGCTGGGATGCAGTCGAGGAAGTTAGTTGCAAGTCCCCTTCTCATTACTCTGTTCTTATCTTAATGCTGCAGCCCCAGCTAATGTTTGCTGACTCCCACAGAAGCTGGCCTGCTCTCTTTTTGTCATTGTTATTGTTCTTTAAGGTTCTCAATAACTGTTCATTCTCTAATCTAGAGCTTTGAGGGACTGATTCACTCCTTGTCCAAAGCTATGCTAAGGTATTGTCATCCTTTTACCCAAATCCCCGGATTCATAAAGGGAAAAGTAGCTACTAAGCACTGTCACCCAGATGCTTTTATGTAACAAACACATAATTGTGGTATTGGAAGAGGTCTTAGAAATGATGTCATCCAAGTCATCTCCTTTATTTTGCAGATCAGGCACTGAGGCCCAGATGGTTAAATAGTGCAGATTGGGCTATATAACTAATTATTGGCAAGGATGAAACCCATACCTCCTCTTTTAGGGTTTTCCCCATAATCACTATATTCCCTATTAAACAGAATCAAGAAATACATGTTATTTGAATTAGAGATATATTGTATGCCAATATTGACCCTCCTAGGTGTGCTTTAATGCATTAAAAATAAAAACCAGCCTAGGTTTCCATGCCCTGCTCCCAAGCACAGTTGGACATAAGGGCTTGCCTATAGTTTATTTAGTTTAGAGAATAAAAGGGAGAGTTGCTGGAGTAAAATGGGGAAGCAGCAAAGACATTATAAGGACGCATTTCCCTGTTGACCACTGCTTTGGCCAGCTGGCTTTGAAGGACCATCTGAGAAGTCTCATGTGCTGCATCAAAAAATTGTTTCCCAGAGCTGGGGATTTAGCTCGGTGGTTCCACCACCTGCCTTGAAAGCTCAAGGACCTGAGTTTGATCCCTGGTACCAAAGAAAATAACAACAAAAAATTGTTTCCCAGCCCCATCCTCATCAGGTGAACTTTGCTTTCTGGGGTGTTGACTCCCATGGACTTCAGGCTGCATGTGACCAAAGACTAGGGAGTCAGAGCCATCCTCAGACCTCCACATAGAGTCAGAGCAGGCCAGGGCCGAAAATATGAGGCACCCGAAGCACCTGTGGCAGGTGCTGTGGTTTTAGTTGCAGTGGCCACAGCTGGAAGAAGACAGGGGTGTGAGGACGTGAAGTAGCTTCTACGACCCTGACTACTCAAATCAAAAGTCATGACAGAGTTGAAACTAAAAGGACGCCCTTTGTTTATAAGTTGAGTTTGTCATGAGAGAAGCCATATGATATTTAAGCTTGTGTCTCATTTGTTTCACTTAACATTATGGTCTCAAGGAACAAAATAAATGATAGATATTAGGAAGTAGGGCAATCAATCTCTCTCAAATGGGAAGAAGATCAAAAGATGCAGAGAGGGAGGAGGGAGAGGAAAGAAAGGGGATTAAAAGAAGGAATTAGGAAGTTTTATGTGCGTCTACCAGCTCCATATCAGGAATGTAAACATTATGTACTGCAAACATGTATAGTAAAAATGATCATTTAAAAAATTAAAAATTGTTATCTGTACACACACACACACACACACACACACCCTAAAAGAAAAACTAAAAGGACGCTCCCCTCAGAGGAAAAAGGTCATTCTCAAAACAGCCAATATGGGCAGGGCATGGGCCCGTGCCTTTTAGATGGTGCATGGCTCATTCTAAGGGGCAGGAAGCCACGACATCCTCTAAAAGGGAAAAATGTAAGGTACATGGAAAGGTGGAAATGCTTTAAGTATGATCACAGAAAACCTACAACTTTAATATCTTAATGGCTTTTGAGTGTCATCAGGATGCTGGTCCACAAATGGCATACAAAAGCAGAATTCACAAGTCTGAAAAACAAAATCAAACAAAACTCTTGATGTGAATGTCTAGGTTTCACAACCAAAGTCTGGGGATTAATTATTCAGTCTGATTTTCCAACTCACTGAAAACTCAGTCACTGCTGAGTGATTTTCTGAAATTGATTTCCTGTGCCTATTTCTGAGTCCTGCAGTGAATAAGGCTTTGATAATTAAATAGTAATTTCAACAGCTCAAGCAGGAATTAGATATACCCTATCAGTAACCAGCCATGTGACTTTGACAGAGCCACTCACTCTCTCTTTGCCTTGGTTTCCTTGTCAGCAGTATGAGGATAAGCTTTTCACCCTTGCCAATCTGCTCGGGTCCTTGTGGCAGTCAAAGGAGATTACCTATATGAAAGAGCTTTGATAATTTAAAGTACCTTATAAAAAGGAAATCATTCAGCCAGAAAACTTAATAAAATATGCACCATAAAAGATGACAGTTGGGGTGGGCAGAGAGAGAGAAAGAGAGAGAGAGAGGTCTAAAATCATGAGTGTTAAAACTTCAAAGAGATGCCACAAATGCCCTATACCATTTGCCTGCATGTAAGTCAACAAAGATGACCTGTGCAACTTCCACAATTAGCAATGAAAGCAGCACCTGATATTTCCTGAGTGCTTACTTAGGAACTTCACATACACATTATCCCATTAATACTGAAAGCAGTTCTGTGAGGCAAGGTAATGTTGTTAACACATAGAATGCATGCGGAAACTAAGGTTTGGAGAAAATCGGTAAATTGCTCACAATGTTAAATAGTAAATCTAAGGTTAAGCCAGTAGTTGTACGTGGGATGTTTTAGACTATTCTGCCATTCTCTCTGCAGTTATCTAACTGTTTAATGGTACTAAAGGGAAAATGGAATAAAGGGGAGTGTGGGGGTGTCAAAGTCACAGCTGCTCAGGACCTGTGAGGCTAAGGCCACTGTCAGAGGCTCTTTGTTTGCAGTTGAGCTAGACTGGTGCATCAGGATTTGGCACTTGGTTTTCTTTCTTACAGTTATGGACGCTGTTGCTATTGGGTAGCAACACGTACTTAGCACCCTTACGAACACATGTTGTGACTCTAACACTGCATCTGCTGCCTATCAGACCTGCTCTATGCCCAGCGCTGTCTAAGCATTGCATGTCTTCCTGTATGTTGCTAGGATGGAGGCTCCAGGCATGCAGACTGACATCCTGGTAATTAGCTTGCTTTTGAAACTCCAAAACTTGACGTGCTGTCTGACGTAATCAGTTCTCAAAATAATACTGTTTTGGGCTGGGAGTTTAGCTCAGTGGTGCCACTGCCTGCCTTGCATACACAAGGAACAGCATTCGATCCCAAAAACAAAAATAAATAAATATAATAATAATAATAATAATAATAATAATAATAATAATAATAATGTCAGTATTATTATCCTCACCTTAGAGATAGATACCTGGGCTTACAGAGGGTGAGGAGTTGGCTCAAAGTCTTCAAGTCAACTCTGATCAGGTCTCATGCCTCAGTCCACTCTCTAAGCAGAGAATTATCCAACAATTTAGAATTTATAAGTCCACCCAGGTGCTCAGTGCTTTTCAGACTGGTTTTCCAACCTAATCGAACTAATCTTCAAGTTGAGAATTTGTCACTTTCCTTTGTGCTCTTCAAACATTCATCAGCAGTTATGGGAAATGCCCAATCTAATTGCTTTTTGACCTTGTGTTTCCAAGAGGTAGTAAGCAGCATTTCTCAGAAGCATTTGATGATGACAGCAAAATTTGCTGAACTATTTTGAACTGTTTAGATTAATAGTAAGACAATTTATTTAAAAATATAGAAGTAGGGCCAGGGATTTAGCTCAGTGGTGCCGCCACTTTCCTCACAAGCACAAGGATCTGAGTTTGATCCCAGGTACCAAATAAATAAATATTTTTTTAAAATTAAATAAAAATATAGAAGGAATGCAACATATGTTTCTACTGCTCTTCAGACAAATATGTTCATTCATTCTTCATTCAACAAATGTTGATTAAGAACCTGCAGTGTTCTACATTTTCAACTTCCACAGTTGCCTGAACTCAGTAGCAATTGATGCATGGTGAGGTGTTAATACCAATAGAGCTTAGCACATTACTCTCTCCCAAACATTCTTGTGTTTTAACAGAGCCTGATGAGTTAATCCACTGAAACTATTCTAACATTAAATGACAAGATACATGGTAGGTTGATGTGAGAAATATTTTGGTAGTGCATAGACACACTTCAAAGCATTTCAATGAATACTTACCCCATACCCCCATCAACATGATATCATAACTGAGTGGAAAGAGAAATTCATCCATTTTTGTAGTAAGACTGGAGAGTGAACCCAAGGTTTTCTCACTGAGCTGCATCCCCAGGCTGTTTAAAAATCTTTTTATGTTGAGACAGGGTCTCACCAAGTCACTAAGTTTCCCAGGCTATGCTCAGATTTGCAACCCTCCTGCTTCAGCCCACCAGAATTCTGGGGATACAGACATGCAGCATGGCTAGCTTTATCCAACTTTTTGATGCCTGCTTTATGCCAGGCACTGTGCTAGTTGCTGGGCAGACACAGGCAGGCGAGATAATTCTTACCTTCAGGGCCCCAGGCACCCATGAGAAAGAGAGGAAACCGTAATAGTGCACCACAGAGAGTGCCACAGGCAGGAGACCACAGGCAGGAGCTACAGAATGTTCCATTGAGCAATGGCTTAAACAGCTGCTTGGCCTGGTGATTATGATTTGACTGAACTGATGGTTGGAGTCTTGTGTTACTTATTCTTCTACCATTTACAACATTTAGAATAATTCTAGTCTTCCCATTTCCTGCATTTTGCCAATTATATTCATGCTACCAACACCAGCTCAACATCAAACAGAACACTTTATTCAGTATCTCAGCTGGCCCTTATCAGTACTAGAGTAAAACAAGGAAAAATTCACTTAAAAATTAAATACATATTATGAAATATAGTTTTTCTTTAGTCATAATCACTGAAGTTAACAAGCTGCATATTAATTTTCTATTCCTCATGTTTACTTTCTATTCTCCTTTTAAGTAAAAAAGTCCAGAAATCTTTCCAGGGTCTGCATTCGGTCCTTAATGGCAAGTGTATAATCCTCCTGTGGAAAAAGCTGTAAGAACACTGAGAGATCGGAGCTCCTCCTTCCGCCACCCCCACCCGCCTTCCCTGCCCGTGCACTCCCCACAACTCCTCCCCGGCCAGCCTGGAGCAGAAATTTCAGGGGAGTCACAGTGTGATTTTCCACTTAGCAGTAAACCTTCCCAACATTCATGCACTTTTAGGATGCAAAGCAGTTAGATGAATAGATAGATAATGATATGTATACATACATGCATATATATATATATATATATATATATATATAATTACAAAAAGTTTCTAATTAAAATGCTCACAGGAATGGTGATTTCTCATTTTATAAATAAAAGATACCTTACAGATAAATTTCGAACCAGAAAGATTCTCAATATAGTGATGGCAGACTGGTAAGCAATCTTTTAAATTATTTTTGAGGATAATTTTAGCAGTTCTGTTCAAATGATGCTTTTTTAAAGACTGCTATTTTTCTGAGTGGAACATATGTCAGCAGAGCAGGATAAAAGCCTAATAAAAACATATCTGATTATAAATGAGATTTTCCACTAAGTTGCTTTTCACTAGCTGAGGTACTTGCTATTGTCCTTGAAAACCTAGGTTCCCAAGGATCTACGTGAGAAGTTAAGATAGCTCCTCTTGACAAAGGAGTCTGGATCCAGGGGGCATTATATAATTTTGTGGATTTTTCAGATGTTCATTTTAACCATCCCATGTTCCTAAAAAATGCCCTATTTCTAACAGTTTTATAGATGCTTGTGCTCGTGACTGTATCATCCACACACATACACATATAGATGCTAAAAGAAGCAGTTATATGGGCAAACTTATTTGCAAAGCACAGTGAATTTCCCATCACTGCTGTGTAATGACTGTCATGAAGGAGACAGTCAGAAACACGCCACCCGCGGCTATGAGCCACCAACCCAGCTCCGGCCTCTTGCAGCTATTCTTTGGAGGATCCTCTTGTTAATGATGAACCTCTGTCTGGAGTTGGCTTTGATTGGAGCAGCCTCTGAGGCTGTCACATCTCATGAGGGCTGGCAGCGAAAAGTGAGCATAAACTCACAACACCAAAGGCTTACTGGCCCCAATGGCTTGTACTACACATAGTTTACCAAGATTATCTCAGAAGCTAGAAGTGGGAGGCTGGGGCATTGGTACCCACACAGATCTGCCCATAATCACTTTACCTTGAGTGTCCTTAGCTTTAAAATGAGAGTATAGCAGATTTCTCTCAAAACTTCCATACAGCCCTCACAGTCTAACTATAATAAACTCAAACACTGAAGTCATTCTATGACCCAGCAATTTTATATATACATATATACGTGTATTCACACATATTTATGCAAATACTTTCATATGCAGACACACACATATGTACACACACAGAACTCACAAATTCACAAGGAGACCCATGTGCAAGGTTGTTCATTGTAGCATTATATGTAATATCAAAAAAATTGGAAAGAACCTAAATTTTCATCATCAGGAAATTATGAAATAAACAGCAGGGACCGGGGATTTAGCTCAGTGGTTCTACTGCCTGCCTTGCAAATGCAAGGTTCCCAGTTCAATCCCCAGTACCAAATAAATAAATAAATAAACAGCAGTATTAAAATACACGCAGTACTATACATCGGTGAGAAGTAATGGCATGAATTATAAATAGTAACATGGATGACTCTCACAAATATCCAATGGAAACAGCAAGTCACCAAAGCATATGTACCCTATGATGTTATTATCTAATATTTTAAGACATGCAGAGCCATACTATGTACAGCTTCCATAGCACAGTAATATTATAAGGCTATGTGAAGCTTAGGAGAAGGTCATGTTATGGTGGGCGGGAGGGACAGTAACTGTGCAGAGATGCCCAGGCCTGACAGCACTGGTACAGCTTTACTGTAAGCTGGGTCATAGTTGAAAGCTCTGTTTCTACTGTGTAATTTTTATACCTTTTAAAATATTGCCAGGTGTGATGGCATATGTCTGTAATCCCAGCACTCAGGAGGCTGAGGCAGGAGAATCGCTGTGAGTTTGAGATCAGCCTGGACTACATAGTGAGTTCAAGGCCAGCCTGAACTGCATAACAAGACCCTGTCTCACACACACACCCAGAAATCGATAAATAAATAAAAATAAAATATATTAAATATGCATAAAATTTTTGTTACGTGAGATTTATACATCACCACTTCTAAATCTTTCTGCAGCCTTATGAAACTGATTCATCCCATCTCCTGATCAAGAAGGTCTTTTTTCAGGAAGTTTTAAAATAATTGTAATGTACCTCAGTTTAAACTTTAAAACATCTATTCAGCTATTCATGTGACCACATATATTTCCGAATAGATGGGGGATATTGTTTCATCAACTTGTGTTTAAGACTGCTTGTGTTTAACTTGATAATATTATGGTAGGCAAGAGTGTTCCTTTACCTTCTGAAGTCATAGCCAAACCTTGGGATGGTACAGCAAAGAAAATTTATTGAAAACTGGCCACACTTTTGTCAGTGGAGGGAAAATCAAATCAATATGCCACTTTTTTATGTCTTAAGAAAAGATTCCTCTCATCTCTCTTCTGTCTACCATTCCCTTGGGGTAGTGGCTATTCCCTTTCTTCCTGATATGATGGAGCTTAGTATCGTTAATGTCATGAGGAACCTATGATTGACTTTGGCTTCCATTTATTTAGGAGGTTTATACCAGAAATTCTAGCTATTGAAGTTTCCATCATTTGGGATTTTATCCCTATGATGCTGTTCAGTTGTCGAGTCGATGATTTGCCTTTTAAAAGAAGGGATTTGTTTTCTGCAGTGATTAATTAGCGCTTAGGGAATATGCCTCCACTTTGCATCGAAGATGTTATGCTCTGTACACTGAACATTCATAGATATAACAATAGTTAGCGGAAGCCAGTTGTGTTCTTATTTCATATAACTCGGTTCCAGTTAGAATCTAGTCAGCAAGAATCTGACAGGGCTTTCCTTGAATAGCTAGTGTGTTGTTTTTGTAACTTAATTTCTCCGAATGGCAACTGTGAAGCCCCTAGAACAAATCATTTGCATTCTTTCATCAATTTATCAAGTATTTATTGAGTTTCTACTACATGTCAGACACTATTGCGGCACTGGGGATTTAGGAATGAACAAAGACAGGCCAGCCTCTGTCCTTAGAGAGCTTACATTCTGATGATTACTTGGAATAACTCCAAGGGTGGCAAGGATGATATCTGACAGGCTCTTTCAGAAAGCTTTCCATGAGCCTCCAAGTTAAGTAACCCCCTCTGCCCTCCCAGAACACCTGGCAGATCTTAGCTGCTCGGAGCGGTTGTCATTCCATCAGGGGGCTCTTGTACCCCAGCTCTGCCACTCACCAGCTGTGAGGCTTGGGACCAGGTAAACGTAAGTATCCTTCCTGAGCACCTAATTTTCCAAGCGCTCCAATAAGTGTTTTATGTTTTATTTAACTTTTGTACCAAACCATCAAGGTTGTATTCTTTTTTGAATAAGAAAATTGAAGGCCAACAAGACTGAGTAATAGCCAGAAACACAAGAAGGACCCAAGAGATGTTGGGTTCACCAGAAGCGAAACTAGAGTGAAGCAAGTGAGAGCATTTGTACAAATGTGGGGTCAGATATTGTCTGTATTTAAAATTTTTGTTCACCATGTTGGTGGGGTTTTTTACATTTTTTACTAATATTACTTATCTTGGCATGCATTTAAATTTTGTGCCCGTGGTGAGATCCTCCCTTATCTCACTCTAGTCCCAGCATCTGTAGTGGTATCATTAGTATGGCATTGGAAGGGGGAACTACCTACTTATTTATTGTTTGCCCCCGCTAACCTCTAGGACATTCAAGAGCAGTACCCATGTCTTATGCCTATAAAACCTAGAGTGGTCTCGGCACACAGTACGTATATGTTCAATAAATATTTGTCAAACTCACCTTTCCGCTCCACAATAATTTAGAAGACTAATTTCTATTCAGCGAAAGGAGAGAACCTCAATCTCCTTAGATACTCTTTAATTCATTATGTATTATGAGTAGCAATACTATTAATATTATTTTTGTATTAAACACAATGCTCGGTGCCAAACACTTAACACACATGTCTCAAATTCTTACTACAAACTGGACACTGAGGTTCACCACTACAGAGTCACTTGCCCAGAAGCTGACAGATAATGTGATCGTCAGCACTAAGCCCAGATCAAGGTGAGCAGAAACCTGGGCTCTTTTCCACTCTACCATCTTTCCTAATATCACACTCTGATTTCCACCCTACATTTGTCATGGTCGTGTTTTCCAAAGTGCACTCAGTAAAACACCAGCACTATATGCAATTCTGCAGTTAAGTAAGGTTCAACAGACTTTTCTACCTCTGTATTTCTAGGCTAGAGTGGGTGTCTCCAAGAGTAGTGTATTGCAGGCAACATTTCTCAAGCCTATGTGGCCAGGTAATACCTTTCCATGGAGCAGCTCTTCAATCTTGTGTGTGGCATGCACTTTGGGAAATAGTGGGTTAAGACCCTTTAAATCCTTGGTAGTAACAAGAGCGTAAAAACTTGGGAACTGATTCTTAAAATGGTGATTCCCTCTTTTTTCTTCATCACTATAAAAAAAAAAAAAGACATAACTAGATTAAGCTTGGTTTTGAAAATAGGAATAAGTCACCCTACTTTCACAACTTTAAGATGTTCCTTCTTTATCTTTTCCACATCTGTACATCTCCAAGAGTATATTCATAAGGATGCCCATGTATCACTTCAAATATTCTGGCACTGTGATAAATGCTTTGCATATGTCATCTCATTTAATCTTCGCAGAGACTCTTTGAGTTAGCAAATATAATTCCCATGGGAGATATTAGGAAACTAAGGCTCAGAAGGGTTAAGTAACACCTCAGAGTTCTACAGCAAGTAGGTGACTACAGCACTGTTTAAACAGTTACTTTCTAGCTCCCATAGCCTTTGTGTTTAAGCTCTGAAGTGGTGAAATACTTATTTTAGAGAATGAACGTTCACCTTGAATTTACTACCAGGGAGTTTATATCTTATCTTGGATCATCATTCAGCTTAATTCTATGCTGAATGATAAAAGAACATTCTGAAACTGTTTCTGCTGTTTATTTGTCCTTGCCTCCCTCCTCTGACTTTCAGTGAGTGTCACAGGGCTTCTCAGAACATGATCCTAAATGCAGGACCACGTTGTTTTCTGTTTTATGGCTCTATAATCTTTTCTTCTGTAAGTACATTCAGAAATGACTGTGGCTTTTTCTTGAAGCCTCGACATTTTTTAAAAAGTGATTTATTTTGATTGTGCTTTCACCTTATGATTTCAAAATTAAGTTACTTGGTGCAGGTAGTCTTATATTTTCCCCAATAAATGTGTTTATGTCACCTCACAGAGTGAGAAATTTCATTTCCAGGATTTTTTTCCTCTTCTTTCTTCATTTGATTTTTCTGCAGGAGGAGAACTGAATTCTTTGAACTTGTCAGTAAAGGAGAATATGATTGGAACGTCAAAAACCATCGTGATATATTTCGGTAAGAAGAAGCTCTTGTTTGTGTGTGTGTGTGTGTGTGTGTGTGTGTGTGTGTGTGTATTTTTGTTATTTGAACATTCAGCCACATTTTTCTGACAGTCCTAAGAACATAACAGTGATTTTTAAAATGACAAATCTTAGCCTACACTTACAACATCCCGAGATTAGTTGAATAACTAGAGACAAGATTAAAAATGTATTTTTGTCTTATAATTTATTATATTTTTATCTTCTCTCAATAAATCTTTCTTCAAAATAAGAAGAATGAGGTCCGAATTAACTCAGTTCCAAGCATCCATGATTTCTTCTTTTTCTTGGGGGTGGGGAAGAGTACCAACTGGGAGGAAAGGGATTTTTTAACCCTAGATACCATTGTTAGCCAAGCACAAAGAAAAGGAGAGAGTTAATTTTGCTTTTCTTTAGAGACAATAGACTTTGTGGATAGAAAACCAACTGGAATCATTTTGGTGCTGAAAGTAATGAGTCTGTTCTAAACTTTGCATGCATGGGACTTGTTTAAAAAGGTCAGCAGCAAACCACAGCTGTTGCGTGGCACATTCTGCAGCCCTCGAGAAGGTCAGGTACCGTTTCTCTTTACCTCACACCCCGTCTTTGCAGCTCACAGGCCCAGACCTGCTGACTTGTTTTTTTTGCTGTCACTCTGCTGGGGTACTGGGAAAGCTTGTGAGACCGGGGTTAGTGCACAAGCAGGCACCCGCTGGAGTCTCTCCAAGCCAGATCCCTATCACAACCCCCATATCTGCTATGTAAAACATCTGCACCAGTGGAAACACAGGGCTTTGCTCCCCTTCCCTGTGCTGCTCCCATCAGTCCTAGTCTCCCGAGGCCCTCCCACCCAAGGGCCCTCTGCTTCGCCTCTCTCTACTTTAATATTTCTTCATGTTACCTTTACAGACCTTTTTCTTCATCCCTGGGGGTAGAGGGAAGGAGAGAGAAACCTTCCTCTCTTCAAGACTAGCACCTCTACCGTGTCCTCATTCCACAGCCTCCGTCTACCTCGTCCTCCGCCCTGATCCCACTGAATCAATTGCTGACTTTACTTGCATTTTCGAAATCCAGTTTTGTCCCTCATGATGTTTCTAGCCTCGAAAACATGCTTCTACCTCCTCAATCACAACATCACCTCCGAAAGCTTCCCTTCCCGAGGCCGTCTTGGCTTTCTCCTTCCCTCCCTCTTCGCTTCACTTGCACTCCCACGTTCTTGCCAGGGAATTTTTAATGTAACTTTTGATTCTGTGAGCAATACTGTAATAAAGTAGATCGTTACAGATTAACACCCAGCCTTCTTTGCGCTTTACCCCTTCTTACGCGTGTTAACAGCTATCTTTTTGTCACGAGTCTGTTGTGTCTTTCTAGATGATTGCCAACGTATGTACATGTCTGTGTTCCCTTAGGAAAAATACTCTTTAGCATAAAAATAGTTTTGTTCATTTTAACATAGATTATATATTTCATAAGATTACTGACACTGAGAAATGGGAAGAAAGGAGCTAAGGGTGTAGGGAAGATGGGACGGGTAGGGGAAGGGTAAAAAGGGAAAAGAAAATAATGTGAGAGGATGAAAAGATGGAAATAAAGTGGTTGTAGATGGGGAGGGGAGGAGGGGGTGAAGGGAGGGCAGGGACAAGGGGAAAAATGAGAACCAAGACCTGTCATGTGGAGGTACAAGATCCCAACAATGAATGTAAGTGTACTGTATCCCTAAAATGTACCAATAAACTCGATTAAAGCTGAAAAAAAAACATAGATTATATATTTCAATGCCAATCTCTACTTGCTTTTCTACTTAACTGCATGCCTAGTAATTTTTCTCATGTCCATACCTCATCTTTTTCATTGCATAGTAATTCAAAATATGGAGTGACCGCGGAGTATGTATTCATTCTTCTACTGAGGAATTAAGGCTATGAAGCATGATTTCCGCTTTGGAAAGTCACCGATCACCTCCCAGCATCAAATCCTGCAGTCTCTGTTCTCTTCAGCCTTTTGATCACTCGGTAGTCCCCAGCTGCACTGGCCTGGCCTTCCTTAGCTGTCTCTTCAGCCTCACAGTCTGCAAAGCCATGCTCTCCTGGAATTCTCACTTTCTTTCACAATCCTCCTTCCCCTCTTTGCCCTTCGCTAGTCCTTCTCCCTCCCCTCCGTAGGCAGCGGTCCCCTAAGTACCAGTGTTCACTTCTTTTTTCTTTCTTGTTCCTCAGCACCTTCACAACTTGAGCTATCATCTTCTCAAACAACTTTCAGCTTGTTTCTTGGGCCTAGTCTCTCTTCTGAGCGCCACTCCTAAAATGCCAGTGCTCGTTCCGCTCAGTGTTTCCACCTGGTTGTTTCCCTGCAGAGGTTTTTAAGATTTTTGGCAGGAAACCCTAGCAGGAAGAACTCTCTTATTTGGAAACATAGGATACAAAAATAGAGACGCACCCAGCACTCTCCTCTGCCTCTAGATCTGCCCTCCCAGCCTCCACTATTGCATGGTTAGATTCAAACCATGGTGCTCCAAGGGTGGGGCTCACAGGAGCACTTTCTGTACAGAATGTAAAAACAGTAATAAGTCAGCTTGCTTTTTATCATCACCATATGCCAGCAATTCTAAACAAAGTCAGTGATGAACTGCTTCTCCTTGGGGAAAATCTTTTGTTGATATAAATTCTACATCATTGCTGAGGTTACTGTTGGGGATCAAATTAATTGTCATGAAAGCTTCAGGTTAGCACACGTTTATTACTTTCCTTTCATTGAACACATACAGCAATGTAAACTGAAGCTAAGAATGGCCAGGTACACAGTTGGCCCCACAAGGTGGACTCTGACACCCTCTCAAGGGGTAACTTCCTGTTTGAAAGCTTCCTAACTCAGGTGGGTGTAGTTTGTGCCCCCAGCTTTGCAGAACTTCATACCCCTGCTTTTCCCAGTACGTGCAGAATAAATAATGATAGCACCGTGATGGGAAAGATGAAGAAACAGAACTTAAGTTTTTTCTATTCTGTCATTTCATGTGACCATTTATGGCTTTTATTTGAGTTTAAAATTTAAAACAGCGAAACGGGTGCAAGCTGGAACATGCAATATTTTCATTTGGTAAGGGCAAATTTCAAATCCTACATTAAATTTTTCTACAGAATTTGGGTATACTGTATCTTTAAAATGAAAGTTTATACCTTTAGTTTTTTCTAAACTGCAGAACAAAATTGAGAAGATAATCATCACAAGACTGTTACTGAACTGATGTTGGCGTATAGAGGAGAGCCATGTTGAATAAACTGCTGGGAGAATAGGGTAGCCAGGCACCGCATCAGCTCCCACACCCAACACAGAAGGGAAACAGTGGTGCTCTCCTTCTTCTAGATCTTTCAATCACTGCACTGAATGGATTGACACAACCTAACTGTAATTTGGACTAGAATTAAACGATACAAACTCCCTTCCTACCCTCTTGCTCTAGAAAAGAAATGTTACTTCATCCAGAGGCAAGATCTAAAGAAAAACAAATCTGATAAATGCAGGCACCCTTCGGCTGTTCCTTTGTAACCAACCTTCCTTCCTTGCCCTTGCCTTTCCATTTTCCCTGCCCTTCCTGGTTTGAGGCTCTTATAACAATTTATGCTTCCAACTGCTTCCCCTCCTGCCCTCCACTCTCTCCTTCTTCAAAGCATCTTCACATCCTCCACCTAGTTTTCTTCCTAAAGGTGTAACCAGGCCCCACTTGAGTCGCCAACCCGGACTGACTCCCCACCTTGATTGACTTCCCAGGGGCAGTCAGATAGAGGTTTCAGACTCTCCACCCATCCTGCTCTCTTCCTCTTCCATCCTCCTCTGGATAGACTTTCTGCTCCACTGTAGAGTATTCTTTAGAGAGAAGATTTTTCTGACTTTATGGCTTCCCATGTTAGCTCTGGCACTCCCTAAGTGTATAACTATGGGCAAGTTACCTAAACCCTGTGAGCCATAATTTTTAGATCTGTAAAATGGAGATAGTAATAGCTTCCTTGCCTCATATAAAAACTTTGTCTAGTCCTCGCTTCAGCAGCACATATATAATAAAAACTGTCACCCTGAAGTAGCTGCTAAATAAATGCTAGCTGTTAGAAGTATTGTCACCTGAGTCCCTAACAGATACTCAGTAAACTTGTTGATCAACTGACTAAAATGGTATGAATTTGAGAAGTTTCAAATGACCAATCCACTAATACCTAAGTAATTACCCAGCTTCCCATAAGGAAGTAGGGAACCTCACAGAGATTATTTCCTCTCTAGGAGATACTGCGAATCTGGTTTTTTCTCCTCACAGCTTTCACCTCTCGGGCATGAATAGAGCCTACAATGAGAGGTATTGGAGTGGAGTGACCTGGAGTCTGATAGCTTTGGGGTAAACAGAGTCCTGAATCCTTTACTCCCCTCGGGAAAATCTCTCCATCTTTCTGTTGACTTATTTGTAAATAAAAATAATATCACCTACTTCTGAAGGATGTGATGAGGATTCATTTAGCTACAGTTGGGAAAGCACTTCGTACAGAGGAAAGCACACGGTGAGAGGCACTGTGGAGGTACTTGTTTAAGAAGTGCAAAAATCGGGCTGGGGATTTAGCTCAGTGGTTTCACCACCTGCCTGGCAAGCGCAAGGGCCTGAATTCAATCCCCAGTAACTAAAAAATAAAAACAAAAATTTTTAATAAATAAATAAAAATAAGAAGTTCAGAAATGAAGAAGAGACTGATGTGTCTCTGCACAGTGCGTACCATAGGGATGTTTGGAGTTAGATGCATCCTGAGTGCTGATGCTAGTACTGCCTGGTTGTGCTGTGAATGACCTATTGTTATCCGTGACTCTGTCTGGTTCCCTGGAGAAATTTCCTGAGGAAGTCACACAAACCCCACCCCTCAGGAAGAGGCCCCTCTACCGTCTGGGCAGCAGACATGTTTCCTAGGTGAGATCCAGCAGGGTATAAAAATGTTAACACCTGACAGCAGGAATAATCCCTCTGACCTCTAACAGCACACCCCTTTCTTCCAAAAGCAGTCAGCCAAGATGTGACTTCCCAGCTCAAGTCCTGCGTTACTTTTCATCACATACTGCTGCTTTTGGTGCAAAGAAAGCAGACCTGGGACGAAGAGTGTCTTACTTTCCTCCTTCCCATTGCACTGAATTATAAGCTATCTACAATTTGAATTATCCCCTGTGTGTTTCCAAGGTTCACTGTGAGTCCTTGCTAAATTTGTTCCTCAAAAATCTGACTCAGATCATTTCTGTGCTTTCTTATGTGATCAAATTAATGAGAGCTGCAGCTGAGTATGTTTCTTCTTCATAATGCTTATAAAACATTCTGGGAGCCAGGTAGTAAACTGGAGGGAAATGGAGCGGCTCTCCCCCGTAAATCTTTGCTCTGCGGAGCCCATGAACATGAAGGCGCTCCTTGGTGATGTGTGCCTCGCCTCTTTGATGTGGGTTTTCTTCCTTTCCCATCAATCAGCGATAGGTCAGTAAATAGATTCATCAGCCATGTATATAATGTTCTATACGGATTCTCCTGCTTATAGTTTTTTTTTTAATCACATTGTCCATTATAAATTATTTAAACAGAGCTTGCTTGCCTCAGGTATGGAGGAAGTTATGCTTTGCCTTCCTTGATTTGCCGCTGACAAAACAAAAGGGCCACCAGAGGCTGTGTGAGAGCTTTGTCTTCCGAAGCAGAGTGGCCGCATGATGGAGATGCCCAACACGGGGACTGTAAACAGTGCTGCCCCTGTTGAGGGAAAGAAGACGTGAGCGAGCAGCGTTGGCCTCATTTCCATTTTATTTATTTATGTATCTGGGACGGGGTTTGTTTAAAAATGCAACAAAAGATTATTCAGGCTGTTTTGTTGGGTTCTGTTTTTCAGATCAATGTTAATGACAGCCTGTGACCTTGGAGCCGTGACCAAACCGTGGGAGATCTCGAGACAGGCAAGTGGTGATTAATGGCAGGGCTCGGCCGAGGGAGGGCTGGGGGAGGGGATATTCCCAGAGCCCGGGCTGCCGGCACGGAAACCCTCCTCAATTTGCATCAGTATTAACGCGGGGTAAAAGAACAGCGCCAGGCTCAGCCACGACGTAGTTTATTGCAGGCAGGGCCTTTTCTTCATCGTGCCTTCACTGAGCAGTAGTATTTCTGACAATGAGGTTTTTGTAATGTACTAAATCTGAATAATACTTTGATCATTTTTAAGGCAAGCATCCCAAAGGCAGTGTTTTTGAATAGTTAATTATGTCTTAGCACAAGGTTCTGGTTTTCATATCTGAAAAAATGAAAGGAAATTCTGTCTTTTCACTACAAATACAAAACAGATATCAGAGGGCTCTGCGGCCAAAGTACGAAGTAACAAATTTAATTTAACCCCCCCCCAATTAGGCCTTTTACACCTGTGTGTTTATTGCTGCCCCCAACATTAGTTTTATAGCAACAATAGTTTTCAATCAAGTATCTCACTCAAGATCCTTGATTATTGATAGTTTTTAGGGGTTAATAACACTAAATTTTCTCTCATGTAATTTATAATCAGCTTTATTGGTACATTTTAGGTACACAGCATAATAACATTCATCATTGGAAATTTGTACCTTTATGTAATCTATCTTGGTTTTTATTTATGAGAAATCTCACTGTATAGTCCTGGCCAGTCTTGAATTCCTGGGCTCAGGAGACCCTCCTACCTCGGTCTCCCGAGTACTGAGACGAGCTGTAGGCTCTTTAAGTTTCAGGAGGCACCTACTATATGCACTGTGGGTTCAAAAACAAGTTGGCACCTTAATTCTTAACATCTTAGGAAAGATGTCAATAAATAACTGCTTTGTGCTTTGTGTATATTATCTCATTTGATCCTTTAAAAAGAATCCTCAGGCTGGGGATTTAGCTTAATGGTTCCACCACCTGCCTCCCAAGTGCAAGGTCCTGAGTTCAATCCCGGATACCAAAAAAAAACCTCTAAGGTAGGTATAGCTACTGTGGTAGACTGAAGAATGGCCATGCAAAAGTATCACGTCCTAATCCCTGAATCCTGTAAACATTACCTTAGGAGGAAAGGGTGTCTTTATAAGTATGATTAAAGCAAGGCTCTCACAGATTGTCCTGGATTATACACACAGTCCTAAATCCAATTATAAGTGCCCTTAGAGATTGACCAGAAGGCGATCACACATTCAGAAAAGGAGACTGTGATGCAAAGATAAGGCAGAGATTGGACTGATGTGGCCCCAAGACAGGGAATACCAACAGCCATCAGAAACTGTAGGAGGCAAGGAGCACAATTTCTCCCAGAGCCTCCAGAGGGTGCACAGCCCCACCAACTCCATATTTGTCCTGGCCCTCAGTTATGATAGAATAAATTCCTGTTGTCTTAGCCAAGTTTGTGATACTTTGGGGTGGTTTTAGGAAATGAAAACAGTTATCATCCTGTCTCACAGGTACGAAAGATGAGGCTTAAACAAGCTAAGTACCCTGAGGTCCTCTAGCTACTAGGTGATGGAGCTAAGACTATAACCTAGCAGATTAGGTGCCAAGCTTCCATTCATTTCCTTTTTTGGGGGGGTACTGGGGATTGAACTCCGGTCTTTGCGCTTGCAAGGCGGCCACCAAACCACTGAGCTAAATCCCCAGCCTGCAAGCTTCCATTCTTAATAATGTTTTATGCTTTCCTACATGGGATGCATCAATCAGCATTTTTAAATGATGCAAATGTATCCACAAAATACTATGTTAACACTAGACCCAAAACTTCAGTGGTTTAAAACAGCAGATTAATTGTTTATGAAGCTGTGCATCTAGGGTGAGCAGGCCCTTCTTTATTCTCATTTTGGACTGGGCCGGTGGAGCAGACCCTCTCTGGATCATTCTGGCAGAGGCCTTGGAAAGTCTTGCACTGACAATTCAATGTCCCCTTCAACAATTCATTGGTCTGAACTAGTCATGACCCCACTCAAGTGAAGCACTGAATAACCCTTCATGCCCCCAGCAAGCAGAAAGCCAGGGATACTTGGTGAAGGCTTCACTGCCACAGTTTGGCCTTCTAATCACCAAACCTGTTCTCCATGATTCTTACAGGCAAATCATATTCACTCTTTATCAAAGGAAGACAGCCCCCAAATTTTACATCCGTTATAGCATCAGACTCAAAACCCAGAATGCCTAGCTGCTATGTGCCCATCTGGACAATAGGTCTGAATGCAAAATAAATACCTACGCATACCCAAAATAGTGACTAACGCCCACCCAAAACACAAAGTACCCATTACATTGCTCTCAGTCGGAAGGCAGAGATGAATGACATTTGGTAGGTAGTGGTCCATGGCAGCTCCAAAACCCCACCAGCATTCACTATGAGGACCCTTCACACTGTGGTGGGCAAGATGCTCTGGGAGGTGCTTCCCAGAGCATTATTTTCTGGGGCCGTTAGATCCTCCCTGGGAAATGATTCCTCTGCTGTCATCTTCCTTGGCATTATCTGAAGGTCAAGCAGCTTTCTTAGACTGCTGCTCACCCAAAGAAGGCTGAGAGGCCAAGACTTACTTTGCATAGTCACAGGCTGGTGTTTTCTTTAGCTTTAAAATACTCTTCAATGCCATTCAGCTCTCTCTGTCTCTGATTGTACTCATTGCTGTATGCCAATAACCAGAGCCACAGTTCTCTTCTATGAAAACACCTCAGATTGTCTATATTTCTTTGCTTCCTTACATTCAGGAATTAAGAAATATAGTAAGCATATTTCCTTCCTTCTTTCTCTTTGTTTTCTTTTTTGTTTGTTTTTTGCACAACTTAATTCTAGAAGCATGTATTGCACAGGCTTCAGTAAGAAACCCATGTCATTAAATCATCTCTCTGAGCCATTTTTGCCAGTTCTTTAAAAATATGCTGTGCAGGGCTGGGGATTTAGCTCAGTGGTCCCACCACCTGCCTCATAAGTGCAAGGACCTGAGTTCAATTCCCAGTACAAAAAAAAAAAAAAAAAAAAAAA